>NW_027466935.1:1755000-2167500 GCF_046128005.1 Genypterus blacodes | reverse complement strand
CTTGGCAGACACACAGGAACGCAAACTAGGAGATGTTCATATTAGAAAACTGTGGTGTTCGCTGGCAGCTGATAAAACGACAACTCGCAGCCAATTCTTCCCCTCGAAGGGAAATATTTATAACTTTCTGCCGAACGCCGATAGGGACGGCCTTCAAGTCCGTGCACTTCCTTGAGATCGAGGCGAACCAGGAGGTAAAAAGCTGCAACAAACAGATTAGCTATGACTATTGCAAAAAACACAAGGCCTCCACATACCTCCACCAAGGCCGAGGAGCTGGCATCTGTCCATTCAGCCATGCATGACAATAAATCTGCATCACCTCATACACATTAATGGCTGCTGCATTATTCTGCCCTATTTTTTTTTTTTTACTGTACAGTAATAATCTAAATCTCATTTAGCAGCAATGTTACATTCAGTAATCCAGATTGGGACCAGAATGCTCCTGCTGATAGATCATGGATGTTCTCCCATAGCATTGATGTTCACTCTGCGGTGTCATTTTGAGCCAGTTACCATGGAAATTTGGCAAGAATCTATTCTCCTGGGCAGAGTTGATAAATATCTATAGCATAGAAGTTCCACATCACTTCAGTCGCAAATATCCTGAATTTGCAAGTTGAACACTGCAGTCGCACTGAAGTAATCTTTTTAATCCATCACATCTGCACAGTATTGATTCTTTTCTCTGTCTACACCACCCAATATAGATGGAATAAATCTGTTCTTCAACCTTCTCTGATCTGCAAATTCAGATCCCAGAGTTCCATGAGCCCAGCAGACAGACAGACAGGCAGACAGAGAGACAGACAGTCAGGTGGTCACATGCATATAAATGGAACAGACTTTTCTATTCCAGCAACGTATCCATATCAGCCTCAAAGATCTATCAAAATCCATCTGTAGTGAACACAAGACCTCGCTTCTGAGCAGCATTATGAGGTCACTCCAACACAACTGTGGGGAAATGGACTCTAAATAGGGTTAGAGGTCATATCTACTGTTGGTGGATCTGAACACCTCTGCAAACAGCTGATAGGAGATTCAAAAGACTCCAATTTTGCTGGACGGGGTGTGTGTGTGTGTAGGAGTGGGTCGTCCATGACATAGGCCAGAGGATCCTAATCCCACACTCCTAATCTGGTGTCAGATTCCATCAGAAGCAATCCCGGCGGTGAATACAGGAGAAACTAGGCCAGATAGAGCTACGGAGGTCAGAGCTCAGTGGACCAACATAGAGTTGATGAGAATGGAGGATAGATCACTTCCCACATCCCATAATACCCTGGAATTTTAAGGATATTAAGGGTTTTCAAATAAAATACTGTTCAACTGTGATTGGAGACTTCTTTTCAACCTCCCACTAGTTTTGCCTTTCCACTTAAATACATACAAACAAGCAGAATAACCACAAAACGTAAACCAGAACATACATGTAACTCCTCCTGGTACATGGTTTGATAGGTGGTGAGTTGTGAGAGTTTGCCGGGTTCTGTCTTGATTCCTTGCTGCTAAATGTAAGAGACTTGGGTCACGAACACATTTTGATACACGCGTGTTGTGGGTGGATTATCTCTGGGTTTATTCTAAGTGTTCTGCGTGTGTGTGTGTGTGGTGTGGAGTACAGAGCATTTTATGAGCAGCAACCCAGAGCGGCCCACACTGCCAAAGCACCAGGTCACATGTTAGAGAAGTTTGTGCAGAAAGAGCAGAGATGAAATCACCATTTTATCATCATTTACCATCACATTAACATCAATTCTCAAACTGTATGATGGTATTTAGATGTGAATGCTGGATGTTCCTTCAATTCACTTTGACAAATAAAACATAAACATAAAAAATAGCTTAATAATAATAATAATTAATATTGTTTATTTATTTATTTTTGAATAATTGGCTTGTATTTTTTCATGAATAGATTTCAATTGTTTATATTTTTGTAGAACTTCACTTCACACACCACCAGGGCTGCTTCAAGGACCACCAGTGGTTCTTGTGCCTCAGTTTGAGACCCTTTGCTTTAAAAATTACTTGTAGTACTAAAACCAGAAAAAGAGTCTGAAAGTCCTACATCAAAACACACGGACGGGTGAATGAATGGATGACTCGACCCGTCATGTCACTGTGACTTTTGTTTGTGAACTTACGTGAAGACGAAGAAGAGGGAGGTCGAGCCGACGAGCAGGCAGGCGGCCGTGCACACCGGGATGAAGGCGCTGGGGCTGACGGGCATCCTGTCCTCTCCGCCGGCATCAGCGGCTCATACTAACCGAGGCGAGGAACACGCGGGGGAGAAGCTCTTCACCCGCCAGCAGAGTACAGCATAACCGGGATGGGTAACCAAAACACGGAAGGAGAGAAGAAGAAGAAGATGATGATGATGATGATGGAGCGTGAAGAAAGACCGCAGGCTGCGCTCTCCGGCAGCCCCGTCCCGACGTGTGTGTGTGTGTCCCGGCCGGCCAGCACCGCACAGATGCCGCGGCTCCGGTTTATCCCAAAGGTGGAGCTTGAGTCTGACACGACGCGGAGACCGGAGGAGAGAGGAGAGGAGAGGAGCGCCGCCACACCGCCGTGTCACCCCGCCGTCAGCTGATCTCCTCTGGGCTCCCAGCTGTGGATCTGCAGGGAGACACTGTCACACATCTCAGCTAATACTGGAGGGACTGTCATCATCAGAATATGGGACAGAGCGGCAGAAGGAGTCCTAGTCCCCAGAGGATGGACCTTAATAAAGACTTTGCTTGTCCACTCTCTTATCTATTGCCACCAGTAGGTCGGAATGAATGTATACTTAAATGTGCAACACTTAAAGCTACAGTAAGTAACTTTTGAAAGCCTATTTGCTTGAATTTGCTCATTGCGTCCTGTAATTGAGTTATCTCTTCAACATATCACGTGTCTGCAGCGCCTCCTACTGGTGGGACCTGATTTGGTAAAAAACAAAAAAAGGTTTGTGCTTAAAAAAAAATTAAAAAATACCACCAACATTCTTCAATGTTTCAAGAAACAGACAGGATATTGGAAGGCTTCATTGAAAATTCATGAAATCTTCACAGACAAGACTAGAAAAAGCTTCTAAAGCGTTTTTCACAGCTTTTTTGAAAAGTAATGAAGCAACATATCAGAAATGTCTAATGACCTAATAACATTAATGCTATTCTAGCTGTGCCAAAGAAAGCCGACTTACCTAAATGGAATGCAGCCATTCTAATGTTTCCCTGTGGTAAAGCACAGTAAGATTTTGCACACCACTAAAATTTATAATGAAATAGCAGCACAACACAACATCCACTTAAGTTAATGATTTGTGCAGCTCAGCAGCTCGGTAATGCTAATGACTGATTAGCTGGATCTAAGCCTGAGCCAGTGTGGCATTCCCACTTAAGTGATCCTATAGGGAGTGAAGATCTCACCTCTGACTGGTGACAGTAGTCTTCATTTGTTTAAGGGGAGCTCTGGGAGGGTCTAACTCAAGCAAAATAAACCTAGGCCTCAGAGGTGATACTTGATCCATTGGGGATTGGAATAGATACCAAAAACACGGAAGGAAATCAACCGCATGATTGGGTCGGAACTTTTCCAACCTTCCCTCCCCTATATAACCAAATGCCGCACAACCACACTGGAAAGATTGAGAAAGGACTTCTGGCCACTGTCGCTTGTTGCTCAAGGTGACTTGAACTGATCAATCTAGTGTCGTGATGGATGTGGAGGAGTTGGTGGAATCCATCATCAGAGCATCCATGTTTCTAGCAGGAATCCTGGGAAACAACTGGTTGCTGGTCCGCTCCCTGCCTAAGCGCATGTCTGAGATCCGCACTAACGATGTGCTTTTCCTCAACCTGGCTGTTTCCAACCTCATCACCAACTACCTGGTGGACCTGCCGGACACCATAGCAGATTTTGCAGGGCGATGGTTTCTGGGGGAAGCCTTCTGTGGCGTGTTCCGGTTTTCAGCTGATCTTTCTGAAACCAGCAGTATCTACACCACCTTCTTCATTAGTATTTACTGGTATCAGAAGCTGGTGGGCTCCCTTAAACGAGGAGGCGCACCGGTGCAGCTGGACAGCCTGCGCCTGGTGGCCGGACTGCTGGCCTGCAGCTGGGCGGTGGCTCTGGTTTTCAGCATTCCACATTTCTTCTTTGTGGAGGTGACTGCAAGCAACGACAGCCATGAAGACTGCGTAGATGTGTACCCTGACGAGACTGCCATGCAAGTCTACGAGATCCTCTATTTAACCCTGGCCAATGCTGTCCCTGTGACTGGGTTTGTATACGCCAGTCTACGCATCGTCATCACTCTACTTCAGAACCACAGACGCATAGAGGCTCACAAATCCAACCCCAAGGAAAAGGTTACGGTTGAGAAAAAGGATACAGAGGAGGAAAACGAGAATTCAACCATAACAGCTGCAGATCCATCCACTCCAAAAGATCAGAAATTGTCTTCCTCCCACACCAGCATTTATAATGGCACAACTACTGATCGTACAGGTTCAGAAGATCAGCAGTCAGGACAAAGCTCCCATGATGCCCCCCTCAGCGTTACAACCACAGCTGAAGCTTCAAAGCCCAGCCAGATGCCTGCAAAGGTCAGTCCAGGCTCAGGCGTCCAGGTGAGAGCAGCCAAAAGTGTGGTAGCAGTGGCCATTGTGTTCCTGGTCTGCTGGATGACTCACCTCCTCCTGCGCATCACCAACAACATACACACTTCACCCCTGGTGTTGGAGGTGGCCAGCTACATCGCAGCATCTTACACCTGCATCATCCCCTACATTTTCCTCTACGGGGTTAAAAAGCTGTCGTGCTCGTGCAGAAGGTAGAAGCTTCTTTTCTGGCGTAGATACGTTGTGGTAAGATCTTAGCTTTGTCTTTGGACTCAGAGTGCAGTTATGTGAAGGTCTGGAAGGCTTTTGTCTCTTTCTCAAACCTTCTGCCACAGGTGCCGTGGTGCCTAAACACTAATTTCAAATTTGTATTTATTTGTGATTGGTTAAGAACTATCATTTACAAAGGACCGGAGAAAAGCTGTATTAATGTGGAAATATAACACCAAAAACAAAGAATGACAAAACTGAGAAAATGATCACAAACTGCTTCATCTACTACATTTAAGTCAAACTATGCGTGTGTGTGTGTTCTTGTTTCTCGTATGTATGTTGCATCATGAGTTTTGGTTGCCAGGCTCAATTATTGATGATTATTGAAAATCACAGGGAAGTGTGCAATAAATTCAGCAACAAATGAATACATCTAATAGATTAAAGCATAAACTGGTGTCTATATGTGAAAATAAGATTCAGAAGTTAAACGCTTTCAAGAAAATAGTTGAGGCAATGAAGTATAATGCTGCTTTACACCCGTTTTAACGTTCTTCATGTATATTCTGACTGACCGTGCCTGTAACAGAGGAATGAACCAGCATAAAGTCTATTTTACTCCACAATGATGCATTCTCTTTCTACTTCAGTGTGGTGGTGGTGGTGAAGCCCCTTGGCCTGTTGCTGCCCTGTAGGCGAGAGCACAACAACTCCTCAGTGACATTTTCAATTAGTAGAAAGATAATTATGCCAACAAATTATGTCGCCTGCATCAGCAGCGGCCTGATGATCGTCCCACAGCACCAGCACGGCGCTTCCTGCCGATTATCACTTATTATAATCACAAACGCTGAAGTACACTTTTCAGCCTTTGCAGTGTGTGTAGTGTTTTTAATACAGCGTCACGCAGAAAGGTAATAACAAAGGTTTTATTTATTAAAAATGTTTTATGTATATTTTTCCATTGCAGGCCAAAGTTTTAGTTTTGCTCGGTGAACAGCACCCACGTTAAAAATGTTCACAAAATCAAAAAGGTTCTCATTCAAACACAACTTTCTTCAATTTATCAGGCAGACACAATGATTCCTGTAGTTACTGAACATGGTCATTGGCAGAGACAGCATGAGGGCCATCATATGTACATACTTACAATGTCCAGCAATAAACTGCTTGTTTGGAGGCAAAAGTAGAACAATCAAAACTAATTCAGTGTTGAAAACAATCCCACATCTTGGATAATTGGTGCATTATCAAATATACGGAAACGGACCGGTGGATTTCAAAGTGAGCTGAGGCCGACCTCATGAACTCAAACATCTTAGTTTTAGATACAGGAAGACGCTGCTGTGCTGTCTGTGCCCGATGCAAATCACAGCCAACAGGGTCTTACTGTACTTCTGCATGTTTAGGGCTTGTAACAAAATGCATTTAATAATTTATAAAACATGTTGCTCCGCACTTGCTGTCACTCACGACGTTTACTGCAGTATCGACCGAGATCCTGAACAAACACCAAGCCGTCACACAGCAGGACGAGGAGGATACTGTGGAGTACGAGCCCACCGTGTTGTGCTTGAAACAAACTGTGACTCAGCTGTTTACATTAAGGCCAACGGGATGAGGAACATTCTGAACATCAGTGGAGCTTCTCCAGCTTTGCCTGGAGCGATTTGAAGTTGCCGATGGTGTGTTGAAGGGTGGAGTTGGGGCTTAGAGACTGGAGCTCCACCAGGTAACCGCAGATGTTGTCGAGACAAACGTTAGTGAACCGGCGTCTGAAAGGAAGGGAGGAGCAGAATGTTTTAAAAGAAAAAAGGTACAACTTGAGGTTCATTTAGCATTTTCAGGTTTCAGTCACATCAGATCAGAGAAAAAGCATTTTATTAAATTATTAAAAGCAGCCAGGATAGGAGACAACACACAAACTTTGTCAACAGTAGCACAGCGGTGGACAGAGGTGTAACTAATGTACGATGTCGATTGTGACGCTGTGACATGAACCAGTGTGTGTTATGAACTCCTGTTTCCTGGATTAAGTGATGCGTTAATTATGTGACAACAATGTGCTAGGGATGCGAGTGATGCTCCCGTTCAAGTGATTACCTGTCATAGGTTGGTACTTTGCTGGGGTCGTCCACATATCCTGACAAAAGCACGTGGATACACTCCACCAAGTGCAGAGGCTTCTTCAGCCGCTGCCAACAGGGATCCTTCAGGAAAGAGACAAGAAGGCGTCAGAGTAAAGTCCTGTAGGTCTCCTAAACACTTATTTTGAACCAGTTGGGAATTCAATGAATCAATCAATTCTCTCTTTATTGTCTCAAGCTTGTACCCGTGTTTTGAAGAGTTGGTCGTAGACCTCCAGGAGTCGCGGTAACTGCACGCCAATCTCCTGCATGGTGGCCGTGACAAAGCCCACGTCCCAATTCAGCCGGCACACCTCCTGCTCCAGGAACTTCACCAGGAACTCTACAATGAAAGGACGCGACGCAGACATTTCTGTTGAAGATTTTGTCTTGAAACTGAATTTTTGTCAGAACCGTTTCCAACACTGCGTAAAAAGTGATTTGCTTTGGTCTTGATTGATTATTTGTACGTGTAAACAATGCACAATTAATGGTCGTCTCTGTGGGGGGAAGACAAGTTTCAACAGGCCAATTATGAGACCTGGAAATGAAAGCAATTGCCTGGAGCGGTGGCTTTCATGTCTGCTCCTGCGGGCCCCCAGCACCGCCTATTGACATCATAAGCTACATCAGGTGTGAGTGGCGGCGGCTGGTAAAGGGGAAAAATATGGAGCCAGGCGAACTCTGAGGCCCAGGACTGAGAACTGCTGCTGACATAAATGAGGCATCAGGGAAGCCTAATCATACTACTGTTAACAAAAGAGACAACGGCAATCTGGCAACTCTACCGGGAGGAGATAATTGAGCATAATTCCAGGCAGATGTGGACGCTTACCAAGGGGGAAATATCTCGGTGTTCCTGCGTAAATCTTTCCGAGTGACACAAGCTTCAAATTGAGAGCTCGCATTCTATCCGCCGGACTCATGACAACGCTGTCTCCCAGTTCTGAAAGGAAAGATGCACAACAAAGACCGTTAAGACCTTCAGGGACTTTTGGCTGTAGCAGAATTTGTTCTAAGAAAAAAAAGGCATCGTTTCCCACGTGCCTTTCTCCATGATCTCCTGCCACAGCGAGTGCACCAGGATGGGATCTGAGTGTCCGGCGCAGTGAATGATGGCCAGCTTGCACTCTGACAGTTTGTAATGGTCGGCAAATTCCCCATAGAGCTGCGCAAAAGAAGATAAGGCGGCGAGCGTGACAATCTGAATCGTGTCAAACATTGTCCTGATAATGTTGTCGTAATGCTGCACGTTACCTTGGTGATGTCCATGAGCTCAGAGTCCAGCTGAGAGGCCACATTTTTCACTGAGGGATAATGGGAGAACTGTCTGATGAGGGTCTCCTGGATCTGCACTTGGATGCGCACCAGCTTGTAGAAGCAAAGAGACAAAAAAAACAAGAACTAAGCAACCATCTTACGCAAAGATTTGAGATCCACTGTGATCGCTGCTGCCCGTGTACCTCCATCTTCTCCTCCAGCTCGTGCAGGAACTCTCCGTCAGCTGAGACGCAGGAGGAGCTCTTGGCGGACAGGATGGCTCGGGCGATGTACTCTAAACGGTGCTTCAGAGAGATCTCGGTGCTGCGGGTGCCAGAGTACAAATGTCAGAGCGGGACAACAGGATCAAAGGTCGATGGTGAACTCGACCTGAGACGATGTTTTCTGCGTCACAAACCTGTGCATGTCGGCCAGGCGAGCCAGTACGTGCGCCGCCTTGCCAAAGTTGCGGTTCTTCTCGTAGTAGCGCCACAACAGGTCCATGTTGTGCACCTTATTCTGGTCCTGCTTGATCATGTGCATCAGATGCTCCTCCAGGTACGGAGAATTCACCTGGATAAGAGGGCCACAAAACAGATGCATTAATGGACACACATCTAAACAGGGAAACCTAGGCCCAGGCGCACGCACGCACGCGCACGCACACACACACACACACACACACACAGTACCTCCAGCAGCTTGTCAGTGAGGTCTGCCTGGATCAGCCAGTTGTACAGAGCGATGTGGAACAGCTCATCCTGAGACCTCTGGGCCAGACCGAGCATCTGTTCAAACTACAGGAGGAGAGATTTTACATTAGACATCGCGGCTCATTTGCATTTCGCTCTGGACAGAAGTCTGCGCCGGCTGTGTCTGGGCACGCACGTGGGTGGTGGCTTCTTCGTTGCTGAGCATGTTGGGGTCAGAGGTCATGACAGGAGGACCGGGCTGCTTGGGGACACTAGGGGACTGAGGGGCGGCTTTGCTCTGGTTCACCAGCTCCTGCATGGTGTCTGTGATGCAGTTATAACAGGAAAGTCTGCGGTGGAGAGAGAGAGGGAGGGAAGGAGGGAGGGAGAGAAACAGAGAGAGGGGAGACCAGTTGGTGGCAATCAGCGACAACACCCGTCAATCATGGCGGTGAACACTGCACCTCTCCTTTTCAGCATTACCTTTCATGGAAGGCCTGCTGACCCACTAGGTCCTCCTCAGGTTCTCCATTCTTGTAGAAATGTGGCCCGAGTCTCTGTGGATCCTTCTTATCTGCTGCAGTGAGACACAGCTCCAGGACGCCCTCGTAAAAACGCACTGGGACAGTTTGACACCATTAGTAAACACACCAGCTGCATGAAGAGGGAAAGTGTATGTGTGTGTGTGTGTGTGTGTGTGTGAGTGAGCTGTGTGTGTCCTCACCTTGTCTGTACTGGGAGCAGACGAGTGGCAGGTCTGTGTGGTGGCTGATCTGCTGGTAGAGCTGCAGCGACTCCCTCAGCGTTCTCTCTTTATCGGCCTTATTCTGGATCTGCTTTGAGCTCTGCAGCAGCTCGTTCGCCTGAGAGGCAGGAGAGAGAAGAAAAACATGAATTTAGCTTTTTCAATTTCATTTTCATTTCAATTTTCAGAACCACAAAGAATGACATTGAAGAAAACACTTTGAAACACTTAAGGACCCAGAAACATCATGGACAAAGAACTCCTCTGCATATTCATCATCCACTCTGTGTGTGTGTGTGTGTGTGTGTGTGTGTGTGTGTGTGTGTGTGTGTGTGTGTGTACCTTAGAGCAGACACTATCATCACTGCTGTACAACAGGGGGCAGATGTCTCTCAGATGGTTGCTGATGGCATCCACTGAGGCGTTGTCTTTGATGTACACATTAATCAGCGCTGTGATCAAAGCTCCGGCCAGCTCTTTGCCCCTGATCACCACATCCTTAAAGCTGGCCCCCATCATCTGCTCCTGGAACTCCTGCACACGCACAACAAAGACAGAACAATGAGAACGGCAGAGGCAACTTTCTTGGCTCCATTGCGATGCGAGGCACAGGGAAAGTGCACGCTCGCGTACCTTTGGCAGTTCAGACATAATGAGGCTGAACTGATGGTCGCAGAGCAGCTTCCACAGAGCCAGAGTCTGATAGGAGCGATGCACCAACTGCTGGATCCCCTGCAGCGACACTTTCTCATAAACCTGAGCCTTGGCTGGAGACGGCACCACAAAGAGACGGGAGACAGATTGGTACATAAAGGTCAGGCGTAACATAACAAGGATGGAGTGTTTTCGTCTCCGTCAACGTTCAATGTATAGGGAGATTAATACTATCACAGAATCTCACAGCGTTATTCAGGAAGAGGCAGGAGCCCCATAACTCACTGTGATATTTCCTCTGGAGCTCCTGCTGGACTTGCTGGGTGTTGGCACCGTCGGGCCGCATAAATCCCAGCAGCCTCTGCTGCAGGTTGGCAGGGGAGCTGAAGCTAACAGGGCGCAGCACAGATGTTATTCAGGAGACTCAAAAAAAGTCACAGTGAAGAGTTTTTTCTTTTGTGGGTTCCAATTTCATTTAGAAAATACAATAAAGCCAGAAACCTGCTGATAAAAACAAGTCCAAACTAGAGGGTCGACATCGTTACATCAGGTTATCAGGAGATGTAACACATAAACACGGAGGGTCTCACCTTGCACCAGCACCCAGAGAGGAGGGACTGAACTGGGAGTTTTTGTCGAGGAATTCCCGCAGACCAGAAAGCTCCAGGAGGACCGACTCCAGATCGTACAAGCCGACGGCGCTTTCCAGCTGCAGAGACAAGTCGCATCATTGACAAGGAGCCACTCGCATCATCACTCCTCTGAACAAACTTGATTACTTGGTATGATCTTACTTACAATACTGACGGTCTGATTTCCTTTGCTAATAGATTTCCCCACAGCGAGGCTTCCATCCCAAATATTTCTGTTTAATCAGTGCAGCAGGAGAGAGAGAGACTTCAGTATTACACATGATCGTACGCCAGCATTCATGAAAACGCACTGATTTGGTGTTACTGACCCCAGAATGCGAGCAAAGTAGATGCAGATGCCATTGTGTTTCCCTGAGAAAACCACTTCTGGCCCCGCTGTCATGGGGGTGATGGGAGCGGTTCCGGACTGCATCATTGCGAAGGGCGTCGCCAGAGCGGGAGGCACGACACCTGTGGGGAACGTCACAGAGTCACACCCCGTTCAGTTCAAACAGACCAAACCTAACGCGCTAAATGAGTCAGACTGTGTTGACAATAGTTGAATCACAAGGTTATGCTGCCAAAACAAACCCAACTAGGGAGACACAGTTAACTCCATTTACTTCTCATATGTGCTCAAACATTCCATGATCACAATTCCATGCCATCTGATCATCTACCTGGTGCTGGAGAGCTCATCACAGGCCCGACAGTGCTGGGAGAAGCCATGGCTGCAGGGAATCTCATCTGTGCTTCTCCTCCATACCTGATCGGGACAACAGTAGATGATGTAATGCTTTTAGTTTGCAAAAAAAGTGGGATAACGTGTGAATAAGTAGTTCATATGAATATGAATGTGTGTATAAACACATTCCAGTCTGACCTGAAGAAGGCTCGAGTGGCCCACTGGGAAACCTCTCTGTTACAGGCCAAACTGGAACAAGCCAGGATGAGCGCTGTGGAACAAGCTTGCTCCTCCTGCAAAGAACAAGGTAAAGGCTCAGGAATGTATAATGTGTGTGTGTATGTGTTTATATATGTGAGCATTATCGGGCATTGGACGGTCATGACTTGTACCCTGTGCAGCTTGAAGAAGCGTTCCATCTCCTCACTTTCGCCTCCGGCACCGCTCACCAGCAGGTGACGTAGTTGATCTACTGGCCGCAGTTTTTGAAAGATGTGGCTCCCCTGCAGGACAGCAAACGCGCTACACTTAGCAAACAGAAACGTGGGCTTCTCTTTTGTGGGACAGACTGAGGGGCTGTGGAAGCAGCACTGTCACCTTTGCAGAGAGGAGGACAAACTTCTGTGGGGGGACGTTGTGCTGCTGGACCACCACTGGAGAGTCTGTGATGGGGATCCTCTCCTCGTTCAGAAGAGTAGAGATCTGTTTAGGCCTCTCCTCATTAATGGCGCAAAGAGCCCAAGAATGTCCATCTACATTGGACATCATCTGAAACACAACATGTAACTTACTTTAGCATTGTGTTACATTTATGCAATACCTTTCGCCAATAAAAAACATTAAAACACCATGATGTGACTGCTCTATTATTTATTATCCTGTCTAGAACAAAACATGACTACCTGAGTCTCCATCAGGGGTTTCTTGAAGGGGAAGGAGTCATGGTTGATGCACCACAGAAGGTCACTGTCCTCAGTTTCGGACGCAGCCATCAGCAGAACTCCTGCAAAGAGAATGTGAGTGGTTTGTTTCCCCCAGTGGGCTGATTGAGGAGTTAACAGACAGACAGACAGACAGCAGCAAGACTTTTACCTTTGCTGTGTAGAGCCTTGTGGACCTTTGCAGGCTTCTGCAGGGTAGAGGAGGCCGAAAATCCTGGCGGCAGACGCACATGGACCAAAGCTAGCAGGCTGGGTCGAGTCGGAACGTGCTTATGGTTTGGAGGTGTGAAAGGTGTGGTGCTGAAGTAAAGACGCACGCCTGCAGAAGAATAAGACCATGCATCAACTTTGTATCACCCACACATAACTGCATTTTTTACTTCCCGCCACCAAAGCGTTTATATAATTACCTGCATGAGTGACAGCCAGCAGGTGGCAGTCTGAGGACTCAGATCTGTCAATCACAGAGATCTGGACAATGGGTTTGAAGACGCTACGATCAATTGTCCTGCAAACAGAAGACCATCATAAGCCAATCATCATAAGACACAAGCGACATGGGATCAGTTTGCGTATATGTGTGTGTGTGTGTGTCCACCAGCAGAGTCCACTTAAAATGTAAAGGAAATGTCTGATGAGCAACAAACTCACAAATACCTGGCAATGTTTCCTGCCGATGACACAATGGAGCCCTGTGACATGGTTGCGACTCGACTCATACTCAGCCCGTCAGCACCCAAATCATATACCTGTAGAAAAAACAATCTGCTCAACAGACACACTTTGCATGCTGGCAATCACCAGAAGAAGATAATTCCTTGTGTGTCAGTTGACCTGCTGAACTACAACATCCAGGCGATGTCATACCTGCAGGACGCCTTTCTCAGAGCGGGTAAACAGTGTGTTGCGGGAGTTGTCAATAGCAATCTGCACAATTGGATCTATGAAGCACAAAGCCAAACAAAAACAGGGATGTTAATGAAAATAAAGTTGGATCAAAGAAATAATTTGGCCTTAGCCTTCCCTTTTTACCATCTTCAGAGAAGGAGAACTGCAGCACGGAGGGGACAAGGAAGGACAGAGCACTTTTGGAGTGGTTGATCTTTCTGCAGCGCTGGCTGAGCCATCCTGCCTCAGCCTGGTAAGCAATCTCATAGAGGCAGCCGTCCTTCCCTGCCATAAAGATACGACCTTTATCTGTGGACGTGATGGACAGGATGTAGGTGTTGTCTGTGGGGATGGAGAAGAGGGGGTCTGGGAGCAGCTGCATCGCACCAGACATGCTGTCATTCAGCCCTGCAACAAAAACAGAGACATGAAGGTAAGTCAAGATAAAAGAATACAGGCGCATGTGGGTATAAATAACACACAAACAAAAAGGGAATTAAAAGCAAGAATGTGCAGAATGACGCCACCTTAGACTGAAAATGGGACAAGTAGATATAGAAAGAAAAACATTGCTGAGGCCCACATTTGTAAATTCTGCTCTACAGTGGCACTGCAACCTTCAAACTTCTAGATGGGGGACTCACCAGCCTGGGTCTTAGGGAAGCTCAGCCCGAGGATCACAACATCTACAGAAGTGGCCAACACCAAGAGGTAGTGGATGTGTGGCTGTAAAATGCCTAAGAGAGCAAACGCACAGCAGAAAAACTAATGAGCTTCATAAAAGGAAACAAACATGCATATATAAATGAATCAAACATCCATAGACATACCTTGTTTTGGTTTCACTAGACCCACTGCCAGAATGGTTTCAATGAGACCATCAAAATAAGCGACATCTCCTCTGCAAGGGAAGTCCGGCATTAACGGAATTACAATGTTACAGAAACAGCTGACAGATGATGATGTAATGCAGAAGATGAAAAACATCTACGAGTACTCACCCGTCTTCATAATTCCACATGAAGATGTCATTGTCAATCGTTAGCCAGGCTCGACTTATCTCAGGAAAAACTCCCATCATGCAGTTACATTGCATATCTAGGGAACAGTTAAGTCAAAAACAAAGCGATATCTTCACAACAAAGAATGTGAGTCATCAACTTTGCATCTCCATTGCTGATGGAACCTTGAGGTCAAAGCCTTTGCTTGAGCAGTCCCTGAAAGTCAAAAGGATACGGCTGAACTGCTCCACCAGCTCCGGGGGTAGAGGGACTCGCCGGACTGCGCTGAGCTCCGGGAGGTTTGGCACGCTGAGTAACCCGGGTCCCTGCAGGGGGTAGTCCATGTCCGATACTCCAGACAGGGACGGCATATCTACCGGCACAAGGAACAAAAGCTAGTTAGTCAGAATGTGCCTACACTGAGATCACAGCAGAGGGAATACAGTGTTACTACACATGAAGTCCTTACAAAGTATCCCAATTGTACTGGAGCAGTACAGGAGCAACGCTGCAGCCAATGAGTAGGAACGAACGCAGGTCATCTTTACCGGCCACAAGAAAACATTATAACAGGTCATAACTGTGTGCATATGTTGTATAGATATATATATATAAACTATTTGAGGGTGCAATATTTGTATATAATAATAATAACCATACAAAATCACAATATAAAAGGTGTATTTGTGTACGGTGTGTATATTGTGTGTATGTGTATATTGTTTGTTGTGTGTATTTCTTCTTCTGTACCTTTGCTATTGTGACGAATGAATTTCTTATCCGTGAGATCAATGAACGTCCTATCCTATCCTTAAAGAATGACCCAAGATTACATATCTCCTTTAAGTCCGGTTTACTTTAAAAATGATCACTTCTAAAGTAGGTTTATACATATATACACACCGAAAATACACTACTTCTGATTTTAGCATCATGGACTTTATCCCACCACTCCGGGGTAAACACACCACATCACAACAACCTGTATCCCCTCGAACTCTTGTCCGTCTTCCCCTTCACACCGGGCCGTTACTCACTGTGAGCGGGGACGCTGAGCAGCTCGGACAGGTCAGGGAAGCAGCGGTCCTCCTGTAGGTGTCTGTCTATCAGTCGGGAAGAGTTATCCAGCGCTTCGGCGAGAGCGGCGGCAGGGCTGCTCGGTCCAGCGCTGGACGGCATGGCTGCGGATGAGCTGTCACCACAAAGTTACCTAAAAGACAGACAATGTTTTAAAAACAAGCGCGTAGAAGGTCTTACGATGCGTAGAAGGTTTCAACTGCTCCAGATGTCTCGGCGCTAGCTACTGTTAGTTTCCCGCTGGAAGAATCACTGTGACGCGTCTAGCTAGATGCTAACGTTGGGAGAATTGGTTGGTACCGGCATGTAAGCTAATTGCTAGCCAGCCAAAAGCTAATATTAAAAGGTTTAAAATGTGAGCTTGTAGCTTTACCTGACTGAAAGAACTCCGGGCGTCGCTGCCTTGTTTAAATTCGAAGTTTGGTTCACCAGTTCAGAACCAAATCTTCAACTAATCCACTACACACACAACAACCATCAGCCCGCCAACCTCATGCACGGTAACGGAGGTGAAGCTAACGTTATCCGGGCAGTCAAATTTCTTCTTCTTGGTTTTAGGTTTCGCCAGACTGAGATGACTAACGCTCGGTGTCGCCACCTACAGGTAGAACAGTTAGTGTTTATTGTTACACGAACACGTTATTTTATGACACTACAAGACAATAAAGATAATTGTAAAAAAGAAAAATAAATATTTGAGTTTACTTTAAAATATACCAAAATAGACTTAGGTTTTGTTGTGTCTACTTGGGAGGATTGAAACATTACACCCAGGCATTTCTGCATGACCTGATGCCTCTGAAGATCAGATTTTAAGTTATGGAATTCTGATTTTAGGCAGAATTTTTTATCAATCAGGGAATGTCTTTTATCTATTTGAACCTAGATTCAAAACACAACAGAGAAGAAAGAAAGTGCAAAGTAGACAAGTAACAAAGGCATAAGAAATATTTATTGCAGTATTTGTTACACCAGAAGTGTTGGGGGTCATTTTTTCTTGTTGTGTTCTATAACATCAAAATCTATATTAAAAACAAAAAACCTCCCCTGCATATAAGCACAGACACTGCATTTCTTTTCAAATAAATAATGTCAATTTCACAACATGGGTAAAAAAAAAAAAAAAAACTGGTCAGAACTCAGGTCGGCTGAATAAATACATTTGGTGCTACATTAAATTCCAAAAACACTTTATTAAGAACATAACACACAAATTTCCAACACTGACTAGTTTTCAGAACTCTGTTCAGATATAAACAGGTTTTAGTTCAACTATAATACAGTGTGAGTAAAAATCAAACAACTAAGTTTCCACAACGTGTCTTCCTCATGTGTTATTTCTATTTTAATTAAATGTGTCCCATATTCCAACAGATCAGTGTTCCCATATCCCTTCCCTCATTAGGTCCTTACGTGTCTTGTTCACATGAGGGTTTTGTCCTCTCCCACTTCACAATACTGTATGTAGGTTTTGGCTGCAAAGTGTTTGTGTCTATCAGCTCTTAGTCCCGTCTTTTGCAGCGTATAGTTCCCGTAATGTATGTGCCACTTTGTTCGTAAGCTTCTGTCCGCTCGTCAAGCAGATTTTCTTGTAAATAATGTCCGACTCCTTTATAGCGTCCATCCAAGGCACCATTTTGCGACCTTCCCGTTTCTTTGCCTCAGAACAGGGTCCGGTGTAAGACCCAGACATCAAGCGTATAATATAACCAGACTTGGTTTTCTGGATGACCCTGGCAATCTGTGGTCTGGCTTTGAATTTGGGGCAGCAGATAGCGATGATGTCCTTGACCTCAACTGGCTCCTTCAACTGACCTGAGTTGTCTGCAGATTCCTCATCTTTCTTTGATCGGCGCTGTGGATTGGGAGTTATTATAGTGTTATTATAGTGTGTGTATGAACACAAATTAGATACACACACAGCTTCATGCAGAAAATTGCAAATAAAAAAATATAAATTTGACTTAAGGCTTTGAAGATGACTTACTGCAGGCGGGGGTTCATCGTCACTTTCCTCATCATCCGTGTCCACTGGAGCACGTTCCTGATGGTGGTTGTGGTTCCGCGGTTTAGAAGCGCCCAGCAGTGCAGATATGGCTTTGTTTCTGGCATTGGCATTTGCTTCGCCCACCTCTTCCTCTTCATCTGGATCCAAGTGCTCCATCAGTACCTTGAACTAAGAGACACAATTTATGTCAATGCACCATTTCTTACCCCTGGTACTTGAATCTAAATCAATACTACTTTTTCTGAGGGAAGGTCGTGTAGTGCTGAATACTTACATCAAAGTACTGTTTAACAATGTGCCTCTTGGTTTCTTGGCTGAGATCTGACTTGGTTAGATTGCTGTTCAAGAAGTCGAGAGTCTGACGGGGGTTGAAGTGCACTTTAGATTTCCTGTTCACTGCCTTTTCATACACTTTTGCCGACTCAGTGGGCGAATACTTCTGGATTTTGCTAGAGTGCAAAAAAAGAGATTAGTTTGTCTCAAATTATCAACTGCAAGTGATTTTAAGAAACAGTTAAGGTTCCTCCAGTGGTTTACAGTATGTGTTGTGGCCTACCTGTCTGAGAAGCCGTACAGATTCTTCAGATGCTGCTTCAGCACCAGCAACAGCAAGATCCCCTGGGAAGCCCTGGCAAAATCCAGCAGAGGTTTGGAGTTTTCAGGTAGTCGATACATGATTGTATCCACATCTTCCACGTCAGAGTCAGAGTCGGGGTGCGTTGATTTCTTTTGTTTATGGAACGCCTCCTCCTCATCATCATCATCATCACTGCTGCTGGTGGATTTGCAACTGCTCTGCTCATCCTCCCTGTCTTCATCCTCAGAGCAATACTTCTTCTTCTTCTTCTTCTTCTTCTTTTTAGTCTTCTTTTGCTGCGGTGCAGGCTCTTTCCGTAAAGACTACAAAGAGAAACAAATTAAAATGATCACATAGTGCACAAAATCAACCAAATAAAGAGGTCATAAGTAAAATGAGAGCTTCAGTACGAGAAAATGTCGATTCCAGACTAATCTAAAGGTTTCTTACTTCCTTGAACGACTGAAGGAGGTTGCTACCAGACACAGACAGAGTAATGTCTACGTGGTGCATGATGAAAAGAGGCTCCTCCTGTGTCTGGAAAGGGAAGCAGGCGAAATTGTCTGCGATGAACAGAAGCATGTTCACTTCCATCTTCTGCAGGGGACCCAAAGTACAAAACAAGTTTAGTCTTCATTAAAGTAAGTCACACCTGCCAAATGTTCCTGTAATTTCATCGAGCACATTGACTAATCCTGTACACGAGATGGACTTACAGAGCTGTCATCAAATAAGTTGAGGAGGGAGAGGAGGAAAGCTCTTCTATACTGTCGGTTCGCACGGACCATAGTGTAGAGATGAGAGCACAGGGCTGCGTCTGCGTCGTCCTGACGGAACCCTCGGATCACTACGTCATTGGTTCCATTAATGGCCTGCTGCACCTTATAGGACATCTTCATCCCTGCTACAGCCTTCATCTGAGAATTCATTAAGAGATAAAACATGTCATACAAAGTCACCTAATTAACAATAATAATACAGACACCAATGCACTTTATGCTATTTAACAGCTGGAAACACCAAGATCTGACAAAGTGAAGGTGACTTCACAGTGACAAGCCTCCATCCCACTTCGCCACTCACATGGATGAAGCCGCAATATTTCTTGTCAATATCCACCAGCTGCTGATCAGCCTTGTTCTTCATGGTAGTCTCAGGGTCTGTTCCCATAGCAATCAAGTAGGGAACACACTGAAAAGAATAGTTGCACATGTGATAACCGCTCACGATGTTGTCAAGTTAACACGCACACAGTGAGATCAAAGAAAATGGTCACAGTCGTGTCTCAGTTTTCAGTGGAATGCAATTTCAGTAGGTACCTGCACAGGATGGACGAGGCCCTGGCTGAGTGTCAGCGTGATGACGCTAAGGGCAAAGTGCCGAACAGTGGACTGTGTGTGGAAGAAAGCCTCCAGCACCTGCTTCAGGTAAATCTGCATTATGGAGCTGCTCATGCCCGACGAGATATCGCCCATTTCCTTCAGATCCTCCTGCTTGGCCACTGTGTTCCCTGGATAAAAGAAAACAAGCATCTACCAATGTTCCGCACACCTGCTCAATGTTGATTCCTCCTAAACAAACGAAAGCGTTTAAACTCACAGTCGCGATCAGCCTCCTGCATGCGGCAGTCCTCCTCTTGTAGGTATGTTTGCAGGTTCTTTAGCACCTGGATCTTCAGACTCACCATGCTCTTCTCTTCGGACAGGAGGCTGTTATACAGAACCTTCACGTCAGGCACAAACATGAGCTCTGGGTGCATGATGAAGACGAATCCTTGAGAAACAATGAAGAAAATGTCAAACTGATGCACACATCCTTGAGGAAGATGACATTAAATTGTAAATATGAGATGAGGTTCTGTATACCTAGTCCTATAATTGCTTTGATCTGGACCTCCTCATCTTCATGAGTGGTGAAGTATAGCAGAAGTTCCAACACTTTGTCTTTGATAACAATCTAAGTAGTAAAGGAGATGGAAAGTCACAAAAAGCAGTTCAACAGCAGTTCTGCACGCAAGCTTGTTGAGGAGTTTGTACCTTGCTAGTGCCCTTGAATTCCTCCATATCAAAATCACAGTGTCGACACAGTGCTCCCACAGTGAACAGGCAGCGCAGCAGAGCAGGTTTGTTGACAGGCAGCGTTGCGCTGTTGGGGTCCTCTAGGTGTTGTGTTTTCAGTTTTGCCAGAGCTCCTAAAAAAAAAGACACACAGACAATGAACACTTAAAAGACAGCAGTTAAGATTCCCCTTAGTCTTCTTGGTCATATACACATCGTACACATATTCCTTACCATAAAAACGATTGAAACAGGCCCAAACAAACTTGTAGTTATGTGTGACTTTGTTCACAATAGCACCAAGACAGCTCACACAGTGCTGTACGACCTGTGAAGCAGAAAACAAAACATATGGTATGATGCTGAGGACATGTTATCAGCTCAAGGTTGCACACTTGTCTCTGAAAGCCGTAAAGGAGACAGACCGTCATGCCATATTTGATGATGAGCTTCATCAAGTCCTCTTCTATAGTTGAGAGAAAAGTCTCGCTGGGATTCTCCATCAGTGGAACAACCAGCTCCAGGATTTTGGCCACATTACATGTCATCACAAAGTCGTTCTGAGTCTAAAATGACACACAAACACACACATAAGTCAAAGCTGCAGAGGTCAAAGCTGAGGAGCCAGCTGGAATATGCTTTATGAATGAGTCTACTGAACACTTGTATTGTCATTTGTGAGCCACTAGATGGCCCTACAGGACATAGGTTTTGGGCACTTTTGTATGGAGATGATTTGTCTTATTTTCAGTAAAACACGCTGAAGATGATTTGGCCCTTACGTTGCAGCTGGTGGTCAGGTATGGTTGCATAGCCATGGCATGTTTGACCAATAACTGTGGTCTGATCTTGGTAAACAAGTGGAGAGTGGTGATACACGCCAACAGCCGACCAGAGTTGACCCCTTTATCCTCACAGTCTGAAACACAGAGAATACACTGACCTTTATCATAGCATCTTTATAATCATTTATATAAATCTAACAGCCTGTACATTACAATTGTGTTGAAAAAAGCATTTGGGTTCTACCTGCAAGAGATTCTTCATATTTCAATATGTGTTCCACCAGATTGTCCACCAGCTGAATGCAGGCCTTCTTGGCAGGTTTATGAGCAGCCGCCTCCTCTGATTTCAGCAGCTAATCATGATTAAGTCAGAAAAGAAGGTAAACAAAACAGCTGCCATGACCACAACATGCAGTCAAGATGTCGGTTACTTACATTTAGCAGAAGCTGCTCGAACCAGTCAAAGCCTGAATCTTTACATGCTGACACCTGAGATGAAAGCCAATCACGTTATTAGACACTAAAATGTTTCCTACTGGAACTTTAAAGGTACTGAAATGTCACCGTATGGCACTTACAACATCTGTGATGTTCAGGATCTTTCTGGTCATGGCATCTTTATCATGACTGGGTGTAGGGGTGAACCACAGTCTCTGGAATGTCTCATTCACCAGTTTCTGCATGGGCAAAGATTCTAATCTTAAATCTGTATTACATATCAGTAATTTCCAATAGTTAAGAGTTACAAAATTGGTTGAAAATATGTATAAAATATATAATATACACACCTTGATTCCCTCTTCATCGTTGACTCTTCGGATCATTTTCACACACATCTCAGTGATTTTGTTGAAGTCGGGCTGTTCCAGACAAATATCCCTCAGGATTTTAATGACTCTCTTCCTCACACTAATACCTGTGTCCTATGGAAAACCAAAGGGAGGAGAAGAACAGCACAGTGAAGTCACTCCTTTGCACATTCTTTTCATTAGTTGTAATGCTAAACAGAATTTTTTCTAAAAATGTAACAGATGGTTGATCTACTTTCATATGGCCTTTAGGTGGCAGTGTGGAGAGGATTTGACCTCAGCTGAACTTTTGCAGCATAAATATACTTGTTGGTAGGGGCTGGACGAGCAGTGACAAGGACACAGTTTAACTTTGGAATTCATTAACACAGTTATGGTTTATTGTATATTGCTTACTGCATGTGACCACATCAATAATAAATTAACCACCAGAGCAGATAATTACACATGACAATGATACACACATACTATGTCAAATAGCAGAGAAAAGTGTCTTTACCAATATCCTTTCAATGAGCATGTCATAGTATTGCTCGGTGAGCTGAGGTCGACTTAGGACAAAGCGGCCAAGTAGCTCCACAGCTGCTTCTCGCACACTGGTGGAGCTGTCCATGAGGCGACCATGGACCCCACGCTGCATGTCCAACTGAAGAAAAAACACAAGCAGCATCTTTGAAACAGAGGAAAATCTTACTAAACATGAAAAGTTGTGTCCCGGCTTATATAAGGGCACTTACACGAGCAAGAATACTTGGGTCCACAGCCACTACCTCTGACAGACACTTCATGGCTTTAGTTCTGACTGCAATAGCACTCTCACCCAGCACTCTCAAGATCTGTCAGAGGACAAAGAAAGACAAATAAGGACAGAGACAGGACGAATGCAGTTACGGCCAGTATGAATCAAACTCTAGATCATGTTTGTGTTCTAATCATTCTCTTACCTGTGATAAATAAATATCAAAGCTCTGTGCAAAAGGCCTCATAGAGGCCAAATATTTCACGATCAGACAGGAGTCATCATATACTATAGAGTCAGTGTCCCTGAAAGAAAATTCAATAAGGCAATTCACTACCAAGTGGGTAGTCCTTGAGTATAGAAAATGAATACAGTGAACCACAGTGAGGCAGCAGCTACCTGACTTTCGACGGCGGCGTCTTGATGATCTTGCGGAGGAATTTCTTTTGCGCCTCGGCCTTCTGTATAATTCCCCCACTTGACTCCACGTCCTTAGAATGATGTCGGTCTTTTGAGTCCTCATTCTCACATGTGGACTTCATCACCTTTTCTGCCTCATTTGCGGTGTCCCTGAACCACTGGGCAAGGTAAAACTTCCTGGCAAACTGGATGAATTAAAGGAATGGATAGGTTCTAAGACTTGACAACAATTCAGGCCATGATAAATTAATTGCACTGTAAATATAGTGAAAATCAAACTCCCACCACTATAGATGGCTCTGTCTCCATGTTTTCTTCCAGGTAGCCTAGTAAGGCCTTCTGGAGCTGCTGGGTCTCATCACTGCCTGGAGTCTGTGAAGAAATCAATAAAACAGAAGCATCTCCAAATAATTCAATAACATTGCTCATGTATTGTAAATACATAGAGGGAAACTTTGACTACCTCTTTAAGGATGCGGTCGATTGCCCTTTGGTCCAATTTACTAGTGACATCATCTTTACGCAGACGGGATGCTACAGTGCCCAAGTAATCCAGTGACGCTACTCTGAGGGCCATTTCTGTTTGCTTGCTACTAAACTGGTGAACCTGAAGCATGAGGAGAGAAGGAAAGTGTAAATAGTAAAACTACAACACTTCAAAAAGACAACAACAGAGCCTCAATGGCCTTAATGAGGCTACTCACCAACAGTCGCCCCAGTAAACCGAGCAGCAGTTCAGCTGCAGGCCATTCAGGCCTGTTCACTGTAGCCAACAGGTCGTGGACAAAGTTCTCAAACAGAGGGCGGTAGTCTTCCTCTCCCTGCTTACTGCCACACCTGAAACATAGTTTTATAGAGTCATACTGCTGTCTTTTTAAATAATTCAAGTTCACAACCAAGCTCATTTAACACATTTCTAATAATGGCTTACTTCTTGAGAAAAACTGATAGGAAGTTCTGCGATGTCCTCATGGCAGTTTCATAAGAGTTTATGATGAGGGCATTTTTATCAATTTTATCCACCTGGGAAAAGATATCCAATATGTAAAACAAACATATTTCTCATCCATGTTTGGGTTGAATGCTAGATGAATGCTTCGTCCCTACCTTCTTATCATGATCATCCTTTGTTTCTTTTTCATAGGGGAGGTGAACAACACACTGGATGAGCTGTAGAACCAGAGCTGTAACCATCTGGATATACAAGGGATCTCCTTCCTGATCACAGCAGTTGAGCCTAGCAGATAATGAGCAAATAGCACCCTCAGGTTTACAGAGTAATGCAGGGGCTTCAATAAATAAGAGCTCTCATTCGAGTCACTTTACAGAGGAAATAGTCAGTTTAGATGTAGCTACCTAAAGTTCCTTAGGATGCGTTTACTCGTGGGAAGTTTAGCCAGGGATGTGAAGATCTCCTCAAGAATGAGCTGTCTGTGCTTCTCGTAACGAGAGAACACCTGAGTGGCAAACACAAGCCCAGCATTACATCAAAACACAACAATAGAGACATCTAATCATATACTGAACACACATTGAAGCAAGGACAAAATTCAATTCTGAAATGCTGCTTTAAACCACACCATGGTGTACTTACTGCGGTGACAAGTGAGATGGCACATAGCTGCAATTCACTGACATTCTGCACAAAAAATGGTGTGATACCCAGATTGGACACCTTAATTTAAGATACAGAAGTAAAAAAAAGTATATTAGAGCTGAAGGGTTAAAGAAATTAAGGGTTTGTTAAGATCATCTGGCCAGATTGAGACTCACCTGGAGGATGGTGATGTCGGTTAGAAGCTGGATCTCCAGGAGCTCGGACAAGGAGCTGACAATGCCACACACTTTGTTGTAGAGTGTGACCGCTGTCTTCTGTTTATGGGTGGAGGACTTTGCTCTCTTGGACTTGGGATTCTGGACGCCACCTTTGTGCAGAAAAAGAAGAGGAGATTAAAAAAAGGAAAACGTGATTGTCAACTTGTAATGAATAAACAAACCAGCAGCTGACCTCCATGTGGATCCGCTCGGTAGGCCGGGTCATACTGAGGATACAAAGAGTTTTGCAGATGGAACTTTGTGAACTGCAGCACCCTCTCGATCACATCCTCTATGTAAACGGCCTTGGGCATGTGTGGGGAGGTCATGATGTTGAGGGCGGTCAGACAGGCATCAGCAGACTTTGTCACCCGCTCCATGATGAGGTCCCTCCACAAACGCTCTTCATCCATGGATTCGTTATCCTAAAAATTCCAGGGACAGCAGTTAAAAAAAGCGAGCTGCTGCAATGTTTGGTTGAAATGAAAATTCATAAACTGACGCAACTAATTCAACACCTTTTTTTCTTGCTACTCATGCAGCTCCAGCAGAGAATGAAAATACATCACTTGCACTTTAAATGGGCAAACTATGAGGCTGACAACTCACATGGTTCAATAATGTAGAAAGTTTGACGCTGTCCTGAATATTCTTCTCCAGAATGTTCAAGATTTTCACCAATTTCTCAGCTCGTACCTGTGGATCAAACACACTTGAACTAAACCACAGCTAAATATTAACTGTTACCACACCATGCTGCAACAATTCGTACACATGCACACGCACACACACACACACGCACACACACACACACAATCTTTTTACCCTGTGAAAGATGCCCATAGCTTTCATCTTTGCAGAATCGCTACACAGCTCTCTCAACTGGTCCTTCCCGAGCAAGAGCTCCTCAGGGATCTCATCATCATCTGCACAAGGGGACACAAAGATCAAATCTTTTCACTCACCATTTACACTCACACAAACCCTTACAGACTGTGTATAACTTAGAGCTTACCTGTGGCAGCGTGGTCCACATCATCAAGGCTCTGAAGAATGATGTCCAAACTCGCTTTGAATCTCTTAAATATGGCGGAGTCCATCATTTCTATTAAATAAGTTAAAAAGTGATTAACAAAACCATGTGGGACGTTTGAAAAGTTCTATTGGCAGGAAAAGTGAGGAAATATTACCCTCTAGTGTCAGCTTGGGTTCATTTGCCTTTCTGTGTTTATGCTTGTGCTTGTCCTTTTTCTTCATTCTTTTGGCAGCTGCACAAAAACAAACATAATAAAAAATATGAGTCAAAGGACAGGCAGTAACAACCTTAGTGCCTTGTCTAATCTTCTTGGCAAATTATGAATGGAGGAATGAGTAATGCTTGAGTCATTTGGCATTAGAAGCATTGAGCATGTTTACAGTGCACTTACACTGACCTCCATACTACTTCTAATGAAAATCCTCAAAACAATGCATTATTCAAGATTGCCTAGAGATCTGTTAAGATAGGATTGCACATGAGCGAGATAAAGACTCACATTGCTGAATAAATGAAAGCCTGGATTAAAGTATAAATGTAAAAAACATTGGATGCGTTTTTCTCTCTCAAATCTACAACATCTTTAATCGACGACATCTGTTTGGTATTATCATATATTCTAGGCATTATGGTGCTGCTCTACTCTAAATGCAATATCAACTGTATGCAATGCAATATCGCACAATCACTCAGGCTTGGTGGCGGAGCGCCTTCGTCTGAATCCTCTGCTGCCGACCCGCCGGGACGACCTCTGGAGCCCAGGTGCTGTTTGGCTCGCTTCCTCTCCTCCTGCTTCAACAACTTCTCCTGATCCTTCTTGTACCTTTTCCGTGCGGCTGAAAGGATAACGGAGCAAAGTTGAGTCACAAATGAAGTGTGACGTGTATGATTAAAAAGGGTCTCTACTCTGGGGCAGATCTGAGCTGGCTCATCTCTGCCCTACAGGCACCAGAAACCTTCCTTGAGAACTTCTGTTTCATTTTGTTATGTCACTACTTGTTGAAAATTACTAATTTCAAGGTTTACTACTCACATTCATTTTCTGAGTCGTCCTCATGCTGGTCTGGGTCCACCTCAGCACACTTGGATCTCTTTTTGACCATGCTCCGCCTTCGCTTGTTCGTCTTTGACCCCTCATGCAACGACTTGGTGGAATCTATTTTTGGAGGAAGAACAGTTGCCCAGATTTAAGCACAGAAAAATCTAAACCTCAGCAGCAGATTCTACAGACTGGTCAACATCCTTAAGAAATACACTGAATCATACCTCTGTCTGATTCATCAGAGGAGGCCAACTTTCTGGACCTGGACCTGGGTGGAGTCCTGCTCTCCATAATGATTTCTTTGACCTCGCCGACAGAGAGTCTCTGAAGCACGACGACCGGCTTCGGTCCTTTTTCAAAGTTCTCCGCCAATGACACACTCTTCAGTTCAACCTGGGGCTTGTTCAAATCTCTGTTTACCTCCTTTACCTCCTTTATCTCCCTTCCCTCCTTTATCTCCTTTACCTCCTTTATCTCCTTTACCTCCTTTATCTCTTTTACCTCCTTAACCTCGTTGAACTGGTTGACCTCGTTACCTCGGTCAATGTCTTTCCTGTCCCGTTTCAATTTAGGAATTACATAGTTCCTCAAACTTCCTGCCTTGGCATCCGGTGGGTACAAGGGGAACTCACTACCTTTTTTTAAGCGATGTTGCATGTTTCTGTCCTGGCAGCTAATGTTGTCATCCCTACACTTCCTCTCACTGGATCTCTCTGGCATCTGTTGATCCTTGAGCTCAGAGGAACCTTTCCGTTCTTGCTTCGCTCTGTCGCCGTCACGTTTAGCATGTGTGTCAGCAGAGTGTCCATTGCGGTTGACCCCAGAGAGCTCAGTAGAACCTTTTCGTTCTTGCTTCGCTCTGTCGCCGTCACGTTTAGCATGTGTGTCAACAGAGTGTCCATTGCGGTTGACCCCAGAATCAGTCTTGTGTTTCCTTTCTCTGTCTCTGTCTCTGTTTTTATGTGTTTCTCTATTCCTGTCTTTGTCCTGCCGATGAATGGAGTTTTGCTGCATCTTGCTCATCATTTTCGGAGTCTCAGGTGGGCAGACACGGTCCCGTTCACTGCCATGAGTCTTTTTCTCTCTGTGGCTGGAGTCTGAGTGCTTCTCATGTTTCCTTTCTGGTTTGTCTGGCTGCCTGGAATCTGAATGTGCCTTGCTGCGGTCAGTTTTGCCGTCGTGGCGGTGCTTTGATTCCTGTTTTTCCTTCCTCTGGTTAGGAAATTCTGATTGGCCACCTGAGTGAGGTTTCCTGGAGTTTCCAACATTTTCTGTTATTATCCCAGCTCTGCTTTCTTTAATTTTACCTTCCTTTCCAGTTCTTTTTGACTTTGGTTCTTGTAGACGGCCATCGCATAAGTTCTGTCCTTCCAAAACCACTACAGGTTCAGGTATCGTGTCAACAACTTTATCTTCCATTCCATTTGTATTTGACTTCAGTTGACATAGGGGATCATCATTCGAGGGCACTCCTTCCACGATCACAACAGGCTGACTTTTACCTCTGCCAGCTTGCTGCAGATCAATACTGACCATCAAAGATGGCCGACTGCGACCATTACTCGATATAGTTGTCTTCTGGGGTGTCAACTTGCTTCCAGCATTACCCCTTTGTACATCAGGCCATCCACTGGCAATTGCTGGGCCTTCGGCTCCGGCTTCCTGAGGATATGAGTCTTGTTTGCGTTTCTTCAGCGGCTTGTCTGCAAAAAAGAACAATATAGCTTAAGTCTCTACAAAAGCTGAGTCAAGGTTTAAAAATACTAGAAGGCACAGGGCAAAGACAGAAATTCACCTTTGTCCTGAACTCCTTTGGAGCACTGATCTCTCTCAATGGCTGCATGCTCCATTCTCTCAATCTCCGCAAGTGTTTCAATCTCTTCATCATCATACACAACGCCACTGATGGCCTCCTTGACATTTGGCTGCAGAGACACCCGTGGACAGGCAGACTGCTGTTGAGATAAGTCCCGGGCTGCCTCTGACAGGAGATTGTTGTTATTTATTAAATCAGTGTCATGGTCTGAGTCGTCATCTGCCCTGAGAGGATGTTCTCCAGACTCAACCCCGTCTGGACACTTCAGCCTGGACAGTCTTATAGTTAGCTTGGCTGAGCCTTTCATTGGAGAGCTGACAATGTCATACAAGGCATCTTTGTCCATCTGGTCATTTTGCTCTGTTCTTGATTCTTTACGATTCTTTTGAGACAGCATTGTTTTTGCAGTTTCTACACCCTCAGCAGGGAAACCAGCAGACCGCGGTGATGTAACTGGAAATGAGGCAGCTCTCATGGAGGGGACACTCTCCTGTTGACAAAAGACACTTGAAATTACATTTCAAGTCAAGAGTCAATATGTACTGGGGTTCAGTTCAGGATCCTCTATATTACCTCATTTCCCAGTCTTTGGGCCACATTTATGTGATCTTCATCAGAACCTGAACTCACAATATGATTGGATGAGATACTCAAGAGCTGTCCAGGAACGACACCACCAGCTACTGAAACAGAGAGCGAAAGCAAATCCATTACTATTTTCTT
The DNA here is from genome assembly GCF_046128005.1 of Genypterus blacodes. NCBI lineage: Eukaryota > Metazoa > Chordata > Actinopteri > Ophidiiformes > Ophidiidae > Genypterus > Genypterus blacodes. The sequence continues at coordinate 2,138,143 of NW_027466935.1, read as the reverse complement.
CTGTAATTACAACATAGAAATGTCTACACATTAAGAAACCATCTACATGAGATAAAAAATCTAAATACTGCGATGGGTCACATGTCGGCTTATTTTTAGTTTTTTAATGTCATTGTCAAATGTGATTCACTCAGTTTCAATGGTTCCTACATATTTTGGCTCACACACGGGACCATGCAGTGTTTAGATTACTGGGGTAAAGATGCTCATAAACCTTTGCACTCATGCAGGGAGCAGTGACTAAGCCTTTCAAGTAATGCCTAGACCCACACTGACACCGATGCAAATTCTTACTGGGGGGTTAGTGGGAAGAACAGTCGTCTACTGGCGGCCAATGAGCCGTTTCATTAAAACAGCAGGAGGTTAAATGGGTTTGGGTCTCCACATTGGCAATTTGGAAGCTGCTGCAAATGGGGATTATGCATGCACAATTTCCCTTGATGCAACCGCTTATAAAATCGAGATATGAGATGCGAAATGTAAATGCTACTGTCAGGCAAAGCAAACACGGACATGTAAGAGACAGGAAACAGAAGAAACGCACAGAAAGAAATTGAAAGAATTGTGTGGTGATGCTCACAGATCCATAATTAGCAAGGTCATCTTGCAGGTGATGCAGCTCTGTACTCACCTTCCTCAATCTCTTGGTGTTGAGAGTAACTGGGTGGATGACTGCACTGTATGTAGTTTTCAGGACTCTGTGGGGTGTAAGGGCTGGGCACAGGGCTGCTCTGCTGAAGCACAAACTGAGTTCCTGACTCAGACTGTGGAGAAGTAAAGCGACTGTAACGAAGGAAGATGAGAGGACATTATTGTATGAACGGTGCTGTTTGCAACTGCAGACGAAAACACACACACGCGCTCTAATTATAGTAGGAAAAGTAGGCTATGACTGACTGACTGCTTTACCTAGAGGAGTTTTGAGGATCAGTGGTTTGCTGATAGTTTGATGCTGGACTTCCATGCAATTGATTCTGAGATGTGTTGTACTGGTGGATCATGGGCTGCTGCCTGACACCTAAGAGATGAGGAAGAGCACAACAATGAAAGACATGGAAACACACTAACAACAACACTGAATTATATAAGGTAAACACAATAAAATTAAGTTAAGAGAATAACATTGATCAAGCCAGGCATTATAAGGCCAGTTCCAGCTTCAAGACATTAAATTATATATTACCATTATACATACAGGGTCTTCCCTACTTTGGCTTGAAATGGCTTAAAAGAAAAGATTTAAGACGTGTTAAAAGTGCCTAACCCGAAATGAAATGGACATAAAACAAAACAGCCCCAGGGCTCCATTTGGTGTTCTCAGTGTTCACTGCAGAGGACGCCGTACCAGCTCGCTCTGTGATTCTGACGCCATAGACGTTGCTGCCTTCTTCAGCACAGATGTGTCACCTCTTGGGTAAATCTGGCCAACACTGTTACACCCAGAACAAGCCTAGGTAACTTTCCTACCCAAATTACAAACTCAAGTTTACGCTCAAAGGTACTTTCTAAAATGGAGTCAAAAAACGGCGTTGCCTCTGATGTGACCTGCCATCTTGTCTGACTCTTTATATAGGCGACAGTGGCGTCACCAAACTTTAACAAAGTGATGTCACTAAACAAACAAAATGATGCCACCAAGTAAAAAAGTAACAGTGATGTCGTCGAAATTAAGTAAAACCCCTGTATATAAAGTATATGTATATACTAAGATTGTATTTCTTTTAATAATACATTCCAAAGCTTGACGGATGCTCACTTTCAAAAGCAAAAACATCTTTCTGAATATTAATGATCAGTTGATGGAGGTGAAGGAAGAGTTTGTATCTGTAGCAGAACATGAGTATTAAATTTGTGATATGCTGGCACTTTGCATAAATTTGGCAAACATTTTACAGGATCAGAGGCACTGCGCTAATTTATTCATTTTGGCCTGTGGCACAACCTACAGGACCATGAGGCCAAACCCTGTGTTTGAAGGCCACCAGGGGTGACACTTTCTTTTATTGTAATAGTGTTCCCAAAGCTGCATCCAAGGAACCTTTTTTAGAATGAGTTAAGCAGTTAAGTTATTTTCCTTTATTTTAGCTGATTACTCTACTCCTCTAAGGAGTGTGTTAGATTAACTTCCCTCTGACTCTTCCTAGGGTGGAACAGGGTATGGTGATCTCAATAGGAGCTCCAAAAATCATAAATTCTTGTTTACTATTTCTAAATGTAGTACATACTTAACCACACTCTACATGCTCACAGCCGTAACACAACGGATGATTCAAGTAATCAAATAATGATTTACCACATTATTAGTCGCTTAATGGCTTCATTACTAGATTAAAGAAGTCCTTCTGACCCGGGAAATGCTTCTGATGATTTGAATGAATAGTGAGCTGCCAGTGAAGAGGATGTTAAGCATACACTGCAGAGTGGCAACATCTCAATGTCTCCTCCTTACCACCCCAAACCTTGTACTGGGCTGACATACTTTTCTCCCTGAAGATTTTGGGGGTCCTGGATAGCACATTTTGTAGCAGCATTGGCATATCCCCCTCTGGCTCATCATTCTCCAAGTTTTCCTTCAACTCTCTGGAGAGAAAATTAAGAAAGGAGAAAAGTGGTACATTTACACGGCTCACCCCAATTTATAGCTGTTTCCTACAATTTCACTCCATTCTGACACAAATGATTACAATGCTCAGTTCCAGCTTTCGCAGTCATTATAATCACTTTTGCTGACTCACTCGCTTCTGCACTTTTTGTCACTGTGATATTTTCAACATAACTTTAGTATGGGGAAAGTTCAGGGAATCAGCAGCAACTAGTATTACAACCAGGGGTGGGAGAGGTACTTACATGTGCTCAGTGGAGACTTGGTTCAGGCTGTGGGCAAGCTGGGTCACTAGATCCTCGTCCTGACACACTAACAGGCTCCTGGCCTCTGCAGAGATCCTACCATTGTACAGCAGACTCTTAGTAGTGGTGGTAGGAAAAGGAGAAGGCAGGGGCAACTGGGTCAACACTACAACCATGGTGGGAAGACATGGTGGACCAGGTGGGAAATCCGAGGAAGCATGGAGGAGAACAAAAACATTGATTTAGAAAAAGGTTGGAATATGTGTCAAACAGCCCAGAGTTCACACAGTTCAACACTTTTAATGATACAAATACAATAATACTAACATTCACACCTGTAAATTAACCACTCATACTGGTAATATTACTTGACCCTTCACTAGAATCCATCAGTACTCTACTCATCAGACTAATTTCACTTTGCTACAGTAGATTTCTGTAGAGTTGACATCCTTTACTACATACTCCAAAAATATGCACTCACAGTCTGTCAGGGTCACGATTCCAGCAAGCGTAGTAATGGGAGCATGAGGCATATCACCATTCATGCTGAACATGGGGTCAGGAGGTCGTGATGATACAGGGGCAGCTTACTATCCTGTTCCTCACATCTCCAAACCGCTGTAAACACAAGTTAGTGGGTTAATGTCATCAGATGTATTAAGATATTTACATTTGTCATATGGTCAAGTGTCTATGGATACAGAACCATAGGGAATCTGATTTGTCAGTCAATGTAACGTGACAAACAAATTGCGTACTTCTTTGTGTGTTTTGTTTTGTACGGACACGGAAGTACGGTTTCATACCTGTGTTATGGATATACCTGTGATTGGAATAGTGCCTGAATCTGTATTTTTCCAGGCACAAACTCTGTAACAAGGGCTTAATGTTGATTCAGCCTCAAAAATATAAAGTAAAATAAAGAGTAATAGTGTTTCCTGCCTTATATGCCAGCGGTCTCCTCGTCGTGGAGGTGATTATCGCCAATAACAGCTTTGTTGTCCACACCTGCACGAATGCTAAGCTAACGACTCTCCTCTATAAACAAGCGACATCTGTGTATGTTTGATTTGTCAACTTGCCCAAGTCGTGTATGCAGCCTGGTAACAGAGACGTGTAGTCAATAAACAAAGAACAAATATGTGTCCTTTGTGGTGTATTACAGATGAACGCGTCAGTATAAAAATAACAAAATTAAACGACAAATAAACGACTTAGGTTAGGTTTCCATTTCTAATTAGCGCTAACTAGCTTACCTGTTTGCAATACTCAGAAAATATTGTGTTGCTGTTTTATTGTCGTTCATTGGCAACAGTTCGTATTAAAGCCAAAGGTGCTGTTCAATCAACAATAGGTACACCAACAAGACGAAATACTATAACCTTGTAGCTGTTTACTTGCTTATTTATTTATATTTTCTCATTAAAGGGACGTTCATCTTAAACACAATCACCTCGCTGCTAGCCGGGTAGCTGTGCTAGCTGGCAGAGCGTATCCATAAGTTGACAAGCTAGCATCATCCGGTGCGCATCCAGCCGGGCTACAGCCGCGACTCGCCCGCACCGAAGCTCCTTTTGTCCCGAAGCTCTCGTGTAAAGGCGTCCGGTACCTCCAACATTTGCGCTGTGGCCCTTAGTGGACGCAGCTCCGGCTCACAAAGTGGACCCCGGACTTGCCTAAAGCGTAACCCCGACCCGACGCCAGGGCGCGAGAGATACAAGGGAAAGGATCTCGCCAGATATTAGTCATATGCCCGGTTGATTCATACTGTTAACGACTCTCGGGAGCAACACCGGTTGTGAAATGTGTGTAAAAGCAGCTGTCGTTCTTGAACCGGGGTTATTTACCTCTGGATGTGATGAGAAAGAGAAGTGGTTCAGGAGGAGGAAGAGGAGGAGGAGGAGGAGGACGGGGAGTAGGAGGGGGAGGAGGACGGCAGCTGGAGCTGGAGAAGAGACTCTAGCTCCCCTCTCCGTCCTACGGTACAAAACAGCTCCTCCGGGTAAATTAAACAAAACAACACACCGGTGATCCCGCTCCGGAGGGTTTACGGGGTTTGCTCTTCTTTCTCGCGGTGAATGCGTGTGCTTGATTGCGGGTAAACGTCTCTTAGTGTCGGCCTCATCAACCGATTTCTGAATGGATGAAAGCTGGTTTTCGGGAAAACACATTCAAGGGGGGAGCAGATCAGACTGAGATAAATGGGGACCAAGGACTAACCCCCCCTCCCCCGTTCTCTAGTCTATCTCCCCCCCCCCCCCCATCTCTCAAAATGAAGCCCGGAAGAACAGTGAGAACTCCCCCAACCGATGCAGCAGCAGACTAATTAACGGCGCTCCCATGTGGTGATTTCCAAACAGGGTCCTCAGACCTCCTGAGGTCACTGATGCGGATTAAGAGTGGTGGAGATTTTGGGGGGGTTTACAGTGCTAAACTCCATCTTTGTCAAAGAGATGTAAATGCAGTGATTGGGGACATTTTTTGGTTAAACTGCCTTGCTTAAGGACACTTAAGCAGTCAAAATAAGTGCTGCTCTTTTTCTTTTCTGCTCATACAATAATAATTTCATTTTGGGCAGGATCAAACCAGCTCCAGCCGCAAGGGCCTTTCCTAAATATTTTTTTGTAATGTTTACAACAATAAAGGTGTACCAAACAACTACAAATCCAATGTTTCATACCTCACATATAAGAAAAACAGGATTATACAGTATCTAAAATGTCATTCATGATTGTCTTCTTTGTGCAGCTGCAAACAAAAATAAACCCGCATGGTAATGTGTGTTTGTATATATCATAACATTCCTTAGTTTGGAGGCTTTAGTGAGCAGATTTACCTGAGCGCTCACACTGGGGTTCGGGGCGCGGTGGGGTCAAGACAGATACAATTTCATAAATGAGTATTTGTCTCTCCCTTGTGGAAAAAAAGGAAACTGCGCCTGCTGTTGTTAGCACGCCGCTGAACTTTCCAGTCTGTAACAGTGTTCTACTGTACGGAAAAGGGCGATATAGACGGAAATAATGACTCCAACGGCTCACTGAATGGCTATAGTTATTACAACATACATCAGGATAATAGATTTAAACTAATTACTACAAATCTGTGCCCTAGACTTAATGCTGTTGTTTTAATTATGCTATTCTTTTAAAAAAGTTCCTCACAATTGAGACCTTTCAGTTAAACATATAGAGAGAAGTGGACAGAATGTGACATTTATGAACAATTAGAAGGGTCAATAATTAACGATCCATTGTTTAAAAGCTACAGTACACTAAGAACTCTGAATAAGTAATGCCACTGGTTATTGTACTGTGTGTAGGTACAACACACACAACGAGAAGACGGTGATGTATGTGGATTAGCCACCCCCACCCTCCACTTCACCTAACACACAATCACACACAAACACGCGCACACGCGCGCGCGCACACACACACACACACAGTGTGACGTCTGTAGTTTCACGAGTGGGTAATAGTGTGGCGTTCAGGACCGCAGGGTTTCACGGTAATTACCTCGCTTCAATGGGCTTTAAGCACGAGCCCCTAACCCGTGACGGTCATGAGGGTTTTCTGCCACTTTCTGCTCTCCAGGATATCCAAGCAGCCAAAAACACGAAGGTCTGAGCAACAGCAGCACCAGCAGCATCTTTGAAGGAGTCAGGCCATCCAGAGCATCGCCTCCCTGCAATCTAATCATCCAAATTGGTGAGTGTTTACAAATTAAACCATGAATGTTTTCTTGCACAGTTTGGCTTGATCATGCCTTTATTATGTATTGTTTACCACTTTTATTTAATATAACAGTACTGTTGTCCTACGTGGGATTATTCAGTTGGTGCTGCAGAGCTAAATTTGCATAAAACTGTAAAATAACTTCATTTTATTTGATTCAACTCATTATTTTTTTGCGATTGCTTGTAAATAATGACTTACAGCTCTGCTTAGTTAAATTTATCACCTGATAACTTTATCTGGACCTGTTGCATAGTTTGTGCATGGACTGACTTGATTGGTGTCACTAAACGGACAGGATTAAGATTCATTTCAAGGCTACAGGATCAGAATCAGGGTTTATCCCCGAAAAACAACAATGTGACACTTTGTCCATGGATCATAGAGTAATGGTCAACAACAAGGACTGAGCAGAGAGAATGTCTGTGAAGTGATAATCCCTAGATACAAGTTGTGCTAAAACTACTTTAAATTCTAATATAAGAACAAACATTACAAGTGACATAAATCCATTTGGGTGCATGTGTGTTCTGACTAATTGTCCGAAACTGTCTCTGTAAAATTTGCATCGTGAAAAAGAGACTTTGATGGTTTCCACTGAAAGATAGGGTCAAATTAAATAATCACAGTCAAACCTATTGTATTTTTTGTAACAGCATTATAAGGTTGCACAAATAACCCTAATTTCTTCTGTCTTTCAGCTTGATGCTGTGTAATAATACAGACAGGATGCCTCGTGGGGACTTCAACATTTATTTTGCCAGTGGGCGTGGTGGATTTGTCAGAGCTGAGGAGTACGTGTGTTTATTTCATTTTCAACTATTCTACTTGGTTGTATAATACAGTTTTATGTGGTGATTGAAAGTTTGATTTGTAACGGAGCTGTGTGTTACAGGGCAGTGGGCGTCGCTCTACTGGTGATCATCCTAGCTGCTCTCCTCCTCCTGGGCTGCTGGTACTTCAGAAAGAGGAGCGGCTACAAATTAATCAGGGTGAGGACATCATATTTACTTCAGTCAGGTCCAAGGAATGTAGTTTTCTACTCCGACGAGAACTGGAAGTTTGTCTTAAGTGTTCAGTAACACTCTGCACTCAAAGTAATAAGTGCAGAGATTAAAAGGAAAATGATTCAGAGGGTGATTTGCTTGTAACCAAATTAACTCCACCACGGTGCGTCAATATGTGGCAGGAAAACATCAATAACATCCCTTCACAGCTGATCTGCCAACATAATGGTTCACTGTGTGTGTTACCCTGACTGTAACAAAAGCAAGCATTGAATTCCTATGCAAGATTTCTCACATGACATTAAGAGGTTTTCTTGGGGCAAATGAAGACCTATCAATTACTATGATGCTTCCTTGCTTCCTTCTCCTCTTTTGCATAATAACTTTCATACCTTTCCTGCTGTTTTCACATTTCTCCACCTGCATCTTTCTCTCTCTCTCTCTCCTGCAGAGTCCCAGGTCAGGGTCACCGGCCTTCACAGGAGGCCAGTACACAGAGGCAGGACCCTCAGCAGATAACAAGATGGCGCTTACTGACTTTGGCAGCCTCCGACCTGCGGTGAGGGACAAGCCTATGACTGACTTAACCTTTCCTTACATCCGCTTCCTGAACCCTTACATCAGTTAAACATCATTACACTCAAGTGTTCTTTAAACACGCTTCCTCACTTTAATTTAAACAAATAACCGTAAAGTGGGCTCTCAATAGAACTCAATAGAAACCAAACTCCATCAAAGAGGGCAGTTGTTCAGTGCAAAGCCACAGGGTTCTATAGTCAGAGCACGTGAGGCTGAGGCAATGGATGCCTAAGGGATTATTATGTCACCAGACTAGGTAGGTAATAAAATCTCATTCCCAAGGGACTTTTAACCTCAGTGAGCAAACATGGAACCCACCGAGGTTCATTTTCATTTCTAGTCAAGGTCAGAAAAGATTCTATAATTCTGAATTACATGTTACACCAAGATTACAGTCGATGTAACAATAACCAGCAGAATTGATCTATTTTAGCACTGAAATAATGAATCAAATGACAGAAAAAATAATTAAAGAATGTAACTAATTGACAAATGGTGGCATTTACAGGATTTAGCATACATTACCATTGGGTTTGGGACTGTTTAACAGACTAAATATGTATTTGAAAAATGTCTCCTCGGCCTTTGTAAACTTGTGAAAGCCAAGTGTTTCTATTTTGTATTTTGAGTGAAGAGATCTAAATATGTGATTGTATTTGTACTTGCTCTTCCGCAGGTTCCCAACGCCCCTCCTGCTTATGAGAAGATTTCCTCAGGGCCACTGCCTCCTGCCTATTCTCCCTGAAGGATATCAACAGACCCCATGGAGAATAAAGGAACATATCGAATAACAACCCCAACTGTTGCCTGAGAATATGCAATGCAAATGCTACCGTTAATATATTTAGTCGTTCTTTTTCCCACTAAGTGAAGCAACTAGACCATTTCTTCAATTGTTAAAGTTTTCTCCTGTATGAACACAATGTAAATAGGCAGTATGAATAAATAATAAAACCAGAATGCACAAGGAAAAAGCCCAAACACACTTTAGGGACAGTCGCATTGTTTATTTTCATGCAGCAATGTCCACAATGAAAATGAACCTACAAGATAGTTTTGAAAACTCTATAAGGTAAAAATAAATAAAAAGTGACTTCAAAACATTTTATAAGGGCTCAAACATGAAATACAAATGCATCTATTCGTCTGTCTTTGTTTCTAAAATGTTGAATGTAGTTTTCAACCATTTGAAGAAAAAAAATGGATAATGTCAAATTCTGGATCCAACTGTTTTGTTCAAACCAACAGAGTAAAGTAAAGCGAGTCGTACCGGAGACCAGTATGAACATTATGAACAGTATTAAGGAGTATCTAATAGCAAAGAAGAAGTATTACAAAACTTTGAGTTGAAGTCCATTTGATCTACCCTCTGGCTCTACTGCTTCCTTTAAAGAGTTTCATTACTGGCCATGAAATAAAAATATCTGCAACATTCATCTGAAGGGTACCTCAATAGTTTTCAATCGAGAAAACCATTACAGGAAACATTTCCATTCTATGTTTAAGTATATACTTTACCTACAAGGACCTCATCATAGGGTTCAACTAGCGCAACTGACAGATTTGGCTTATGTCACTCCAGAGATGCAAAAGCAGTTCCTTGACTTGCCCCCGCCCCCAAAATCACGACAAGCCGTTGGTGAGTCCAAAGCTAAGCACATTAGATTGAGTGAGGTGAGTGTGTGACCTCACCTTAGCTGGCTCGTGGTCTCAGTTAATTGGTTCTGGGTTTGTGTCTGCCTTTGAAGGCTGTAGAGAGGAATCATGTGTGTGTGTGGTGGCGGTCGTCGTCGCTCCGGTGGAAGTGCTAGCCGAGACCAGCGGGGCAGCCAGTTGGTTGGAGTCTGCCAAGCCTGCTGGGTCGATCGGACACTGAACTGTGCTCAACACAGCACCGTCAGGACTAATGAGTATCTTGGATGTGATGGTGTTGTGCACACCTAACGCCGAGGTGGGCTTTCCCAATGCTTGACTGGCCACAAGGACAGGTGGGTGGGTAGTGTTTGTGTTTAGTACTCCGACCGGTTGAGGGGGAGGGATTATTGCAGTGCTACTTGATGGAGCCACGGTGACCATAGTAGCTGCCTCCATGCTGTTCACAGTGTTTCCAATTGGTGGAACTGTAGCAATGGGCAGCATTTGAACCCTGGACGTTGTGCTTACAATCGATGGGACAGCCGCTGTTGGCAAAACTTGTGTCTGTGTACCAGCGACCACTGGCTGCATGATCGCTGGCATCTGTTGTCTGACTGATGTATGGCAAAGTCCAGTGTGCAGTGACGGCCGAGGTGGAGAAGTGGAAGTTACTGCCATACCTGGTGCTCTCTGCTGGGGCTGCCTACATGGGACCGGGGTGGGTATTGGAATCATCTGCTGTGTAGGAAGAGGTGAATTCATAGCTGGTGTGCATGTCATCACGGCTGACACTGGGACTGAAACTGAGGAGAGGGACGCTAGGGCCGGGCCAACAGGGGTGGGGAGGGCCACAGCAGATGGGTTGAGCAAGACGGATGAGGATGATGAAGGTGCTGAGAATCTGGACAAGGGAGAAGTCAGTGGGAACGAGCTTGCGGATGCAGCAGTAGCCAGTGCTGAGCTGCATGTGGCTGTGCTGGTTGCCACAGGAGAGACTAGAGCTGCTGTGCTGCCTAACCTGGGTTGGGCTGAAAGCAGAGGGGGTGCACCTGCAAAAGGTGATGCATGGTGACCAGCTTGTGAAGTAACTTGGGAAGCTGTTAACCTTGAGACAGCAGAAACTACATTTGTTGTAGTGGATAACAGAGGTGAGCCCCGGACAGGTGTTCCTGTTAGTCCAACTGGTGTGACGTTGGGGCCGCTTGCTGGCACTGGAGAACCAGCAGCGGTTGTGCATGATACGATAGGAGAACCCATGGCAGACACAGCAGGGAGCCTGACTGGGGATAACTGGGGTAACACTGGTGTTCGAGGGGCTACTAGCGGTGGCAGCGTTGCTGTAGTGCTGGTCACACTGGTACTAGGCACTTCTTGGGGTGCAGGGCTGGATATGATGAGGACGTGGCTGCCGGGGCCCAAACCCTGTGGAGGGACTACAAAGCGAGCATTATTGAGGAGGATCTGGGTGCCAGCTGCTAGGGGTGCGCTGGTGTTGATGACTATCCTCTGCTGTATTGGGCCAGTAGGTGCACAGGTGCTGACTGGGGTAGCAGAGGACGGGTTGGCGTTCCCAAAAACATTATTAGGCCTGACTGAGGAGACAGGTATTTGGGTATTAATGGGTGCATGCTGGGAAGAAGATATAACAGAGGTTTCCCCACCAAAACCACTTTGAAAATGTGGGGACTGACAGACCAGGGACAGTGTGGTGGTTTTTGCTGGAATGCTCTTGTTGATACATTGAGCAGGAGAGTTGGGCAGCACACCTGTGGACAGATTGAGGTCCTTGTTGATTATCGATCCTAGGGACAGAGTTCCTGTAGTGGTTGTGGAGGTGTAAGAGCCTGGTTGGGGGAAGGTGGTGATGGGAGCGCCCTGCAGTTGACACCGGGTGGTCAGCGAAGACTGAGAGACGGGCTGGACAGGACAGCTTACGACAGCCTTTGAACTTGCGCCCTGAACCACTCCAGTGTAGGCGGCTGTTTGAGAGCAAGAATCAGAGACTGGCACTGAACGCATCTGTCCAACCCCTGTTGTCTGTCCTGACAACTGGAACTGAACACCTGGAGAAACATAAGTTTGAGATTACTTCATTCTTCATGGAGGCTTATAAACAATGACATGGTTTCAAATACATCATGAGGTCATAATCGTTACAAACATAACACGATGCAGCCAATAAAAATAGAAATGCAGCTAAAGATCAATCAAAAGAAACCAACCAACCTGTGGGCAGTGTGATATTCTTGCCCTTGGACAAAGCCTCTAAGTTGACACCACTAACAGGCTGGCCGAAGTTGGAGCTCAGTGCCTGACTCGATAATGAAGTAGTAGGCTTTCCAACGCTGCCTGGTGCCGGCATTCCAATGCTTCCCATGATGGTGGTGGACGACGCTGCGGTGGGTTGGCTGATGAACATGACTCTTGAACAAGGGAGTGGCGTAGTGGGAGACGTTTCTTTTGTTACAGCTATGTGTGAAGAAGTGGATGAAGAGGAGGGAGAGAACAGGATGAACTTAGTAACTTGGGACCTCTCGTCGGGATGAGCACGTTTCACACCGGGCTTGCTGATGAACTCCGCTTTTGTGGGGACTTGAGGAACACCGGAACTACTCAGTGATGGGACAATAACAGTGTTTTCTTTGAGTGAACCGTGCAGCTGAGAACCTGCAGCTGCTGTCTGAGCTGCTTTGCCAGTTTTTGCTGCTACTTTAGGCCCAGCTAAGGTATTGTAACTTTGACTGAAGGGAACCGTAGCGCCTGCAGTGTGATTTCCTGCAACTACAAAGGGAATGTTGCCAGTGACTGCAGTCACCTTAGGAGCTGTGACAGTGGAGGAGGACTTTAATAATGAAGACGCCTGCTTTTGAGCCTGGGCTACTGATATATTTGTTGCTGCTGGGACTGTGCAAGGGGGAGTGTAAGAGGGCGGGGGACAAACAGCAGGTGATGAGTTGGATACAAGGAAGGCTTTGAACTGAGGTGAGATGGTGATGACGGGACTGGAGGGCAAAGAACCGAGCGCACTGTGGTCTGAGGATGCCTGGACTTTGACTATGCCCGTGTTTCCTCCTCTCGTTGTGACAAGAATGGACTGGGAGTCACGGATACACACGGTCTTCAGCTCTTGTTTAGGGTTTGTGGGCTTAACATGCTCAGTAGAAACTGCACTGGCTGGGGTTGTGATCGGTGAGTTGGGCATGACAGCCTGCGGTGTAGTAGGAGCTCGAGGACTGATGGTCTGTGCCCCCTTAAAACCTGTTGCATTTAGGTTTACCTGCTGCAGACAAGGGGAAACAGAGGGAGAGGGGGTCCTTGCTGTCCTCGCGTCATTTAAAGGAGCAACTTGCTGAACAGGAATTTTGTTTTCAGGAATGGTAAACCCAGGCACATTGGTGGACATATATAAAGGGCCAGTCACTTTTGAAATGGGAGCCTGAATGCCCTTAGACTGGTGTTGTTGTAACAAAGGTGATTTGTCTTCAGTTTTCTGAATGAGAAGGTTTGAAGGCAGAATGAGCACTTGCTGCATGAGCTTCTCCCCAGTGTTCTGGTCCACAACAGGCTGAACAGAAATCTTGATTGGGCTGTTGTTGTCTTTGCTTACAAGGTGGCCAAGCCCCTCAGGTACCTTGTAAACCACTTGGGAAGGATTTTTTGGTACGGTCTGAGTCAGTTTGGCCTGTGGCTGTTTAGGAAGAGCTGCTGTCACTGAGGCCAGTACTGGCTGTCTGAGAGCGTGTGTCTGTTGTGGTCCATGCGTCTGAATTTGTGGTGAATTCTGCTGGGAAATGGATGGGGAACTTTGTGCTTTTGAAGGTTTTGTGGTAGCTACCACAGAGGTAGGCATGAGGGCCACAGAGCCTTTGCTCTGTCTATCTAGGTTGCGGGCCCCTTGGCAATCAGCAGGCCGTTTCATTAAGGTCACTTTGTTTCCCACACTCTTAGCCAGCAGGGTGGGAATGGGCGTGTAGCCCTTAGGTAGTCCAGAGGTGGGGTGAAGGATGGTGGGTCTGTGTGCCGGTGATGCCTGTGCTGGCATACTTGTGGCCTGTGCCGACTTCGAATCCCTGGAGTGATTTGATGGATCAAGTACTGATCTAGACTCCAGCCCAGTGTCAGGAGAAAGAGTAATGTTACAGCTGCCAGTCTCAACCCTTGACAGGTTGTTGAGGGTTACATAGGTCATCACTCTCTGTCCAAACTCCCTGGTGCTCGCTGAGGAAACAATGACGATACACATTAGAGAAGCACCACTCAATGGACCATCTATACATAATAGATCATCATAATAATTTAAACAAACTACTCATCATTATCTTATTCATGCTAATTTAACACTATGAAATACAGAAAAGTTACTGTTAATGGTCGGCGCTGCAAATTGAAATCCAAATCGAGTGTGTGATTATTAAATTTTGAAATGAAAAATTAATAAATGAATGTTTGGATGCAGGGAGGAGAGGAGGAGTGCTTCTCTGCTTCATCTATGCCACAGACTTTGTCTAGTATAAAATAATATATGGGCTATAAAAGGATCTGGTTGAATATGTGATTCAGCTCACTTACCTCCGGTCCAAAGGCCTCGAGGAACAACATGCTCTGGGTCTTCCTCCTCTGATCCTTGAAAATGATCTGAAGGTGAACACGCCTCCTTCCCTAAACCCTTCTCCTCATCATCTGACGATGAGGATGATGACGAGATACACTCCTCGCGCACAAAGTTATTGTAGTCCGGATGCTTCTTGAAGTCGTCGGATTCCTTCTTCAAACGGAGTCTGACAGGGGTGAAGAGAAACAATATAAGAAGCGAGAATTCCTTACTGATCCAGTGTGAGCAGATGATGATAATAATAATAATACCACAAAACCTAAATAGATAGAAAGATGATATGATTCAGACAAGATGGTGGCAGATTCATCTAATCTGGTCATTTTAATGTCAAATAAGGTTTACCTGTTCCTTTGGTGGGCCTTAACAAGTTTAGGTTCCCAGGGTAAAAGCTCATTCAGTAGTCTGATTAGCGTGCTGTGGAGATCTTTCACCGCTTCTCTCCTCGCATACCACCGACCCTGTCAGTTCAAACAGAGGACGCCTAAATGAGGTCACTCCTTACAAAAACAAATTAAACACTGCTTTCGAAGATGGACCCATAACCTCTGTGGAGAATTTAAGAAACATTCAAAGGTGTTGTCACTTACTAATCTCTTTTTGGTGCTCTCCAGGTCATCCAGCTCGTCCTCTGTCTTACTAATCAGCCCACGCAAATGTTCAAGACTGGTGCATACCAACTATAGATACAAATGGGGGATACAAATGCCAAAAATCAGAATAAATGTTAGAACAGAAACAAACGTGCGCTGCTAAAGAGTGTGACTACCTTAAATGATGGGTCAACAAGGGTTTCATCTTTTATTTTCTTGGAAGATTCAAGCTTTTTTCCTGTGAAGAATCAACAGAAATTTGTATACACACCTTATTGTGTTGATTAAGGACAATATATTGACTGAAGCAATGAATTGTTCAGATACCACATATATTCGGAGTAACGATGCAAATTCACAAACATTTCTCACCCGTTTTATGTTTTTTCCTCTTGTCTTTTGTCTTCTTGGTTGTCGCTTCAGCTCTCCGCTTGGCAGATTTGGCAGCCTTAGGCGAGCACAGCTTGGTCCTGTCCCCGTGCTGCAGCTGCCTGCTCCCCCCTTTCACCCGTAGCTGTTCCCTCTCTCGCTTTTTCTTCCTCTTTTTTTTCTTAGTCCGGATTTTGTCATTCACACTCTCTTCTGTCGAGCTCTGAGTGCTCTGTGGCAACGACGGCGTCGCCGGCCCTGATGTGCCGCAGTAACACTCAGATTTGACACTGCCGGCGTTGCTTCGACACCATTCCAAACAGGGAGATTGTTGAAGTCCCTGACTAGGAATTACTCCGTCCATTTTGACCTCTGCTAGTCCGGTGGGCGAGGCCTGACTCATGGACCGAGCCGGGGACCTGCCTGTGTAGCTGTGCTCCCCTACACTCAGACAGGGTTCCCGGGTTTCTGCCTTAATTGTTCGCACTGAGCCCAACGAGAGGCACTGATCCTCTTTAGATACCAGTCTCTTGGATTGGTGTTCCAACTTCGCTGTCTCTTCCTTTAAACTCATTCTTTCACGACTTCCTCCAATAGGGCTTTTAAGGTGTGAATAAGATAAAGAGTTAGTGTGTACTTTTAAATTTGATTTAGAGTCTTCACTGGAGTCTCCTTCATCGGAAGACCCTGAATCAGACTCATCCTCTTTCTTCAGTGACCAGGAGATAAAAATCTCTTTCTCCTCTCCTCCATCCCCATTTTCCCTTTTAAAAACCCCAAGTCTCTCTGCTCGCTCCGTCCCATCTTCAGACTGTCCTGTAGCCATGGAGCCCTCATAACACCTACTGTGATAGTTATCCTCTTCATCCTTTATTCTGTCGGACTCCTCACCCTCTGTCGCTGGCTCTACTTCAACCTTCTTCACCAATACAGAAGGGAAAGGGAAATCTGGCGGTGTGCTGGGGCTCTGGCAGTAGATCCTCAAGTCTGCCCCACAGAAATGTGGGAAGTGTATGTAGGCATTCTCCTTGCTGTCATAGCCCAAAATAGACTCCCTACATTCATGGATGGGCTGGGCTAGCAAAGCATCCTGCACATCCTTTTGTGTCTCATACACATGATCACACATCCCCTTTAGAAGCCATATGCGCTGGTAGAAGGGCAACAGATGGAACGGTTTCTCCTCCAAAGGACTCACCTCACCCAGGACGCTAAACAACTTGAAGCAGAGCCCCAGCTGCTCAGCACGAGATGGCTGATCATGGGAGGCACCGACAGCTCGATACCAGCCCATGACCCGCTGCCTGAGCTCTGATTCCCATCGGCGGTAGGGCAGTGCAGGCCGACGGTGAAGCGTGGCCCTCCTCTGGGGAGGGGACAGTAGGGAAGACATGATTTTAGAGAGGAGGAGGCTACAGCGGGGCATCAGCAGGCAACGCTCCAGCTCAAAAAATATTATCTCAGGGAGGTTAAGTGCAGTCTGAGCCAGGCACAGGAAGTGTCCGATGGCAGGGAGTTCCCACAGTGTGTCAATAGAGTGAGGGAGTGCCTGAGACAGCAAGCTCTCCTCCCACTCCTCTACCTCCTTGGCTGACATCTCCTCTGCTTCTTTCTTTTCCAGTTCACGTTGCCTGAAATGTTAAGGAACATTTGAAGATACTTGACAGGTTTGCATTAACACCAAAATAAACACGTTACATGGATATATTTTAGAATGTGAAAGAGAAAAGTAGGGAAGAGCCTGTTATTGTTTTTTCTCAGATATTCACTAACCTCTTCTCCTCCTTGGCT
Source organism: Genypterus blacodes (assembly GCF_046128005.1). Classification (NCBI taxonomy): domain Eukaryota; kingdom Metazoa; phylum Chordata; class Actinopteri; order Ophidiiformes; family Ophidiidae; genus Genypterus; species Genypterus blacodes. The sequence goes on along the minus strand of NW_027466935.1, from coordinate 2,120,973 downwards.
CTCTGTTGCTCTTCTAAACGAAGTGTCTGGACCATGACAGATTCATGGCCACCAACAGTGATAACCAAGCTACGAGGAGCTGACCTTCTCCTCGTGGAGGTTCCCCCAGAGCTTCTTTCCTCCTCTGCACCAAAACGTCCTTTAGAGGTTACTGCCAAGGTTGTCTTCTCTCGAAGGGTCCTTATAACAGAATGAAATATATAAATAATAGAAATACAAAAGTTTCAAGTTGCTACAATGTGGGTACAGAATGAAAGCTCTTACCTGGATAGCAATGTAAGCTTCTGCTCCAGCATGACTTCCAGCTTTTGGGCTTGTTTAGAGATCCAGTGGTCCACCCCATGGTAGCGATAGCAGTTCTCCAACATCAGCCTGAAATCTGCAACAAACTGAGTGATGGTCTCATACTCCTGGCCGGTGAACTTCTCCTCCATCCTCTTCAGGCACATTGACTGTCTGAGTTGTGACTGAGCCCGGCTTCGGACCCCTCCAACGCCACGCTGAGTCTCCTGATGGCCAATGGGATAGAGGAACGGGCCGGTGAACCCTTTGTGCTTGTCCAAGAGGAAGCCAGTGAATATTCGATAAGCTTGCTGGACTTCGTAGCTCATGTCTTCCTCAAAGCTGGTGCTGTTGGTCGAGATGCAGACCTCGGGCAGTGAGAGGTCACTGTTGGAAAACTCTGACATGCCGTCGTTGCTCAGTGCAAGGTGATCGCCATCAGCAATAACATCTCCACTGTCGCCAGCACAGTGTAGCGCTATCACAGTGTCAACATCAAAGGTGCCGTTAGCCATGAGCCCTTCTTCAGATATCACCAGGTCAGAGCCCTCAGTGCTACCCGTCATACTTCTGGAGTCTGAAAACATTTTGTTGGTGTGTTGGCTACACGCTGCTGTGATTTGGTCTGTTATATCCTCCTGATCCATTGTGCCGACACCTGGCACAGGCACCTAAAGAGGGGAACAGGTGTCATCTATGGCCAACATGCATTAAACCAATCAATACTCATCAATACATTTTAGACGTCATCACCTAGTCTTTTGTTTTGTGATCCAACAGAGACTAAGTTGTTTTTGTCCTAACATGTATAACATAGCCGAGCCTCCATGACAGCTGCACCCGCTGCTACAACCTAGTAAAACACACTGTAATGTCTTAGCCCATGACACCGTGTCTGTAAAACGCTTCGCTTTGTTTACATGGCGAATCCCCAACAAACTTTTCCATTCTCGTGAATCAATAACTAGCTTTACGTTAGCTATGAGCTAGCTAGCTGACACACAAAAAGTCAACAAACTTTACAGTTATTGCTCAAATATCGATTTCCAACGCACTTGATTTATCACCTTCCTTTTCCGGATCACGTGCAAAATTAAGAGCACAACACGAGTGGGCAGAGGAAGAGCAAGTTAGACATACTCCGGTGTTGTCAGTGCAGTTCCATACAGGGTCCAAGGCAAGGTAGCTTCTAGCAGGCTTAGCAACCACGGCGGTCCGCTAGCGTGGTTAGCTCGCTATTGTCTCCAGTCTGGGGCCTGCAATTGCTCCATTCGCTCCACATGCTGAGAATTTAGTGGCAAATAAATAAAGAACGGGAGAAGGAAACGTAAACACCCCATGTTGTCACCGTACAGTGTTGTCAGTGACAACAAAACGGCTAAACAAACGGCTAGCTCGGATAACTGATTGTCCGACAATTGATTTCAGTTCATCATCACTAGCCGTCCAGCTAACCCGTTAGCTTTACCAAGTTGACAGCGACTTTACGACACATATAAACATTGCTATTTTTACTTAACAAACAGATTTGCGCAGGGTGTGGGATATTTTCTGAGCGCTGCATGGTTTTACAAAAACAGCAACCGACAACTGGAGCTTGCAGGACGAATACTTTGCCCATCCACTTCACTTCCACCCTGCGTGCACCCGATGCGAATCCACGCAAACTGACGTCGATGATGGCAAAATCGCGTGTCGCACCATAGATTATTTTGTTTTTTGAGTATGTTGTTATACTCTCTCTCTTACACCTTCACGTCTGACCTCTCTGGTATACTTTGTAGTATTACGCGTATTGGCGATTTGAGACACGATTATCACTTCAAGAGGAGCACCTGGAATCTGACAGATGGCGTCTTTGTAGGTAAACGTCGAGACCGCAACGCGACAGTAACAACGCAAATGAACTAGACTGTTTAAAGAATTGTTCATAACTTGAGCGTTAATCTATCGCATCGTTACAGCAAATAAGTACGCTGATGACCCATGTGTACTATAAACTTGAAACACCCTGTATCAACATTGGCCGCTAGATGTCACTAGAGACTAATGTACCGCTGACACCAACGCTCACTAAAGCCTGTTAATGGGTGGAAGGACTTTCGACATTGTGTATGCCCTGTGTTTAGTCCTCCAGGCAACTCTAACAATGGATGCTTGGATATATATATATATCCCTCCACGACCTGCACCATTGACGTGATTATGATTAGTTGCTGGTTTTGAATATGTCTGAACTGGTTAGGTTAGCCCGGAGTTCTAGCAAACCAATGTAATAGTTATAAAATGCCTGAGAGGAATACGTAGGGGCAAAATAGACCCTCGTGAGCGGAAGGCCCTCTGCAGGCCTCTATAGCTAAGGACATGGACAGGGCTCTGTTTGTCTTCATGAGTGAGCTAAACAGATATCTAAAAAAAAAGTGATTTACAAAACAGTCACAGTCTTTATAGTGAACATCCTGTTTTTAAGCTACGTTGTCATTTTTGTTAGGAAAGTGCAGATATAGGGCGCAGAGCAAGCAGATTTACAATTCTCTTATAACTGATGGTTAAAGACTTGCCACTGGCACGCCAGGGATGTCTCCAGCTGGGAAAATGTTAATTAAGCAATTACACCACAGGAGACCAGTGCTTTACAGTGATTTTGGCTCAGCTGAGAGGCATTTTGAGGCAAAGTAGAATACAAGAAACCCTTTTCTTTTTTGTCAGAGGGCAATTTTACTTATCATAGCTGAGAAGCACAGGTGCAGCTAATGACATCAGTGATCAATACCACAGCCCCTGGTGCTCCCAAATGGAATCTATAAATAATCTTTTGGTACACCTGTGTTTGCTATGTTAAAGTGCCCATTATGAGAATGGGTCATGGAAGTCCTCTGAGTTCTTTTGACCTTTGGTAAGCTCGAGGGACTTGTAAGTTATAGTCACGCAGCTAAAATTAATGTAGAGGATTCACCTTACACCTTAAATGACTTACATTTTGTTTGTAAATTACTATAATCTCTACAGAATTACTGCTGTAATATTGTTATATTAATACAATAAAAGTAATATAATAGATTATAATACACTACTACTACCGTCCCTACTGATAATAATAATAATAATAATAATAATAATAATAATAATAATGGTGATCATGATGATTATAATAAACACAATTGTATCGTCAATACATTTTGAGTAACACGACAGTAAATCTTAATTTATTCCATAGGTTAGGGGGATATAGCAGCTATGTAACGCATTTCATCATACAAAATGTACATAATACAAAATACGTTATTACTTTGTTATTAAGAGACATTTGAATCCCTCACTGGGCGCTTTTGCCCTCGTCCAGGTAGAGTTTGTTGTTGTTGAGTATTTAATGGAGAGCTGTGCCTTTAACTGTAAATTGTGCTCGCTTGAATGTTATTTCGCGAGATTTGCTTGGCGCCGCGACCTCATGTGAGACACCTCCTGCGTGAAAGCAGTGCAACCTTCCCCTGCAGAGGAAAACGCAATGGAGCGCTGAAACGTTTTCATCTTTCTCTCCTTTCACCCCCTGGAAAGCCAGCGCACACTCTTCTACAAAAGTACTTTATCTGTTATTTATTTCGGGACGGATCAGGGCGGCGCAACGATGTGGATCCAGGTCCGTACTATAGACGGAAAGGAGACGCGAACCGTGGACGATCTTTCTAGATTGACCAAAATTGAGTCTCTACGGCTGAAAATACAGGAGATCTTCAATGTAAGCCCCCAGCAGCAGCGGCTCTTCTACCGAGGGAAGCAGGTAAATGCAGTTTTTTTTGCTACATCGCGCCATTCAGCAGCGGGGGTTTTTGATGCTTCCTTAGCGGGATTTGGTCCTAGAGAGTACCGAGCGGTCCTTTGGTCTGCTAGCCCGACTCGGACCCATGCGAGCTTCCTGTTTTGATAGGAATTCGCCAATAGTTCTTGCGCAAGAAGGTTAGACTGGGGTACGCCGTGTGCCAGCCCCTACACACGCCGAGATGTGACACGCGAACGCACGGCTACATGGATGTTTGCCATCCTGTTGAGTAGCCATTCGTGCAACAAATGCCTCAGAGCCGTAGACATGTTTGTTTACATTTGTGCGAGAGAGAGAAAGAACACCCCCTGTGTTTCCACATGCAACACACACACACACACACAAGGCAGTGCAGACAAACAGACCACAAACGCACCACTCGGCGATGTTGATTAATAGCAACCTATATGATTTAACACGTGGCTATATATGTGTGTGTTTAACATGTACTGTATGTGTTGTGATGGCGATGAGGAAGATGATGGGAGAAGAAGAAGAAGCAGGGGGGCATGGCTCCACGTGTACTGCGATCTAAAGCAGGCGCTGTAGTGTTTACACCGTGCAGTACACTGTACAGGGAGCTGCAAACGTGAACACATGACACTGGGCTCTGATATCCTACACCCAGCTCATACTGCACACATGGAGGGGATTTGATACCAACACATTACTGTTTACATGCACAACAACGTTTATTTTGAAGGCAGCTATGCTATATTTAGTCATATCTTTAATGTTTATATGATACCAGTTATTACATGTTTTAGGTTAAAGTCTTTAGTTTAGGTTCATTACTCAGGGATGCATGTTTGATTACCTGATCAAACACGGATAACACAGTGTTTATATATTCAGTATTACACTAAAGCTGCGTTTTACATGGGGCTTTTAGGTACAGATCTATTTTATGATCTCCTCGTAGTTGTACATGTTCCAGCTCTTCCACATATATTAAATATAATTCATAACCTGCAGCTATCTAAGACTTAATCAAGTATTGAGAAGCAGAATGATTTATCAGTGCTGAGGTGCTGCACTTCCTACGATTCATTTTACTCCACTAATCTGCTCTGTTACATCCTCTATATGTAGTCTTATATTAGCACACGTCCAAAATTTCAATCATCAATCATATCAACATCAAAACTGATCAGAATCTATGCTATTTACTGCGTGATGGTTTGATTCTGTTTTATGTTTATTGGCTTGTGCAAATGTAATACATCAACATTGTAGGATTTCATATATGTATCACAGTTAATGGATGGATGGATGGATGGATGGATGGATGGCAGTTCCTTTTACTGTCTGGACATCTAAATGCATTGATTAATATCCTGAACAAATGTTAGTGTACTTTTTATCCCTCCCACATAGTGCTTGGACCACATTTAATGTTATTAAATGAGATTGGTTTGGAGATACAATGGAATGAAAGGTTTAAGTTACCTTGAAATATGTGTGTGTCTGTGTTTGTAAGAGAGATAAGAGATAAAAGCCCCCTACAGTATTCATACTTAAGTCTGCATGATGGGTGCCATCATTTGACCAGCTGTTTATGTCACAAATAAGCTGAAGATGCCTGCTGCACTCTCGACACTCGTGCAGTGATCTCTTTAGCGTGTTGCATAATGTATATTATTACAAAGTCATTATGAGTTATTGTGATTTCAGCTGGCTGCCAAGGCCTCAGGAAACTTACACGAACGGTTGATCTAACATTGTTTACATTATAGTTGTACATTATTTTAGTCGTATGCAGTTGGATTTTGAGGACGTGTCGGCCACCATGGATGGATTTTCATCTTGTGTTGTCTGCTGTTGGCTTTATCATGGAAACAAACAAAAGCTAGGAATATCTGTAGGCTAGAGAATACATACATTTGTCTTCAGCAAAACACCGGCACAGTTACGTTCGTACTGTATTAACATGACTCTGACATATAGAGCAGTGTTCTATGACTAATATATCGATAGGAAAACTTAAGGCCCTATAAAGAAACACTGTTAAGCATGAGAGGAGTCGCCCCTCCATTGTCCATAGTGTCTTGTTTTTGGGTGGGAGGAGTTGTAGAGACAAGACTGGGGTGCGGCAGCCAGAAAGGAGGGAGACATACACACTTTCTCCACCATTCCTCCCACTCTACAGTCTTATATAGACCCTTTGATCATTTTGTGATATTGCACCTTTGGCTCCGTTGCCATTGGATGCATTTTTGTCACAAGTAGAAAAGGCTCCACCAAGGACAACCAACAAGGTGGTGGCTTCACCCTCCTCGCTTGGTTGGTTTTGTTTGTCCGCAGATTACTCAAAAGATATGAGCCCCGTTTGACATAACGTGGTGAGAACGTGAAGAACGCAGTAAAATCTGGACATGGTAGGACAGGATGGACACTGAATTGTTTGTGTGTAAGTTTCTTCAAAACGAATACAGGAGTTTCTTATGACCAATGAAACATTGAAATCCAATTCTGATTATTGCCATTTCTTTATCTTTAGAACAGTAGAGCTCTTTGTTCTAGGCTTGTTCAGCCTCGGTGGAGGTATGTGCCGTAACGAAACCGAACACCCCTCTAGTTTCTAAAGTCAAATTGATGTTCTTTTGTTTGGCGATGTTGTGCGCTCTACCGTTATCAGTCACTTCATTGTTATGAGCAATTTTTATAGTCTCCAAACCAATAAAACGCTTGTATGACTGAAAATGTTGCACAAAGCAAAGCAGGTCTTCTTTCATACTCGAAAAGAAGACTAGATACTTAAACTAGGTTGTCCTTAGTAAAGATACAATGCAGAAAGTGGAAGCGTGGCACAGTACACACAGAGTGTATACATGACAGCAGAACCTTCCAGTGACTAAAGCCTGATAAACACAATGAGTGTCGAGGTGGGTTGTCTCGGCCTGCGTAAATCCCGGCCTTCCTTCATCTCACTGGAAAATAAGCGGGGAGGGTTGATTAGGGGATTTCCATGTGTTAAGTAATGCATGGAATGAGCCACTGACATGCAGTGTACACTAGCTAGTGCCCTTGCATGCACGCAGCAGTGCCTGCTCTCTGTTAGGATTTAGCCTGGTAGCAGAATAACTCAGTCTAATTCCCTTTTTCAAAATGGCGTCTTGTTTTTCTCTCCCTGGGCTCGACGGGAGTGAGGCAGCCAGCATGCGCGGCGACTCCCCAGCACCGGCAGTCCAAAGTCACATTTGCCCTCGAGTTGGAGGCTTCTCTAGCCAGCAGCCGCGCAACTTTGTATCAGTCTTCGGTGTCTCAGTTTCATTTTTGAACCATCGTCTCATGTCGCTCATATTCACCAACAGGCTCACACACACACACACACAGGCACGCGCACACACACACTAGCCACTGTTCATGAGGCCTTTCTGCTCACTTACACTCTCGTCTCTTAGTGCTTGATTCTGTGTTTTCTCGCATTAAGCTGTAATTCTCCGAGTTTCTTCCCCGGTGATGCAGCAAATGTTTAATTTTAAGTAACTGGGCTGTCTTCCACTGGTGGCTGTTGGCCTTTGTTGGGCTGCACGAAGCTCTATTGACTATCCCCATTGTACACAGACAGTTGCTATGGCCTAGATGCTGTTTGATTGAATTTGATTATACATGCTTCCGTGTTATTGGTCTTCCTGTGATGGGTTTTCATTGTGTATCGCCGAGCTGTAGGCCTTTATTTCACAGAGAATTTCCGCAGAAGTGGTTTTGGCTGCAGCCGCGCGTGTACACAGTTACACTGTGCACAAAACTGTGACCTTAGACGTTTGGTCTCTAGAAAGAGAAAGAGAGAGAGAGAGAGAGAGAGAGAGAGAGAGAGAGAGAGAGATCAGAGAGAGAGAGAGGCACTAACCTGGACCACAGCTGCAAGACATCTAAAATACTTGCAGGGTTGTTGTTAAGACGAGTGATCGGATGTCACGGTTTGTGGATAGTCGGGTAGCTCAGCTTACCAAAAGACAGCGCTGGTTACTATACCTGTCATTCGTGTCACGTTCCGTTTGATATCACGGTGAAACGGTTTGTCTCTGAAAAATGTATTTACGTGTGTATGAAACATCCAAACTTGAGGATGTCCCGTACAGTTCTGACAGCCAATTGGCCGTCAAAGTCTTTGTGTGCTGCGCTCAGTCTCCAGTCTCCTCGTGCCTCATGAAGCGCGTGTCTGAGTGTAGCAGCAGCTCATTAAGATGGCGGTTTCCTTGGCTTTCGCCCGGGCCGCACCTTACCACAGCTTATTGATAACGGTGCACCTATAAGAGAAGCTTTGTGAATGAGCTTCATTAGTGGGTCGGCTAGTGTGATTAGAAGGATTTTTTTTTTTTTAATGATGAGTCATTTATCTCACGTCAGGCTGATGTGAATGAACTCAATTGCATTGATATATACGATAGAGAGACGGCTCACTGTGCTTAGTGTCACTGTATTGCGGTTGTGTTATGTTTTTTCTCAACATTTTGGGGGATTTGCAGCACATTTTGTATCAAATCTGCAATTTTAGAGGTGAAATGTTGATATTGATCTGTTTTTTTTAGCGCAGACCTTTGTTTCCTTTAAAGACATGCCTCACCTGTTGCTGCTGTGTATGCATATCAGCCGCTGGATTTGATTCCCCTGAGGAAGAGCTCGTTCCTAACAAAGCACATAACGGACAGCACACATGGTGGAACAGGCCGACCGTCAGCGGGGACGCTTGATATCTCTGCGGTGGCAGTGATCTATCTGATGGGTGCAACAGCCTTTAGAATTACAGAGGAAATAGCTTCTTTATAAAGCAAATTGAAGTCAGGCTGGCGTACGTACATACAGAATATATGCAGTGACATTGAGAGTGTGTGATTTGATAAAGGTCACACACGCCATTAGCTTGTGATCAAAGGGAAAAAGCACTGAATGGGATTCGAGCAGACTCCTTTTCTTCTTTCTTCTTCTGCATCTTATTGGCGGACGTGTTTTACTTATTAATTTTCGGAAAAGTACTACTTGATGCCTCAAACATTTGAAGGTTTTTTATATGCAACTCCAGCTCCACTCAGATTAAGGCAGTGCATTTTTGTCACTTTAGTCAACACCTTAGATTGAATGAATAGAGGTAATCTTACTTGGATTATGCGATTGGAAGTAATTTCATCTACGAATGTAAACGTTGTAATCAGACTAAGCCAGCTCCACGTGCGTTTCCTCATGTAGTGGTGGATAAATGGCTGAATCCTGTAACAGATGTGACAGATCTAGCGCAAATATTCAACACATCATGACCAGAACGTGGAGAAAAGGTCAGTCTGATAATACTGCTCTCTGCTAGTACACCATTGTCCCTTTTAATACAAGTAATATGAGGCAAACCAGGGGCACAAATCAACCCTTTGTCACCTTTAATACTAATTAACGCTGGAATTTTTCTGAGAAAGATCCGATGTCTAGGGGCAGAACGACAGATGAACGAGATCAAAGATGGAGGCTCGGTAAATTGGCAAACACACTGGCACACCCCATGGTATTGTCTTTGGAAATACGACCTATTTTGCCGGTCTCTTGGTTAAGGCAGGATGCAGGCAGGGGGATGAAGGAGACTTGAGGAGGAGAAGGGGGTGAGGGAATGTTGGGTGGACTGCACGGGCACAGACGGCCATTTCTGCCCCGCAATGAAACGTACAAATTCTTTGTTCCTGGGAGCTCTGCAGCAGAAACTCCACCTCTACATCAGAGCTGTGGACACGCATTGGGTTTCATCTCCGCAAACCTCCTTTACTCGAGAGAGTGGAAGACACAGAAATGAGTTCAGCGGTCCAATCCGCCCTTGACTCCGGCTTTCACTCAGTGACATTATGCATTCGCCTGTCGTTATGCGAGCAGCGATGCTAAGCAGGTGTTGCTTACCTGCTTTAAATTCGAGCACATTAAGAGGCCTTAAAATATAATGAAAGTGAAATCTAATGCAGTATTTCAGCAAAATGTCTTCCCACCCCGGTTTTTGTTTCACAATGGGTATTATTTACTGTAGATTTATTATAAATATATAAGTTATTTGTGCCAGCCACATAGCCACAGGTCTCTCCTTTGTTTCAGACTGTGTTGTTGTCTTTTTACACTCTAATTTGGTGTCTATTACGATAAGGAATTCATCTTTCAAAGACTGTGCGTCGAAACGCGACAAAGAAATCCGCTTTGTCGAGAGGTGCTAATTTTATTCTGTCCGACAATGACACGCTCACACACACGTGCACACACACACACACGCACGCACACACTCACACTGTTGCCATGCCAAAGATTTTTGACTGCAATTTGCCACAAAGAGTCTGAGAATCCTTCCAATCACGTGTCAAGAATTTGTCCAAATCGTCCACGGGAATATTGATCCTCGTTAACATTTCACTGTCTGGCATAATGAACGCAGCAGAAGAAGAAGTGTGTCTGTGTGTGTGTGTGTCTTTTTTATCACGCTGCATTATTTATGATGGGGGGGGGGGGATTGGAATATCCCTTATAACGAAGCCCCTCTGGATGATGTTAAGCCGTCCAGCAGACTGGAGATTGTCACCACAGCAGTATAACTCATCCTCGCCTCCATAAATACACCAGACAGTGTTTGAACATTAGCTCCTTAGACGGCCGCTCCTTGTTTTGAATATCATTCAGCTGGTTCTTACTAACGTCAGCGCCTGTGATACATTGCGGCGAGGAGGTGATTGCTTATTTCAGCCTGCGATACAGATTACGCCGATAGTAATGAAGTTGTTGCTGGAAACCCGGCTCAGCTCAGATATGGTTTATGAGGCTGGATATGATGTATGAAATATGATGTTCTGAAACTCAGGTCTCAACGTCTGATTTGCTTTTTTTCTTCTATATCTCAGTAGTTGTCGGGCAGCGAGCTCGCCTGCTGCAGATCCTTTCAGACGATTGCATTGTCTCTTCACGTCGCCGTCCGTACATCTGTCCCTTTTTTTTCTTATTTAGTGTTTTACTTTGCGGCGTTGCAAACAGAAAGAGGGGAAGCGCAGAAGAAGGAATTGCCATTGTAATGAGCTAGACAGTGAGACAGACAGGGAGACAGACAGGTGAGCGTAGCAACCACTGTATGGCTGTTTGCGCCACTGCTCCTCTGATCTAAATTTCATGAGACCGTTAAAAACAGGGAGGGATGGGGAAATTGCGACGGCCCCCCCTGCCCCCCTCTCTCCCCCCCTTTCTCCCGCTTTGCCTCTAACCGCTTTCCTCCCTCCCTCCTCCTCCTCGCCCTCTGAAATAACGAAGAAGAGAAGGTGAGCGAGGGCGAGAGAGAGAGAGAGAGAGCGGCGGCCATGCTTGTCTCACCAGCACAATGGGTTTGAGGGCTGAAATGAAAAGCTGATGTCTGTAATGAGTTGGCACGTCCTCGCCAAGCTTGTTTTCTGAGGCAGGAGCTTGTGTACGCCGAGTAAAAACCACTTCACGCACAGATTTGTTCAGATGAACCGCACATACGGTATGGCCACCGTACAAAATGCTCCCCGTGATGATGATGATGGTGGTGATGATGATGATGATGGTGGTGGTGGTGGTGATGATGATGATGGTGGTGGTGGTGGTGGCGGCGGGTTGGTGTCGACAGATATCGTGTACACGATTCAGGTTTGTGGGGTGGGGGGCTGATCTTTTTTCGGTTGCCATAGCAACCCAGTCATTCCTTCCTCCCGGCTGTCTCCTGTCTGTCACTGTAATTCTCACATTCATTTCTTTTATGTAAATTTATTCTATTTACTTGAGAAATCCCCGTGTCCATGCAGTTTTCCTGTGCAGTTTAGCGTAAATGTTTCATTCGATCAGAGAGGTAAACACATCAGAAACTGGCAAATCAGGGCCGTCAACCATGTCAGGTTTGGCTCACGTCGGTTAAATATAATGAATCGGTGGTTTTGGGAGCAGATGATGATTCTCAGCGTCTCGCTCCCGGTCAGGAAATGTAGCGTTTTAATTTCCGTGTGTTTTCTGGATGCTGCTCAGTGCAGCAACAATACACACTTGTTTTCCCGCTCCACACTGGCATGTTGGTTCTTCTGCCTAACGTGTTCTTTGTTTGTCCCTGACAAGCAGCTCTGCGTGTTTGTCTGAGGGTGCATCCATGTCACCGCCATGAACATGGATGAGCACCGAGAAAGGAAATTGGTGACGAAATGAAGAAAACAGGCCGTCTTTGTTCTGCTGATTGATAAACTGGGTGGAGTTGAATGAAAGTATCAAACGTTTGCTGCTTAAATCTTCCTCAGTTTGATTCCCTCTTGATTTGTCTGTACATAAAATACCTTTATCAGAAAAAGACTTTTGAAGTGTGAAGATTTGAAGTATTCTAATGATGTTTCTCATACTGTGTGAGCTCTGTTTCTACCACATCTGGCTCGGCTGTGTGAAACAGTGTGAGACACTCCAGCTGCTCAGATGACGATCTGTTATCAAGCTGAGTGGGGATTGTTAAGAATTGACTGAATGCTCGATTGACCAATCAGGATGGCTCGTTACAGAGAGCTGTATGATAATTAAACTCAATTGTGGGTTCATTGTAATTGTGCATCTGTGCCAGTCATCTATATTTGTGACTTTCTCACTCAGATGGAAGATGGCCAGACACTATTTGACTACAACGTGGGTCTCAACGACATCGTCCAGCTGCTGATTCGCTCTCAGAGTGACCCTCCAGACGGCCCGGCTGCAAAGGACCCACCGGGTCAAACCGTGGCCTGTGGTTCAATTCCCGGCCCCGACCCCAGGCCCGAAAACCTGAACTGTTCAGCTAAAGCTCCTCCGGCCGCTGTGGAAATCCCCACCAAGAAGGCAGAGGAGAGCAGCATCATCACCAGCAGCAGCGTGAAAGAAACCAAGCAAGCAGACACCAAGGCTACCAGTAACTCAACCAGTACCAAAAATGGATCCAACTCCAACGTCAGTCCAGCACAGGATACCCAGCCATCCACATCCAGCAGAAACATACTGGTCAACCCGGGGATGGGGCTGTACAAGGTGAGGCGGGGGTGGGAATATTTGGGAGGTATTTGCAAGATTTTTCAACGGTCCAGTCTGGATACTGAACCTTTTAACTCCTTACGAGCCAAAGCATTGCTCCAAACTTCCTCCTCAAATACCGAAAACAAACCAGGCTTTGGTCTCAGTAATTCTTTATGAAGTATGGAGCTTTTATGTCTTAAGGTCTCAACAGAGAAGTAAATATGAAGCTCAGGTTATGTGTTAAGGTTACATTTATTAGAATAATGTATTTGCTTTGATTGAAATCGCATGAAACAGGGACTGTGCATATTAGAAATTCCCTTAAATTTCATACGTGCACCTCTAGAATCGCCTTTAGTCATCGTTTTTTTATCTCTTTTACCTGTGTGTGTGTGTGTGTGTGTGTGTGTTCCATTCACACTTGCATCTGTCCACAGCAGTGAATTCCTTCATCTGCCTTTCTTTACATTTCATCAGCACTGAGGACTCATGCCCTCAAAACAAACACACACACACACACTCACAAATCCAAGCATATTGCTGGTCCTGGCAGCAAACACACGGCAAACCGCACATGAGAAACAGCTCTTTGTAACTCGCCCACTCGCTCGCCAGCTTACGGAGTAGAAACACACGGTAAATGTACGTCTTTCCACTCAGGTCTAGTGTTTTCTTCTATACGCTGTGAGTTTCAGATGCAGTTCAGCTGTTTTTGATGCCAAAATCCCGGCGTCTAAAGAGATACAGAACCAAGAAGACGACTTGAGAATGGTTTAATTTCTCTGGATACCAAGGTCATGTGCTTTTGTAAGCTTTAAGCATTCAGCACAGACCCTGGAGATGTGTTTTTATTGATTTTTGTTTAGTAAAAAAAGAAACAGTCGACCAGTGCCAAGGACAGGATTCATTTCACGAAAGCATCGACCCAAACCATTTGAGGATTAGCAGCCATGCAGTCGACTTCATTAAGACTCTCAATGTTGAAAGAATTTTCTTGCTTACATAATGTATAAAGCTCTGGTGAGATGATTCCAAGTCAATGCCAGGAAAGAAATAATAAGCAAACATGGAAGTGTTTAGCGTGACAATGTGAATCGTTTCAAGTCTCTGAAAGTTGATTTTCATTACGGCACTGAGATGAAATGTGCCAGCGGCTCTCTGGAGGCTCAAACTGAATAACAAAGTCTTATGCTTCTGCTTTGGGTTTGACGGAAAGGAAGCAGGTGTGACTCGTGTCCGTGTCTCCGCAGATCAACGAGCTGGTGGACTGCAGAGACGTGAGCATCGGCGCCTGGTTTGAGGCCTGCATCGAGAGCGTCTCACGCACTCCCAAGGGACAAATCACCCCCACCAAGGGCAAGGTGGGCCGGCCTCCTAAAAGGACTAATGGAAAGCTGGAGGCCGAGCCGGGACAAGCCCACACCCAGGGCCAAACCACAGACAGTAACAGGAATAATGTTGTTTTAAACTTGGACAGTAATGGAGCCTCCACCTCTCAGACAGACTCTGCCACAGCGACAGGAGAGACCAAGGAGAAGGAGGACGACGTAACGTACCACATTAAATACGAAGAGTAAGTGGTGACTCATTTTAAACTCTAGCAACTGGAAATGACTTTGGTTGTCACGGTGACAAATTCATAATTGAACCGAGAAGGCGCTTCGCCCTTCATCTACAAAGTATCAGCGCGGCAACATTTTGGTTTGGTAAATTAGAATCAGCCTGAGCCGAAATGGTACGACTACTGTTTAGGATTGCAATTCGCAGTGCTGTGCTTCAAAAAAGATTGTGCGTTGTGTGTGCCTGCGTGTGTGTGTGTGTGTGTGTGCCTCCGTCTCTGCAGCAGCACTGCGTTGCGGCTCGGTGAAGCTGCCAGAAATAGAGTTTGGTTCTGGTCGGATCCATCCGTGTTCTAAATGCGTCTGTTCATGGTGCTGCTGTGTGACGGGTCAAGATAAAAACCTACATTTACATTATAAGTGTGTGTGTATGTGTGTGTGTGTGTGTGTGTGTGTGTGTATGGTGTGCAATTGCGGCGTGCATCAATAATGGCGGTCGGTCTTGTTGGGATTTGCAGCCCCGCTCTCTCTCAGGGGATCGTAGCTGTAGTTGATGCTACAATTTGGACTCTATCTCCTTCTAGCTCCCCTTTTCCAGCAAATACATTCAGAAGCCAACGTTTCCATGGTAACCTATGAGTTCTCAGGAGCATTACTTCTTTCTTGCCTCCTTCAGCTTTGTCTGTAATTGCGCAGAACATGCCACCGGTGAGACATAGCCTCCTCGCTGTGTGTGCGTGTGTGTCTTTTCCGTGTGTGTGTGTGTGTGTGTGCCTGTGTGTGTGTGTGTGTCTGTGTCTAGGTTTGGCGTTGTGGGATGTCACGCCAGACAAACAGCATCAAGGGTTGTTGAGAAGTAAAAATGTGTGTTTCTACACAGACAGAACAACATTCCCATTTAATTTCTTAAGCCTCCATTTTTCCATTTTTCCGCTTGTGTTGGTTGTTTCTTCATCCTCACTGAGACGGGAATGTCCCTGCAGGGAGAATAAAGAGAGTTTCTTTGCCCCCCCCCTCCCTGGGTTTTATTTTAATGTAATCTTATTTATTTTTATTGAGCTTTTTGCTTTGCTTAATAGCTGCCAAAGGAGAGAGACAGGAAGGGAAAGAGAAAGGGGAAAAATCATGGAACAATGATCCTAGACCGGTAATTATGGGATATGTCTTTGCCAACTGTGCCACTTCATCGACCCCGAGCACGCCTACAGATCACAATCGGCATCTTAATATTTTGGTAGCAGCATTTCTGATATCCTTGCATTCTCGCCTCCCTCTTTTCCTAAACCGCTCTGTCCCGTGCAGCGTTCCAGCTTTCCTTCATTGTTGTGTTTGCAGGAGAAAGTGGAGGGCGGGTTTGATTTTCTTCGCCTTCCCACGCATAACGCACACATACTACACACACCTTGCCTGGGAAAGATCAGACAAAGAAGCGATGCTGGACAGAGTTTTCGAGACAAACTAATGAGGCTTAAAAACCCAAAGGGAGGCAGACAAAAGGAGGATCTCCAATCTGCTGCTCCTCGGAATGGATGTGTGTGTTTGTGTACGTGCGTATACGTGTGTGTGTGTGTGTGTGTGTGTGTGTGCGCGTTGTGTGCCAGCGACTAATCTGCGCTCTGCTCCATGAAAAAAAAGTCTTTCAGATATGGTTTGTCGGTTAAACTCTTGGCTGAGCTCAACATGTGCTTAAAGCTTCTCCACGGAGAGTCGGAACAAATATAGACATAAAATTGGGAAAATGCAGTTTTTCCCTGTGAATCTGTATGTTATTACACACAGCTGTCACTCCCAGCAGCTCGGAGCAAATTTCTGCGCTTAAAGAGGAAAAACGGTGCAAAAACAAATTAAATCTGGATCCTGCTGGAATCCACGTTGAGAACATAATGCAGAGTGTGTATGTAACATCTGAGCCGGGAATGTCGGCGTTTCGATTCACTTCACTTCAAATTTGTCGCAACTGGAAAATCAAATCTTTCAAATCTAATTGCTTATTGAAGCGCGCAACAGATTTTTCCATAGATTGCAATTGTTTCGATTGGGTTGCACCCGATGTAGCCGTCCACCAGGGGGTACTGCCTGTACCACGACTGGTGCGCGTACCTCAGTTTGAGAACCACAAGCTTGTAGGAAGTCGTCGTGTTTTCTTCCTCATATCGAAACCAGTCAGACCAAAAAAGTCTCGTACTCATACTCGCCCGTCATTGTCTCCAACGCCGCCTCGAACCCGCACGGTGCCATTTTTGTCTACGCTTGTTTACCTGTCCAGCAAAGACGAGACGCTGCTGCTGAGCCAATAAGGCCCATCCTCCGTCGACGGCTCCTCGACTCCTTCACTTCTTTATGATAAAGACACTTCGGTGGATCATTTCAAAGTCTCTCCGTTTCCCATTTTGGCCTCAGTTTCACATAAAGCAGAGGTTAAGAGAGACGACGACACTTCTTCTCTTAATTACATTCGGATAGCCTGTGTGAGCTCATCCAGCCGGAGCACTTCTGACTCATTCCTTTATCAGTAAATTGGGTTTTTCTCATTTTCCCTTTTTCCCTTCTGTCTTTACCAAGACTTCAGCTAAGCACACACAGCACTAATGAACATTCACTAACTGACGAGCCAGTTAAAGTCCTCCGTCTGATAATACGCTTTCATTCTTTTTGTAATTTTAATCCACTGATACGACGTGATGGGATTCTTGTTTCTTGTTTAGCTTCTCCGCTCCCGAAAGTCTCTCTGTGTTTTCCGCCAGAAAACAAAACAAGGTTAGATTTGATTCTTATTTATAAGCTTTGGATCCGGCAGACGGGTTAGCTGGTTAAACAGCGACGCCGCTCCAGGAAGGAATTTGTTTGTGTGAAGGTCGAAGGAAAGAGCAGGAAACACTGCAGGAACTGTTTTAGTGGGTGTGTTGTTTCGAATCCTAGATGAGCTGTGTGAGAAAAAAAAGACAAAAATGTTAAATAGATGTTAAATACTGTATTTCGGCCCAAAGGAGCTTTTCACAGAGCAAAGAGTTAGTGAAGAAACAATCGATCGGTTAATAGGTTAGTCTGACTGATTTTTTTTAAACTGATTCTTTCCTTTTAAACAATAACAGTAAATCAAATATCATAATCAAAAATAACAATGAAAACCTTTTTATTTGTGATTAATTTGCCTCAGTAACAATTTAAAGGGCGACTGTCAGCTTGTGTACCACATATGGTACACGCACCACAGTTTGAGAACCACTGAACAACTCTAACCACAGCCTGGCAACTCATCTTACCTTTATGAACCTGGTGCCTTAGTTTGAGAACCACTGCACTAAACAAATCAATTAACAATAAAACAATTTGTTCACTCGTAAAGGAAGTTAAACATTAACAACAACAAGAGAGAGAGAGAGAGAGAGAGAGAGAGAGTTATTCAGCGTAGGAAATATTGGTTCCAGTTCATTTGTGGTCTTGTTTCTGCATGTGTGTGGTTTTAGTTTGCATTCATTTGCAGTTTTGTCTGGAATCCTAGCTTCTGATATCTGCAAAATCCAAAGTAATACTGCAAAAGGTCTTAAGTATGACGTCGTGTATGTATGTCAATCAGCCTGAGGCATATTTTGTCATATACGTCGCGAAGAGGCAAAACAAAGGTTTGCTGCCCGGCCACATGTGTATCATGTTGCAGAGCCGACTGCGTCACCTTCATCGATCGCCGACTGTGGAAAGTGGTGTTTCCCTTTAAGACGACTGTATTGCGTCTGTTCCATCGGGTCGGTTGCTGGAAGGAATGTGCTCTTATCTCCCTGTCGGACTCGTCGCTGCTCATTTCACGACGTACACAATGTGTCACTAAGTCAAATCTAACAGACACGTTGTCGAATAACATTAGGAATTATAATTTTCTGTCCCTGGATCTTCACGGGTACACAGAGTCTTTCTGTTTCTTTGTCCTCCAAGGTCATACTGCTCACCCCCGTGTGTGTGTGTGTTGTGTTGCTTGCATTCACCCCAACAAGAACCACAGTAATCCCTAGGGCCTAAAAAAAGGAAATCCCTGCACTGCACTGTGCCGTGCTCCTTCTTCCTGGGACTCTGCAGCTCTGTCAGCCCTCCTCAACCTTCACACCAGTTTCCAGCAGCCCACAGTGTGCAGTGTTACTAAAGAACTAAAGCGTACTAACACAATCTGACACAATCTGGGTAAAATCCTAATATGCTGTGTGCTGTAATTAACACTCGACTTGTTACTGGTGAGAGTGTGAGAGAAAGTCCACAGGTTCGGCTCAGCTTTGAATAAAAAAATGCACACAATTTTTTTTTCTCGTACATTGTAACAGGATGTGTGAAAAAAGTGTTTTGTTCTGTAGAAACAATTCGTTAAAGTGGCTTCCCTGAAGTTGTGTTAATCGGCAGTTAAGAATAGTTTGGGCTGTGTTGAGTTTCCATCTAAAAGCATGTCGACTCTCAAACCTAAAGATAGAAGAAACAGGACTCATCTCACAACGCACTCTAGCTGGGAACGGACAAAATAAGTGGAACACCTTATAATATGATGTCATCTGCTGCAACGACTGTCTCCAAAATGACCGCAGCTGCAACCAAAACTTAAACTGGAAATGAACGGCTACATAAGGGTGGGATTCATGTCAGGGCTTTAGTGCTGCACAGCGTTAGACCGGTGCTTCTCAAACCGTGGTGCATCGTGTCTGGAGGTACTCAAAGCGCCCCCTTGGGGTTACGACAAGTGACACAGGCACTCGTAGCTGTAAGCCATTATAGACTAATACAAATATGTTAATTAATTGATGGTTTAGTGTAGTGGTTCTCAAATTGCAGTATGTGTCCCTCAGGTGGTCCTCGTATGGTATGTTAGATGGCTCTGGAAATTATGTGTGTGTATGAAAGAGAGAGGGAGAGAGGAGTAGAGTTAGAGGGAGGTAGAGGAGTGCGATCGGATGGAAGAATTTGGGGAATTTTGCTCGTTTCTTTGTTTTCCTGTGTGTTATCTGCTTTCTTCTCCGGTTCAAATCTGGCTCCTGACAGGAAGTCGGGCGAGTCAACCAATCAGACGTCTGCGTGGTGCGTTGTAGAGATTCTGCGACCTTCGCTTCCTCGGCCTGCAGAGCCGTTTATGAAGACAAAGACAAGGAGCACAACACCTGAATGGAACACAGCCATCATTAGTTTAGAACTAATGATGGCTGGTTCAGAACAATTGGACACACACACACACACACACACACACACCAGGGGGGGCGTTTGACTTTTGGTGTAAAATCTCCTCGTATTTATCAGATATCTTTGTGCGCTGGGTGCCTGTGCAGGCTTGTGTGGGCTTGTGTGTGTCTGCACGGAGTGAGAGGCCTGTATTGTTTAAGAGCAGAGCGGCCTGTGATGCCAGTCACTATGCACAATGTACTCTCTCTCTTTTCACACATACTTATTCTCTAATGCAGCCTTTTGCCAGACAGAATATTGGTGGAAGGTTTGACAACAGTTAAGTTTTATTACGTGATCACATCTACGTATGTCTGCCTGTCCGTCTGTTTACTACTCGGAAAGTTAGGAACTGATTTTCGCGAAACTTGGTGGTCAATGTTGAATGTTGGATGTTCCAGTACCCATTATTTTGGTTCTGGTCGGTCTGATGGCGGCGCTGTTATCATCATCTACAATTTATAAAGAATCGGTCTAAGAATGTATTATTCCTTGATTCCTTGGATTCGCCCATTTGCACAAGTGGGTGTGGCTTGATCAGATCAATTTTGTCAATAACTTTAGAACTGGAAGAGACAGAGTCATAATTGGAGTCCCTGTTTCCCTGTTTTGATGTCAATGGTGAAAAGTAAACAAATCCCCCCTTTGGATTCAGTAATACAGTGACTCTATCAGGGTCGTGACCTTTTCATCTGCCCCTCCCCCCTAGCTACCCAGAGAACGGCGTGGTGCCGATGACGGTGGTAGACGTGCGGCCCCGCGCCAGGACCCTGCTGCAGTGGGACCAGCTGCAGGTGGGCATGGTGGTGATGATCAACTACAACCTGGAGACGCCGGAGGAGAGGGGCTTCTGGTTCGACGCCGAGGTCCAGTCGATCAACCAAGCGACCCGCACCAACAAGGAGCTCCGAGTCAAGATCCTCCTGGGGTCAGAGGACGGGAGGAGTAGACGCTTTTATACCCACCTTTGTCCTTCTTTGGTTTCATGTCTCTCTCTCTCTCTCTCTCTCTCTCTCTTTCTTTCTCCCTCTCGATCTCGATCTCTCTCTCCAGCGGTCCTGGAGATGTGATCGGGGATTGCAAGGTGCACTTCCTGGACGAGATCTACCAAGTGGAGAAACCAGGAGTTCGTGCCCTCTCAGCTGCTGACGGACAATTTAAAAGTACGGCGCCAGATGACCCTCATAACCCCTTGACCTTTACCCTCATCTTAATCCTATTCCTAATCCTAACCTGAGCACTGAAGTAAAGTGGGGAAAACCTAAACAATCACACACTGATTTCTCTCGTGTTACAGGGAAGAGCGGGCCGGAGTGTAAGCACTGCAAAGCCGACCCTGACGCCGAGTGCCGCTTCTGCTCCTGCTGCGTGTGCGGCGGCAAGCAGGACGCTCACATGCAGCTGCTGTGCGACGAGTGTAACATGGCGTTCCACATCTACTGCCTCAACCCGCCGCTGTCTAACATCCCCGATGACGAGGACTGGTGAGAGATCAGCCATTTTGCCTAAAGGCCTCAAACATCATAACATCACCATAATGGATTTATCAGATTGCACATCAGCATAAATCAACAAAGGTGCAGCACTCAGATTATACACCTGTAAATCAATTTACTCAAGCATGTCACTGCAGCAATTGGCTCACGTGAGGAAGAGCAGCAAACACACACACGCACATAACACACACACACACACACACACGTCTACTTCTCCTTTCACTTCCCAGGTACTGTCCCACCTGCAAGAACGACACAAGTGAGGTGGTGAAGGCCGGAGAGAAGCTCAAAGCCAGCAAGAAGAAGGCAAAGATGCCTTCAGCGACAACCGAGAGTCAAAGGGACTGGGGAAAGGTGAGAGCTGGTCTAGACACACACACACACACATATCAGGTGGACGGACTTCTAGTCTGTTAGAGGGAATCCGCCCACGTTAGGCAGCAGCTTGACATTTCATTTTTGCACCGTGTCAAGCAAGCAGCTTGAGGCCATTTCTCAGCTGTTATGGAACAACTTGACAACCATTTGTCAGTGTTTTTTTTCTGTCGTCTCACATAAAATCATTTTGCAAACTTCCTCCGTGCCTCAGGTTCTTTGCGGCAAAAGTCAGCGGTGGTATTTTGCCCTCCACGTCAAAAACAAACACTCCAGCGCCAAATGACCACTCGAGGGGGTTGCCAGCTCCTACTGTTTAATGGAAAACTGCTGTTGAAATGTCACAAAGGTTACGCAGCCGGTCGCTCGCACATAAATGGCATTTTACAAGATACGAGAGTAGAGATGTGGACAAGACATTCATTCATTCACTCGTTTGCTCATCACGTTCATTCTGTCATGTGAATGAATCGTGGAACCGAAACATTTTTAAGAGTTTTCTTATATTATTGATTATCAGCAAGAATTGACTAGTTGTAGCTGCGTCTGCGTTTTCTCACAAGCGTTCCCGAAGAATTTGGGAGGCTCACGCTTTCCTCACAGCGCTGCACTTTGTGGCCTGACGCTCGCCTCCATGGTGTAATGTGAACAATGCCATTAGGCGTGACTGAGCCACTTTCCTGGAACTACCAAATGGAAAATAACTCTGTTCTTTACCAGACTGCTCTCTCGCTCTCTCCCTCTCTCGCTCAGCTTGTGTGTGTGTTCTAATTGAAAACAGCTCGGCCTGTGTGTGTTCGGCCACTTTGAAGAGCTCTGAGTCACACGGAATTTATTTGACATTCAAATTATCACAGTTTCATGACTTATGAACAAAACTTTTGTGTCGTGTTTTTCACTTAGAAACCTTAGAATTTTGGAATCCAATCCCACCTCCTTAAATATTCACTCAAAGACGGATATCTTTGTGGTGTAATTTCAGGGTATGGCCTGTGTGGGGCGCACCAAGGAGTGCACCATTGTTCCATCAAACCACTATGGACCCATACCTGGAGTTCCTGTTGGAACAACCTGGAAATTCAGAGTTCAGGTTTGCAGATTTTTTTGTCCCACACTTTATAACTTCCGGTGTGTGTGTGTGTGTGTGTGTGTGTGAGTCTTCATCGGTGACCCCCTTCTGCTTTGTTTCTTCCCTTTTCCCGCCCTTTAGGTGAGCGAGGCGGGAGTTCACAGGCCACACGTGGGCGGCATCCACGGGCGCAGTAACGACGGCTCCTATTCGCTGGTGCTGGCCGGCGGTTTTGAGGATGAAGTGGTGCGTTCGCTTGCTTGCTCGTTTGGTTTGTTGTTCACATTTGTATTTCCTGTAAAGCTGAGGGAGGGAGGGAGATGGTTGACGGTTGTCTCACTGTGATCTGCCGCAGGACCGGGGGGACGAGTTCACCTACACAGGCAGCGGGGGTCGCGACCTCTCAGGAAACAAGCGGATCGGCGAGCACTCTTTCGACCAGACTCTGACCCACATGAACAGGTGTTTGAATCACCGCAATCTTTTCTTTATCAAAACCATTAATGATGCGAATCAGACAATCTGGATATTTTGTTATTGCAGGCTGTCAGACAGTCACAGCTCAGACATCATGCCCCTTAACACACATTGAAGGGACATGAACAGAGCACACCAATGGAATCCCAATGAATGCCTTTTATTTTATTTTTATTTTTTATTTTTTATTTTTTATTTTTTATTTTTTATTTTTTTTATTTTTTTTATTTTTTTTATTTATGCACTCCTTCCCTCTTCTAGCTTTATGTTTATATTTTATGTATGTTATTCTTGTATTCATTCATCGTATCCAGGTTAGGATTCTATTTAGTCAGATTGATTTTAAAGCATTAATCTGTTCAAGCATTAAAGATTCGATCGTCCATAACCTTTTCCCTCTGGCGCCCCCCTCAGGGCTCTGGCCTTAAACTGTGACGCTCCACTGAATGACAAAGACGGAGCAGAGTCCAGGAACTGGCGGGCGGGAAAGCCGGTGCGGGTGGTGCGCAGCTCCAAAGGCCGCCGCATCAGCAAGTACGCACCTGAGGAGGGGAACCGCTACGACGGCATCTATAAGGTCAAGAGGCGTGATTGAGAATACACACATATGTTGATGTTCCATGATGATCTGTGCTTTAAACCGACACCTGCTATGTGGGCGGTCCCAGGTGGTCAAGTACTGGCCGGAGATTGGGAAGTGTGGTTATCTGGTGTGGCGCTACCTGCTGAGACGAGACGATCAGGAACCAGCACCCTGGACACCAGAGGGACAGGACAGGATCAAGAAACTGGGTCTTTCTATTCAGGTTAGACTGGGACTGTGTGTGTATGTATTTGTGTGTGAATGGAGCATGGAAGTAAACAAGGAGTCCGTTTGACGCTCCTGTTTTCACCTGTTTGTCTCCAGTTCCCGCCAGGCTACTTGGAAGCTATGGCCAACAAGACGAAGAAGGAGGCCACGGCCAGAACCAGCCGCTCCACCCGCGGGAAGCGTCACTCCGGGAGGGGCCGGCCACGGCTACACCCAAAGCCCCCCGAGGTGGAGGAGGAGCACGAGGAGGAGGAGGAGGAGGAGGACCAGCTGATGGTCAATGAGGAGGAGGAGGAGCTGCAGAGTAACGGAGGGCAGAAGACACCTCGGGAGAGCGGTAGGACCAATGGCTACATTCGTCTAAAAACCAGAACGTGTGATTCTTGTAACTCCGCTTTAGTCGCTTGTTTTCTTCTGTCCCCGGATCAGAACCAGAGGTGGAGCCGCCGTCTAAGCGGGTGAAGGTTGAGGCGGCCTTCCAGCTGACAGAGCAGCAGCAGCAGCTGATCCGGGAAGACGGAGCCAACAAGAAAATCTGGGATGAAGCTTTGCAAAATCTGGCAGAGGGTCCAGTAAGCATCACACTTACACCTTTAGTGATGAAAAGAAGGCAAATGAGATGGAAATGGAGTAAAGGGGGGAAGATGGATGATTCTCTTTGTTTATGGCAGCAAACGCAGAGTTAACACACACTTTATCCACTCAGTGTGAGCAGCTCTTAGGACGCCGACGTTATAAATGCATGTAAATGAACG
The DNA here is from genome assembly GCF_046128005.1 of Genypterus blacodes. Lineage (NCBI taxonomy): Eukaryota > Metazoa > Chordata > Actinopteri > Ophidiiformes > Ophidiidae > Genypterus > Genypterus blacodes. The sequence goes on along the minus strand of NW_027466935.1, from coordinate 2,096,157 downwards.
AAAAGGGAAGTAAAGGGGCAAGAGTAATGATGAGATAGAGTGATTGCATTATTCAGTTCACTAGACACCACATGCAAATAATGAAGATGAAGATGAAAGAAGAATGTAGAAATACAAGTTTACAGGTTTATGAAACTATACAATCAATCATCATCTGACCATCTGTGTCTAATTTCCTTGTTTGTTGTGTTTACATTCATTACGTTCAGAATTTCCTGCGTAAGGTGGAGCAGACGTTCATGTGTGTGTGCTGTCAGGAGCTGGCCTACCAACCCATCACCACCGTCTGCACACACAGCGTCTGCAAGGTACGTCCAGAGGGTCAACCAGTGAAACCATGACCTCGCCGTTAACGCACCGGAAAATCAACCTCTCTAATCAACACTCCCATTCCCCCTCCCCTCCTCCGTGCAGAGCTGTCTCCAGCGGTCGTTCCGAGCCGAGGTCTACACCTGCCCCGCCTGCCGCCACGACTTGGGTAAAGACTACATCATGACCCAAAACAAGACGCTCCAGGTGCTGCTCGACCAGTTCTTTCCCGGCTACAGCAAAGGGCGATGAGGTCCCTCCCCCCCCCACCGACGTCTCCGTCTCCGCATCAGCAGAACGCACACATACGTACAGTACAACATAAAAGCATTCATCCCTGTACACCCCACGCACAGTATACCGTCAATTAACCCAGAGCTCCACTTTGAAGCGCGTCCGGCTCTCGACTCACAGACAAATGTAAATAGCATATGCCGCCATTTATGTATACAATCATTCATACACACAAACAACCTCAGTAGCGACCGACCTCACCTGCTGAACTTGGACTGTCTCCATCGACATCACCAGCCTGGACATTTTTACACCCTAAGCCCCGCCCCCTCTGCCTAGTCCCGGCCCCGCCCCCGAACACAAACACGCGCAGCCCAAACGCCCCTCCGTAGCCCCCGAGCCTCTCCTCCCCCCCAAACCTTAAATATTTGGTTTCAAAGGTGTTAGAAATGAAGCACACAACGTTTTTATCACACCTGTAGCCAACACCTGGCAACTTCATGTACCACCCGTGGTACACGCGCCACAGGTTGAGAACCGCTGCTATAGATTTATTACCGATCTAGCTGTTGTGTAGCTTTCGCGCTCTGACTTCGAAGCGATTTCATACGCATGTGTTCATTCAGATCAGATGTCCTCATTGTCCTCTGGTATCTTCGTCTCCCAGAGGAGCGTCTTCAATTGTCCATCAGTGAAATCCGGGCGGTTGTCACGGAGTAGAAACTCCGGAGCCAAAGTCTCCACGTGTTGCACTAAATCGCTTGAGAAACGTTTAGGTGCGGGCCTGCTCGCATTCTGTTTCCAAGGACGTCAGGAAGGACACGTCCTCGCTGGTGTTACCAAGCAACCGCAACCAAGCAGGACTTCACACGCAGATGTTTAGCATAAAGTGCGCTCGGCAGGATGATGTGTCCCCGTCCTCCCCCCCCTCGCCTGTGTTTGATCAGGTCGAGGTGCGTGAGGGTAGAAAAACGGCGACGGATGCGATAAAAGAGCGCTTACCGTTTTACATTTTACAGCCTTATAGAGGAAGACGGGAGGGAGAGGGGATGGAGGGGGACGTATGGCTGGACAGGAGGGAGGGAGGGAGGGAGGGAGGGAGGGGGGAGAGTGTGCTGATGGTGATGGACGAGGCCTCGCCGAAGCCATAGATCTGTAGGGGCGTCCTATAGAAGACGGCTGGAGGACTGAATCAGAGGGACGCTTGGCTGGACGGTATGTTGCTATAGGGACCATAGGGACGAGAGACATCGGCGGTTTGCGTTCACCTGAGAGATCCGACACCGTGACACAATATCAGATCATGTTCACCGCGTTGCCGTACATACGGGTCAGAGATCTACAACCGTGTCAGGAAGTATACGTCGGATTGAACCGATACACAAACCATCCTGAGTAAAGCACACGACCTCTATCTGACCCTATCAGGCTGAGGGAAAAATACAAAAAACTGCTCGGCCAAGTCGCCTCTGTCAGTCTGGGTCTAAAGTTGGCTCTTCTGTGTGTGTGTGTGTTTGTGTGTGTTGGGGGGGTGACACAAACACTCAAACACACACGTAGCTCTGGTCCGTTAACATTTTCTGTATCTAAACTTGCAGCAGACGGTGACGTCATCATCCATTGTGTTTACGTGCAGTTTCTTAACTCACTCACTCACTCCCCCCCCCCCCCCCCCCCCCCCCCCCCCTCTCCCTCCGCGTCAAGGTTCACTTTCGACTGGCTGTTTGTTTGTTTGTTTGTTTGTGGTGATTCTCCTCGTTTCTCTGCAAGAATTCAGGATTGTTTATTCCACCCTTTTTTTTCTTTTTGTTGTTTTATGTTCTTCACTATGACATGCGAGTACAAATGCTACTATGATCTTTAACTGTGATGTGCGTTGAATCCACAGATTGTTTTTCCTGGCAAGCTGATCGCCCTCCTCCCCCCCCCCTCCCCCTCTCTCTCTCTCTCTGTGTAAACTACAGTACTAACACTTTTTAGACGTCTCGTGGACGCTTGGCTTCAGTGCTGTGTTCTTTATTTTTTTATTGCACTCTTATCGAAGAAAACTGTTTGAAAAGACGAGTCACGTTTTTTTAATTTCCCCTAGAATCCTTATACTTATGACATACAGTACATGTACGAACGCCATTTTTCTATCCTTTCAGTTGCTTCACCCATATTTTTTCCCCCCCTTCACAGGAACTTATGTTACTGAAAGAATCCAACGTTTAAGCACTCTTGCATTTATTATACCATTAGCTCGCTCCCAACTGGAGTACAAGCGCACAGCAACAAGGGCCAAAGTGAGATTTAAGAGGAAAGATCAAGAGAAATAAACACACACACACACACACACATTCTCAGAGAAATCGATAATCCTTGAAGTCAGCAAATTTCATCGATTTGAGAAAAAAAAAAAAGGTTGAATAGATAAGAAATCACTGAAACTTGCAGTAACAATAATTGCCTTTACACACCTCTGCAGCTTACAAGAGGAAAAAGGGCCCATAAATCCTGAGAGGTGTCAGCACTTCTCCCTCTCCGAGTTCATGCTTTCCAAAGGCAAACGCTGTGACAGTCGACTTAGAAATAACATAAACGCTGGGGGAGATTTATCTTTACGTTCCTTTGCGAAATAAACGGCCTCGATCAATATTCCACACTACAAAAGCCCAACCGAATGCCAAAACGAGCTTAATTTGTCACCCTGCCATGAATGTTCCTCCTGTAATTTTACATTTTGGGACATTTTAGAGCAGAATCATTTGAGGGCTTATGCATCCTAATTAGAGTGAGTTTAAATATATGAATACATTTAACGTGAGCTTATTTGATTTTATTACCGAAGAGAAATTGTACATTAGGGAAAATATGCAAACAGGACTGAAGTTCAAATCCATGCCAAGATTCATTTCCAGGACTTTAATCAAAGCACAACCACCAAACAGCATCATATACAAGTCTAGGATTTGCCTTTTAACTGGAATAGCTGAACATTAAAGTGAGACTAAAGTAGTGCAAATATACAGCACTGCTATTTGTAAATATAAAAAAAAGTCTGTGTTAAAAATGTTGCTCTCTGTTCTTAAATCAATAAATGATTTTAGTTTTGTACTTTCAAAAACAAAAACTCTTAAAAGGCAGTGAGCCCCAAACATTTGACACAATCTGACCGAGGTTGCAGGGTGTTCAAATAATAAAGAATTCTTTTTACCGGCCCATAGGAATCTTTTGTAGACATTTAAAAATAAAAATCTAGGTTGGTAACATGGTTGCATTTGAAACAGGAAGAATGTTTATACTTACTCTTCCCTGTAATAATAGTGGCAAAGTGGACCATTTATTTAGGTCAGATTCACTTCATTTATTAGTGGAGTATAATGTTGTTGAACAGTTATTTAGTTCTGGTGTGACATCGATTCGTAGATTATCTTCCAAAATATTCTAGTCCTATTACTGAGTAGACGTGTTGCACCTTTAATGTTTCTAAACCCAGATGTTCTATCAGTGAAGGCAAACAGCTGTTTTCCATTCAATAAAATGAGAAGCGACTCTGGAAAGCCTCTGTGCGTCTAATCAAAGAAGAAGAGAAGTCGGTGTCGTAAATCACACTGAGAACACGTCTGATGTCTCTCCTCAGTTAACACAGCGTTGATCTGTATGACTTATGAGTGAGTGTAGTAATGCTCTTATAATCAGCGTCAGGGTCTACATGTTGAGCACTTAGGAGGAGTTGACTGAGTAAGTGAGTGAGTGAGGCAGCACTTAGATGTCATTGGCATACAAATGGGATGCAGGTCTTCCCAAAAAGATCCCCTGTAAAATCCCAACCGCACTTGTTGTTTCTGTGAAGGGAATATTCCTTTGTTTTTGATCGACGCTCCCCTCGAAGTTTCTAATCTCAGTTTCTTTCTCTTCTAAACAATTTGTGGATTATACATTTTTTTTTTTTACAGTATTCAGAAAAGACTCAGTTACATGAATCTGGATTATCAGTTACCGCAATCAAGTCCTTTTTCTTTTATCGATGAACTAATCATTTACTTATTTTATTGATTATCCGTTAACCCTTCCCAGTCCTCCTCAGTGGTTATTGTTCCGTGAAGGGTTTCATATTTTAGTATTTCTCTCTCTAACTCCTGTACGCCAGCTAATTTCTTTTGTTTTTTACAGGATCCATAAGAATATGTAGTCATGTTAAATGTGGCGACCTCAGACCTTTGCAGCATACGCCAGCCTGAAGAGTTTCATTGCTTCATATTGTGATCTGAAATTTTATACATGTCATAATAATACTTGATATGTACCTATTAAATATTTTGATTCCAAAAAATATCAGCACAGCTTCTTTGATTTTTGAGACTGGCAAGCTTTTAGTCTGACAAGTCGGTGTGGATGTACATATTTAAATAGATCAAGCAGACACTCTCAAACTCAGGTCTACCACATTGCATATAAGGCGTATTTGGAGGATGATTCAAATTCAAAGACTGATTTAATTGTATGGAATTTGCAAGCTGTTCTTGCAACTGGTTTTAATCTTTGCATCGAAAATGAAAACGTAGTTCAAACAAGTTTTTACCTTGGTCTTATTTTAGTTTCATTCTTTTTATCATCACATGGCTTCAGCATAAGAGCTTTGAGCATAGACAGCAAACACAAAAGGTCAAATGTTACAGGAAAACACGTTCTTGGGCAGCGGGTTAATATATTTGAATCTAACTGAGCTTTTAACTTCACGTGGAGGAGCTTTTAGAGGCTTTTAGATGTGTTCCATTGATAAGATTCTGTGGATCCGTAACGACTGCAGGTCCACTACAGCCTGGAAAGTGAAAGCCAAATATCTTTGTCAGTGACCCAGTTCAGATGTAATTTAACAGAAAATGATACACACTCAAGACACTGATCAATTTCAAGAGCGCCAAGTGTTTTATGTTTTCGCTCGTCGCCAAACCATCCAAAGATTGCAGCTTCTTCTGCCAGTTTCTTTCCAAGGTGAATTTAACAATGTACATCACTACATTCTCACTGAGGCAGCTGGACAGATTCTACTTCATCAAGCCGCCATTACCTCAGACATGGCTTAACTTATCTAGAGTGTGTGCTTTGGTTGTGTACATATTGGTGTGGACTCTGCAGATGTCACTGACCCGTAGCTTTGTGTGCTGTGGTGACCCCTGGTGGTTAGGGGACGCATAACACTGTGGGTTGCTGCCCTGCTGCTCTTTTGTAACCTACCTCATTTTCTCAGCTCAGTCACTGCTCAGATTTATTATGCGATATACTATGAAAAGCATCATATTGGCTGTACACTATTTATATATCAGCAGGTTGTGTGTACTGTAATGTACATCTAAAGTTTGAACCCGAGTGAAGTCAGTTTTAAAGCGTGGGGCTTCTGAAATAAGAGACTGCGCACACGGAAATACAGATAAGACAGAATCTTGTTTTATTATCACAGAAGCACAACAGGTACCACTATGCAGGTGAACAACAAACTCAATACTACCATGAACAAAAGTTAAAAGGAATGCTGGTCAAAACCAATCCCCATCAGAACACCACAGCATTTTTTTTTTTTAAACCTCCAAAACAAAACACTAGAATAATGTCAGGTATACATGATACAAAGAAGCAAAAGCACTTTGGATTATTCGCTTTCCTTTCACTTTGTACAAACACACTCTTAATCTTAGTAACTTAAGCACCTACATCGGTCATGTGCAACAGCATTCGTCTTCTCGCTCCACCTAGTATGTTCCAAAGGGATTGGGGATTCACCATGCTTAGTACCAATCATGGGGGCTGTCGCTAAAAAGCAACTCATGTATAAAACAAAATACCCTAATACTTCTTTTTTTTTATTTCAAAAGAGGAAGTTAGTGCTACAGAATTATAAATGGTCCCTGGTATTTTGTAAACTGTAATTTAAATCAGATGGCGAGAAAGTATGGGACAAATTTAGTATCGTAATTGAGCCAATCAAAGGAAAGCTGGAGTACCCGAGTGTAAACCTGATGACTCTTTGAATTGTTGTACATTTAAAAAAAAAAAAAAAAAAAAAAGAAAACAAGAAAAGAAAAGTCGTCCATCATAAAAGGAAATATATCAACAGAACACTCAAATGAAATAATGCAGGAATTTAACTGACAGCTACAAAAACTGCAAAAATGAATTGAAGCTCAGAAGGTTTCCCTTGTGTCTGGGTGACAACGCTAAACCAATGAACCTTCCATGGAAACAGCGTGATAGAAACGCGTGAAGATAGATGAGTGAAATGGAAGATGCAAGTCTCAAAACAAAAAGCACGAAGGGGGGGGGGGGGGGGGGGGGGGGGGGGGGGGGGAGAGGAGGGTGATTACACGCGGGATGATGTGGGTTTCATAGAGATGGATGTGTATTGTATGAGTAAGCTGGGAGGGAAGGGGATGAACAAACAGGGGGGGGGGGTCCAGATTTCTACTCCTCGTCGGAGGAGTCCCTGTCGAAGTTGTAGGCCATGAAGAGAACGTCGGGTCGAGGTGGGACGGGGGCGTGGCCTGGTTTCACAATCTCAAAGCCCAGGAAACTGAATGTGCGCACCAGCTTTGCTGCAAAAAAAATAAAAAATAAAGGCCATCAAAATATGCAGCTTGAGTCACACCGCACAGAACACTTTGTGAGGTAATGTGTGTATTTAAAAAGAGGCACTCACCACGATCATCTCTGTTCTTGTAAAAGCAGACAAAGACGCTAACGACTTTCAGATGTTCTTCAGCAAACTCCAGGAGAGCGGCGAAGCTGCAGGGAGAGGAGAGGGCAGCTTAAGACAGGAACGCAACCATCTGCACCGACGCACCCCGACATTTTCTCAAAAGCAGAGAGCCTCCGGAATTTACACGCAGAGCAGAGGGAAAATGACACGAATGGAATAAAAAGGTTTGTATTTGCTGGTTGTCTTTAAGTCTCTGCACCGTCTTCCCCTCGCAGCCTCTTAAGGGGCTTAAAGCTTTGGATGACCCTGCTTCAAGAGCTGCAGCTGCCAGGGTCCAATTACCTCCCAATTTCTTAAACAAGCCTCATTTAATTTATTTGCACTCAATTTATTCTCATTTTAATTACCAATTTAGCCCCTCATGGCAACATTGATTAAATATGCGAGTGTCATTTTTACAGTTTGTCCTCTTGCCATTTACTTCAAGAAGCATCCAAGTTGCGTTTTATTGACACCATTAGCATTTAAATACGACAACTTTGGCTCATAAAAGGTCCCCAGTCTGTGTCGTTAAGACCCGGAGCTGCACTCCGACGCCAAGACCCGACTCTGTTCGCTCACCTCTCCTTGCTGCCTTCGGGAAGCGGGTCGAGAGGAATCTCCACGTAGAGAGCCCTGTTGCTCAGGACGGCGTCCCACTGTACCGTCTTGGTAACGGTGGGGCGGCTTTGGAAGTGGAGTATCCCGGGGCGACCGTTCCCTGCTGGCTCCTCCGTCACTGTCAACTTTCGGTCCTGGAAAAATAAATGTGAATAATGGATCAGAAAGCGGCGCGGGTGGCGTTAACTGGGTCAGCGTGAGTGCGTCTCGCTCCGCCGTGCAACAATGATTAACTAAGCTGAAGATGTGGGTCAACCAACCATGAGGGCGCGCAAACACAGGCGCACCTTTTTAATTCTCGCTTCATTTAAAATCAAAAGCAGAACAACTGATCCTATAAATACACCAACACAACACAAATACAATCTGGATGATGTTGAAGCAAAGCATCACTGCTGGAAGCAGAAAATCAGCTTCACATACAAGTGGGACTCAAATAAAACTGCTGTGTGAATAAAAGATTCTGACACAGGGTCACATGACAGGAAGCAATTGCAGCAAAATAGGAGTTGTTCTGCATTTCCAACTGTTTCCTCTTGATTATGCCCACCCTCATTTCCTCTACTGTTGTAAATGTTGAGTGTGCGTGTGTATGTGTGTCTCCAGACTCACTGAATAGAAGGGCCGAGCTGAAGGACTGTGATCCCGTGTGCCATTCCCTCGCCCACCTGGGATCTTCAGGGGTGGGAGAGGGGCATCAGGAGCACCACAGAGGCCCCGGGCCGCGGGTACTACTACAGTGCAGGGACAGGCTGGGGAGAGACACAAAGACACCATTACACCACTGAGACACAGAAACCCCTGCAGCACGCACCTGCATTCTACACGTTCAAGAGCCATAATATGAAGAATAACTCCCTGATCCATGTTGTCACCGTGTGTGTGTGTGTGTCTAAAGGACGTGCATTTCTTGCCATCTGGAAATCAAAATCTCCACCCGTCCCATTTATAAAAATCAATAATAGGGAAGCAAAAAAAACCCCCATCTAATAACCTGGATCAATTAAGCCGCCTGAATCATATAAAAAGCTGCAGGTCTGGCAGAGTGAATCGGCACCCACAGGAGTCACATGGGTGAATTATAGGAGAGTAGTTTTGCGAAAACACAGCCAACATCTGCAGGCCCTAGTGCTCAGATGTATTTTGGCCTGATGCCTGAGACAGAAATAATACGTCCTCTTTGTCCTGGACACCAAGGGAGACTAAACTGATAAGATTTAAACTAAAAACTACAGATAAGGTCATTTTGCCATCTTGACTCCACCTGGATGACACCATACCCCAGGTCAAACACATTAAGATTGATCAGGCTTTGTTCTTTCTGTAGTTTGACCTGAGAACCAGGCAGTAAATGAGCTGTTTGAGTGTGTTAATGCACTAAACTCTCAATCGATTCAAATGAGGAAATCCAATCAATAAGTTGCAGACAGATGTATGCTTCAGCTGCTATTAAAGATTTGTGTTGTTCATTTGATATAAAAGGAAAAGGAAATAGAATTAATGGGAAATCTATGTTTTAAACTTGCCAATACCCATCAGCAAGTTATTTTTTATCCATATTTAGTTTGACTATAATGTAGGCCATAATGTTGTACCCTCTATGGATCAACCTTACTTTAGGCCACCAAAATACACTTGTGAACCTGTCAATCAAGTCTTATGTCTTTATTGTGATATTGGATTATCATTAAAAGGTTGCGTTACATAACGAATGACCTCGGTTATCGTGGGTGATGACGTAATGATCACCGATTACAGCGTTTCATTTTTTTTATTGCGTTTTCTCCTCCATGAGCCACCTTGTGTGACACAGAGCTGCGTTGTGTGTAAATTCCATTGTTTAGGAATTTGCGCCACTTTACATTGTTGTTTTTTGTAAACCACACACAGTGAAGTGTGTACAATCTTCTTGCAAATACCGGCTCTACTATTTGTTTTCGTGGTTGTCTACAGAGCGGTGCCCTGCTCGAATTAAGATGTCGGAGCGAATCCTCCAGAACCCGGGTTTAACATTACACATTTAATTTTGGTTTTGTTAATTCAACATCTACGTTAACTACTCGTGTCCTTCTCAATGGGGCATATTTTCACTAATCATAGCAGGAGAGGCTCTGTAACATTTAGATAAACTGAAAAAACAACATTCCCACCAAGCCAATAAACCTAAATGGATCACAGTATTGATTGGTGTAATTGGCTTCATCTGTGTTTGACAGCTAATAATGACACCTGAGAGAAGCTGGCTGCGGTGACGTAAGGTTAGCCAACAACACAAGTTCGTCGATGGCCAGAGCTAATGTTACCTCGCTAACGCCAAATATTGAAGTTAGATATCAGGCCACCAAGTCGATGTTCATCGACTATACGATACAAATAACTGCAATATAATGTTGAAAATACGTGTGTCGTGAAAAGGAACTGTCGGCACGAATCGCTACATATGACAGACCGTTAATAGTCCATTTGTTTGTGTTGAGTTACGCTCTTCCCTAGCCGCTAATGGACAGCCTAGCCTAGCCTAGCCTCTGCCTCCCCTCCCCCACCCTCCGGTTAGCATAGCTTAGCATCAGCGCGGTGAGGTACTTTTCTTTCGTTACTTACTTGCCAATCATGTCACAGATACTACTACTCATGTCGTCCATGGCAATAAGAGACTGTTGTTTTCCTTCTTTCTCGCGAGCAAAGCAATGACTGTTTAGGATCCGCTGAAGGTTGGATTTTACCATCCGGCCTCGGGTAGAGACTCGACGGGCTGACTGCTCTCTGCTATGGTTGGCTGGAGACTGATCGGCCGACGAGTCAGGCAGCTGACTGATTACAAGATAGTCAAGGCAGCTGTAATGACAGAAGGCCAGTTCCGTTCTAAATTCGACCCTAGACTTCCAAATAAAAGCCAGATATCGGTGTAAACAAAATGCAAACTAAAAACTAAAAACAACATGGGAAGATCATTTACGAAGAAAACTTTAAATATGGGAGCGTTGTAACGTTAAGCAGCTCTGAAGAGAGACAACGCTAAATCTGGAAAGAATATATGTGAAATTACCATTTGATGAAAAATCTTCAATATAAGCACCACATCCCTGTTCACTGCTGGCCCATGCCATGTCACTTTTCTGGGGATATGATTGTCAAAGGGATTACAGAACTGGCCACTTTATTCTTTAAAAAAATATAACCATCAAAGTTTTAAAAAAAATCCATTCTGGCAAAAAAATGCTGCAGTCTCTGCTGTGGTGCCAGTTTAAAAAAAAATTAACTAAAATTAAAGTTGCACGTCGCTGTTAGTCTTAATTCCAATATTTCTGCACTCTTCGCCTGCGCTCTTTCCCATTCTCTCACGGTGAGAGACTATTACTTTGAAAGGAAAATACGTTGCGACAACACTTCCTAAAACAAGAGTTAGCTTCACAGCTCTGCTAATGGGCTAACAGGGCTACAAATGCTAATTTCAAGATGTGGGTAAATAACATGACCTCACTTAAGACAGCTGTCAAACCGCGAACACAATTTAAAAATACGATTTTAAAAAACGACAATATAGCGTCGCGTCGTGAATATATCAGTATTTGATATTTTTATATTCTAATAAGTTGAAATATGAGGCATAACTACATGCCCTTCCTTAGCCTACGTAATGTTAGCCTAGGCCAGCGGCGGTGTTACATGGGGGCGTTTAATGGAAAAGTACCAAGCCAGGGCCGAGCAAACAAAGAACAAAAGACACAACAGGATGCGCTTCTAATGTGCCAACCGAACCCACCGTCCCACCATAAACGTCACCCTGATTTTACAGAGTACATTTGGAGTGTTAACAGTTTGATGGGTTTGTTAATTTCGAAAATGTAAACAAAATCTTCGAGTTGACGTTTCAGTGAACAAGTGGGACTATTTTACAATAATAACCTGCGTGATGCGTTGAGTTTATGTATAGTAAACATAAACACAACAAATGATTTATTTTCAGTTGTGGATTTGTTTGTTTTTTGCTTTTTTTCCTCCTGGCCAAAGTAAGGTAGGCTATTGACATCTACAATAAAAGTAACATTGTGCATCCCAAGTTATAGTGCAATTATATTATAAGCTACAAAGCTGTAAAGGGGTTAAAAAGTGGTGAAGCGCGCAGGTGACAGCCGAGTTCACTTCAGTATGTTTTGTTTTGCTACTGTTATGCAATCTTCCAAACGTAATTGCTTTACTTGTACTGCCCACTAGATGGCGACACAATAGCAGTAGTTCGCCTACTGTAGTGTTCCGTCTTCATCGTAAATTCACCACTTTGGAGAAGTCTAGTAAAATTAATGTCCGATCAATGTTTACTTAGGGAACACAAACTTACAATGTCAAACGTACGGCCAGAGAACTGTCGCTCCTCACACTGTCATCTTCCCTACTGACTTTAAAAGTACATAAGTAAACATAAATCTCGTCAACAGAACTAATATAGACGAAATCAACCTGACAAGTAACAACAGTGACATCACATTTAAAACATTAATGACGCACCTTAGACCAATATGAATCTCATGAACGTCAAAGATAATGTCAGTACCAATGTTAAATTGGTACTAAATAATCACTAAAGTACAATGATAATTAGTAATGATCCGGTTAAGCTGTCATAGCCTTGCTACATCAAAGCTGGACGAGTGTGATATCCAGTATTTAATCAGAATTTAAAATTTCGAGGCATTCATTGAATAAAATCTAATTTGAAAAAATGAAATCTCTCGTTTCTTTCAGGCATTAGTATACATTATTCAACATTCACTCGAGACATTTCAACCTATTACTCATTTATGTCATTAATATTTGATTGTTCATTGTATTTTACTTTGCTTTCAGAAAAATGATATAATGTATGACGACGCACAACTGCCTCGCCTCCTTTTTCGTTTTGACAAATTTGTCCCTCCGCCCATACCGTCCGTCGCTCGGAAGAAAAAAAAAATGCGACGCTGAGAGGCGACGCTTGCAGCTGATGTTCCTCTGACTCAAACATGGAGAGCGACACCACCATCAGGAGGATCAAAGCTTTTGGGAGCCAACATTATGGAGCGCAGGGCAACGACGATTGCCGGGACCAGTGCGCGAATAACGGCTACAGCAGCGACCCGAAGAGGAAACCCGAAGTGAGGCTGTGTGTGCTGCGGGAAGCGGTGGCAGCCTCCCTGGTGTGTGTGTTTATTTTGGTGCTATGGGGACTCGTTCATTTATCGTTACAGCTGCTCGTCATTGGGAGATCCACCGGCGAGTTCAACGCGCTGAGAGCCCGGTGAGTGTTACCAACTCGGACCCGATCATATGTGTGTATCCGCCGGGTTAACGGTCTCGCAGCGGAGTCTCCGCCAACCTTTCCTCCAGTTGGGGGGAAGAGATCCGCCCAGAAACCACTACCGTGTGCCAAGGTTACCTGTGTGGGCCAGCAGGTGTGTGTGTGCGTGTGAAGGTGTGACGACAGTTACAGCCGTCTGGTTATACGATGGAGCCTGCAATAAAAATGCGAACTCAATTGTTCATAAAAGCATATCAGGACTTTATGGTCCATTTGGCAGGTATTTGTTACAGAGTCATAACCTGTCTGCCTTTGGACTGTGAGAGCATACAGGGGCGCTCCTCAAACATTTAGTGCTGTAGGTAAACTCCCCTCCACCCCCCTCCATTAACCTGCTTCAAACACACAATCTCTGAGCATTGTTCATTAACAACACAACACACTCCGAAGTCTGCAGCTATACTGAGCAAAAAGTAGATTAGTATTAGATTAATAATGTATGATTTATCGGATAACACAGGCTTAATAAAAACAGTCAAAACAGTCACAAACAAACAGTCGATGAGAGGAGATGGGACATGGGTGTGTCAAGCCTGCAGGATGGAGCCAACGGCAGGCGGGCGGCTCTCCAAACACACTAACACACTCCCCACAGAGCTGAAACCAAGTATCTGTATGCAACTATGGAATAATTGGAAAGCATGTGGACAAATCAGCAGACAAACGTGTGTCTGTGTGAGATTTGGGTGAATGGATCATCTGTTTATCATCCTCCCACTACCGCATTTGTTCCATTTGAACGTTTTTTTTTACGTTTTTCTAGAATGTATCGATTAATAAATATGACGCAGTATGATTAAGAAGCCAGCGAGGAGGAATCACATTCAGTGAAATGATGCTGAGCCTCTGAATCCTTTAGGTTTTGAATAAACAAAGTAAGACTGTAAGAGTCAAATATCAACCTCTGTCAGCGGGGGACAATTTCATTAGAATTCAGTTGTTTTATTTGTGCACCCTTATATATTTTGGTGTCTCTGTATTGGGTTTTTTTATTATTTCTTTTTCTTTTTTCTCTCTTTATGACAAAAATCTACCAAATGTCCTACAACCACATGCTCATTGTTATGTCGGATGCTTTCTTCAATAAAATTAAGAAAGGGCCACACACACACACACACTCACTCACTCACTCACTACACAACCCGGTCACAGTCACACAACCCCGCATTCACACAACCCCATCCTGGACTGTCTGAAAAGGAACTGATCTGTGTTCTGGTATTCAGTCACTCATAGCCTGTAGATGTGTGAAATAGGAGAGGAAAGGTCGCCATCTCTGATAGAATTAATCAGTGTGGTTCCTAACAGTGTATTTTATTTTCTCGAGTCTAAGAAAGTATGTTGTATCCTTATGCCATTGCGAAATAGAGGGAGGGGTGAGGGATTTCCAATGTAGGAGCAGGCGTCGTCACTCACTGGAACATCTCTGTCCTCTCCATCTAGGCGGCACTTGGAGCGCATCACCAGCGTGGGCCCGCGGCCGGTGGGCAGCCAGGAGAACGAGGTGCTTACGGTGAACTACTTGTTGGAGCAGATCGAGAACATCCGGGCGGAGACGGCGGCGGGGCCTCACCGGCTCACGGTGGACGTGCAGCGGCCCACCGGCTCCTTCTCCATCGACTTCCTCGGGGGCTTCACCAGCTTCTACGACCGCGTCACCAACATCGCCGTCAAACTGGAGCCCAAGGCCGGAGCGGAGCACCTGATGCTGGCCAACTGTCACTTCGACACAGTGGCCAACAGTCCAGGTATGAGAACTTTCCTCCTCCACTTCAACCAATGTTCTATATGTCTGAAATGGCGAGATTGAAAATACAGAATCTGGGAAACATAAAATGGATTTCCCAGGCCCTCATTTTGTTATAGCAACGTCCCAGAGTCCTGTAAAGTTGACTTAATCCCTAGTTAATTTGGAGGAAACGCCCCCACAAACTTCCCACAGCTCTTCACTCAGTGTGGGCGAGGATCAGGAGGAGATTGGGTTGTTTCTTACAGATGAGCACGCTGAGTTTGAAGCATGGAGACTATCGGGGGGCGATGAGAATAATAACAATAATGATAACATTGTTCTTGCTCTGGATTTCATTTTTCACATTTGAGCTCCACACCTAGACCCTGGTGAGGAGAAATGTTTTCTCAGTGCACATGCACGCACGCACGCACGCACGCGCGCACACGCGCGCACCGCGCGCACTCACACAGAGGGAGAGTCTCACCGGTAACGGAAATTGATCCATGGTGTTGAACAGGAAGACAAACATACCTCTCAATGTCCGCCACTGCCTGCCAACGCTTACAAGCCGAGGAATTTTAAACACTTTGTTGTTTGTGTAAAAGAACATAAAAGGGACGGCGTGTATGTGTGTGTGTGTGTGTGTGTGTGTGTGTGTGTGTGTGTGGGGAGGTCCCTTGTATTGTCCCTAGACTGATGAAAGAGGTTTGAGTGAATGTTCAGCCATGTGTGAATGAGGCAGCATGAGAAGCAAAAGTGCCCCGTTTTTACTTTCCCATGTGTTCCAGTTTGAAGTTTTCCTCCTTTGGAATTCTCACAGAGTTTTATGGGATAAAGTGGCAGTTAAAGCGGCGTGGTTGGTACGCAGGCCGGGCCTTAAACCCCCAACCCCCCTCGCCCCCCTTTGGTGGTCAATCCAAAAAGCCGGAGCACATGACTCTTCTCCCGCTGTCTCACGCTGTGTCTCGCTCTGATCTCTTCATCCTGAGGAAACACGGCGTTCCTCGACAGTTTAATCCTCCAGCATCACATGCCTCCTTTTCTTTGGTCTCTACCTACCGCGTCTTTGCATTCCTCACATGCTCAACACAGTGTGCGATTCCTTCATTGTCTTTATCGTTTTATGACAAAGTTACAAACACAAACATTCCCAGACCATTCTGGATCTCCTGTGGTTTTTATTGCGTAGTTCTGTGCTACTTTGACACACACGGCGGTTTGCTTCTCTGTCAGGTGCCAGCGATGATGCAGTGAGCTGTGCAGTGATGCTGGAGGTCCTCCATTCTCTGGCTAATCTGTCCGCTCCTCTCCAACACGGCGTCGTCTTCCTCTTTAATGGGGCGGAGGAAAATATCCTGCAGGTAAAATGGCAAGAAAGAGGAGGAATGTGGAATCGGACAAGTCGGTGAATTTACAGTTCTCACTCTCTCTCCGTCTCCTTCTTCCCTCTCCAGGCCAGTCACGGTTTCATTACCCAGCATCCTTGGGCCAAACAGGTGCGAGCCTTCATTAACTTGGAGGCGGCCGGTGTCGGGGGCAAAGAGGTCGTTTTCCAGACAGGTACTGTTACCGTTTCTGTTTCTCAACCCGGTCGCAGGTACAGGAGTCGCTGCTTGTCGGCAAGTGTAATTATCTGTGACAGAGTTATCACAGGAGTTACTAAAGTGGAAGAACCGGCTTGTGTAGGTCTCAAACGTCCCCCCCGCAGCTTGACCGTCCCTCTCTCCCCTGTCAGGTCCAGAGAACCCTTGGCTCGTCCAGGCGTACGTCCACGCAGCCAAACACCCCTTTGCCTCTGTGGTGGGCCAGGAGGTCTTTCAGAGTGGAATCATCCCCTCGGACACAGACTTCCGCATCTACAGAGACTTTGGTAACATCCCAGGTACGTCCCACTGATGCATGTAGAGTCAAACATCAAACGCTCTCTTTCTCTGCGGTGTGTTTGATTTCCTCCACTGTTATGTTTCTGTTTACAGGGATTGACTTGGCTTTCATCGAGAACGGGTTCATCTACCACACCAAGTACGACACCGCTGACCGGATACTGACGGACTCCATACAGAGAGCCGGTACGTCCAGTACACACTCTTACATTCATCTATGTCTAATGAACCTGTATAAAAGGGAGCGACGGGGAAATGCACTTGACTACGCAAGAGCTCTCTCTCTCTCTCTCTCTCTCTACCTTTCACGGAGCTTTTTCGATTGTTGCAGCCACTGTTGGCAGTTTGTGTGCTTGCCTGCCTGTCTGTCCGCTTGCCTGTCTGTCTGTCTGTCTGTCTGTCTGTCAAGGTGAGAGCGGTCACTGCAGCAGTTACAAACCGCTACTCTATCGCTATTGTTTCCCAGTCGCACACACACAAACGCATGCAGTGCATTTTTTCACGTCACCCAATCCCCCCCTGGGTTACAGGTTTGGCTCTGTGCTCTGGACTCTCTGTGGTGAAAATCAAATGAAGCCTGAATCAGTTTAAGTTTGTTTACACACACGTGCAGGCGCTCTAAACTGATACACTGGCACCATACTGTCCTAACACACTCAGCACCGAGGCCCACATGAAGCAGAACATGTAGTCCACCCAGACATGGTTATGCTTTGTCCATTGGGGCCTGGCGGCAGAACAATGGGACTTTGTGTCGCCCGTGTGTGTGTGTGCGTGTGTTAACTGTGCAGACATGCTGGCAGCCACTCTTGGATCACAGAGAAAAGCAACTTGGCCTCAGGCTGCTGACTGTTCCTTCATGTAACCGGCTCTCTGTTTCATGTCCCACATATAACATCACAGTAACAGCCAGTTCCTCTACACACCACCTATAAAGTGTGTGTGTGTCTGTGTGTGTGATTATTTATTGACATGACCTTTGTTCAAGTGTTTTTATTTATGCAGGAAACACAGCCTGTGTGTATATGTGTGACTGTGTGAGGGTCACACTGAGGCATAAACGTAATATCAGTAATGTCCCCCCTGTCCCTGTCCTGTTGTTGGTCCAGGTTTTGCCCATGTGACCTCAAGTATTCTCACGGTCCACTGCAGAACACCGGTGTAGCTCCTCACCACTAAAACGACTTCCTGTTTCCAGGCGACAACATCCTGGCGGTCTTGAAATACCTGGTGACGTCTGACAAGTTGGCGGATTCCTCAGAGTATCGCCATGGCAACATGGTATTTTTCGACCTGCTGGGCGTGGTGGTGGTGGCGTACCCGGCGCGGGTGGGCACCATCCTCAACTACATGGTGGCCACGGCAACGTTCCTCTACCTGGCCAAGAAGGCCTCGCAGCCCGGGAACGGCGGTAGGTCACCGACACTTTGACGCCGTTCCAAACTCTCACATTCACGCCTTTATTGACGTCCTACTCCTATCCCTCTGTCGTAGGCGGGCGCTACGTGCGGCGCTTAGCCTTTGCCACAGGCGTGGCGGTGCTGAGCTGGTTCGTCACTCTGCTGTCGGTGCTGATCGTGGCTCTGCTGGTCACTCTGCTGGGCCGCTCCATGTTCTGGTACAACCACTTCTACGCCTCAGTGTGCCTGTACGGGGCCGCCGCCACGGGCAAGATGATCCTGGTCCACACGCTGGCCAAGAACCTGTACTACGGGGTGAGAGCAGGTCACCTTTAACTTCAGATGCTGCATGAATCGGTTTGTCCTAGTTTGTCTCCGTTTTGAAACATTTGGATTATTTCTAAATGATCAAAACCACAGCAACACCAGAAGTAAGCATGATGTGTGCCGTCTTGAAATTGAAGAAAGCTGTCTAGCCTGAGTTAGATTGATATCTGGGACGTTACCGATCATTCCACTCAACATTATACTTGACATTGGTTGTCTTGCACAGAGGAAACAAACCTGGATTGCACACTGCATCATCACACAGCAGAGATGAGAAACCATGAGAGAGTTCCTCTTCCTCTTTAGAGATTACAGAACAGCAGCTCTGTGTGTGTGTGTGTGTGTGTGTGTGTGTGTGTAGGTTTGTGAAAGTGTGTGTTTTCCAATCTGTGTTTAGTAGAGCGAGTCACATGTACACTTAAACACACACACACACACACACACACTCAGAGAGAACTTGTTTGCTTGTTAGGGTTAGTCTCTGCAGCTTGACTTTCTTTTCTGTAATCAAGAGGCAACGCAAACAAAAGACTGGTTGCGTTGGTTTTGTACATTTGAGGAGCAGAAAGCTGCAGTTTAACTAGTTTGACTGTCACGTGGGGCATTTATGTGATTATACAAGTTTCTGTTTGAGGTCGCAACTGAACTGTACACAGAGTTCATCTGCACGTCGAGCCGTCGCTGTCTGCATTGTGACCTCGGGGCTTGTAATGGCGAGCGTCCAAGCCGGGGGGGGACAGACTAACCTTTGTCCCGGACTACAACAGGCCACGTCTCTGGCGAAACAGAATCTCCTCTGACGGAACCAGCACACACGCCCGAGCCTTTGTCCTGTCAGCGCCGCATTCCTCGTGTTTGTACACAAATCAGCAGAAATGAATAAACGGAACGGGACAAAACACTGCAGATATGCGGGACTATGAAGAGGTTGAGACAGTCTAAAGCAGTGATGGTGTGTGTGTGTGTGTGTGTGTGTGTGTGTGTGTGTGTGTGTGTGTGTGTCTGAGTGTGTCTGTGTAAGTGTGTGTGTGTGCCACTAATGGATCAGTGAGGCCTGTTATCTGCCCGACAGACACCGGGGACTCATCTGCAAGCATTGACTCCACCTATAACACTCACACGCGCACACACACGCTGCAGCTTGTGTTTATTACGTCTGGGCATGTCGAAGGCTTAAAATATTTTCTGCAAGCCTCTCAGTCGGCCTGTAACAACCACAGAGGGGTCGCGGAGTCCTTCAGCGTTCCCATATCTTAAACTAGAAAGCGCAGAGTCATAACGGCGATTTTTTGGTTCCTGTTTTAAAGCTTTGAAACCACATCAAGCAGTGTGTGACATACCAGTGTGCAGTGATACTAGAGCAAAAGGCGGCGTGAGGCTCTGCTTCCTTTTTTGCCGTTTCGCAATGAATGGTTTGATTTTCAAGGTCACTATGCTGTAACTTTCCTGTAACGGTTTAGAATGTTAAGAAGCCATTTGAGTTTGGGTTCAGGTTTGATTTCTAATTCAATTCCTGACTCGCCCGGCTCTGTTACTGTCACGGAATATCGATTTGAGGAAGCGGAAGACATCAAATACATCCCCTATATTGTGTGTGTGTGTGTGTGTGTGTGTGTGTGTGTGTGTGTGTGTGTGTGTGTGTGTGTGTGTGTGTGTGTGTGTGTGTGTGTGTGTGTGTGTGTGTGTGTGTGTGTGTGTGTGTGTGTGTGTGTGTGTGTGTGTGTGTGTGTGTGTGTGGTGTGTCTCTGCAGGGCGTGCGTCTGGTGGAGCTGGGGGATCTCTACCTGGATGTCAGCCTGCTGCTGTGGTGCTGCAGCATGGTGTTGCTCACCGCGCAGGGTCTGTGCTCAGCCTACGTACCCATGCTGATGGTGGCCTTCCCCCTCTTCACCCGGCTGCTGCTGACCAACGAGTTCAAACACAAAGGTGAGACGCTCAGAAGTCCCATTTCTGTCCCCGTCCACTGGTTTCACTCCGGCACAGAGAGGGGAGGTCAAAGTGGAAACAAACGCTAACTGCAAAGAGATAAAAGTTTAGACAAGTTCAATCTGATTTGATTGTCGATTAGATGACTCGGTGGTTCCCGTTTGTCTCCAGGAGCGTCGTTGAAGTACAGCGTCCTCTATCTGCTGGGCCTGGCGCTGCCCTACGTCCACTTCATGTTCCTCATCTGGGTGGTGTTTGAGATCTTCACGCCCATCATGGGACGTAGCGGCACAGAGATCCCGCCCGAGGTGGTGCTGGCCACCCTGGTCACCCTGGCGACCATCTTCCTCTCCTCTTTCTTTGTGAGTGTTCCCCCCAGGTTTATGCAGGATTTTCTTTTTCCGCAAAGTCATACAGTGAGGGTCAATCTGGTGCTTGTCTCCGTCTTCTCCGTCTGTCTCAGCTTCATTTCATCTACCTGGCGAAGAGCACTAAGTGGATCCTGGCCGGTCTGGGTTCAGTCTTCGCCGTCATGTTCCTGGTGGTTTCCGGCGGCTTCCTGTTTCCTTACTCCAGCAGCCCAGACAGCCCGAGGCCAAAGCGAGTCTTCCTGCAGGTTCACAACACACACACATTTCACCAACTTTACATGCATGTTTGACATTGTAGAAATAGGATTTGATCTTTTCCATCTGGATCTGCAGCACACAACCAGGACCTTCCACGACCTCCGGGGCCACGTGGAGAGCCGGGACTCTGGCCTTTGGATCAACAGTTTCGACTACACGGCCATACAGCACATCACCCCCCACATCCCCGAGCTCAACGACAGCGTCCGCACCAGTTGCCGCGACGACAGACCCTTCTGCGGCTACCCGTGGTTCCTGCCGGTGAAGTTCCTCAGCAAGTGAGTGTCGCAGGCCGGCAGTGATGTTCTCACGCCGCTACAGGCACCTCTGACAGTTTTTTGAGTGTGTGTGTGTGTGTGTGTGTGTTTGTAGGAAGAACTGGTACCTTCCTGCTCCAGAAGTGTCTCCCAGCTCGCCAGTGGAGTTCAGCCTACTGTCCAGAGAAGAGACGAGCTGGGGAACCTTCAAGATGACCTTCAGTGTCAAAGGTCAAGCAGATTCTAATAGATAAGTGTGATTTAAAGTTAAAATTTGTCTTAACAACCTTCTGTCCTGTCCCCCCACTACACACACACACACAGGCCCCAGCCACATGTCTCTGTATCTGATGCCTCACCGTGGTGCCAGTCTGTCCACGTGGTCTTTTGGGGACGGGAGACCACAGTTTGACCTGAGTGGAGAATATTTTGTCTTCTACTCCCACGGCCTGGACGCTCCCACCTGGACATTCTGGTTCGAAATCCAGGTGAGGTCTGCGGCGACGCTTAGATAGGTGCGATCGTGTCTGTCGCTGTCTGTCTCGTCTCGTCTTCTGTCTGTGACGCTCTGATGGATCTCAGGCGCTCAAATGTGCAGCAGATGTTTAGATTCCTTTCATTCTTCAGATTCATGCCACGGCACATCAAAAGTGATGCCTGCGCAAGATTCCACCTCTGCACTTGGGTTTTGAGCGTGTGTGTGTCACAGGTTTACGGTTCTCTGTCCTTCCCTCTGTCAGCCCCCCAGGGATCCAGACCCGTCGGGCCCAGAGGGGATGATCTCAGTCGCCATCTCCACCCACTATTTCTTCGGGGAGGACCAGAGGACTGCTCAGCTGGAGGAAATCCTCCGCAGGTTCCCCAAGTGGGCCTTCCCCTCCGCCTGGGTCAGCACCTACGACATGTACCGATACTGAGGAAGGCCCAGCGGATCGCAGAGGACCCCCAACCCCACACCCTGATGCTGAGGAGGACTGCAGGTGGTGCCACCCCCCCACCCCCTCTCCCTGAAAAAGAGATGGAGAACCAACCCCTGCTGCCTTTTCACCTACACACACACACACACACACACACACACACACACACACACACACACACACACACACACACACACACACACACACACACACACACACACACACACACCACACACTCCCTGCCTCCCAGCCTTGCCTGAGAGACCCCATCACTGTGTCAGTAGGCTTAGTAGCTAACGAGGCGGGACGCCGTGCGGAGGCCAGACTGAAGCTCAGCGACTGAGCGCACAGACTAACACACTGAGCCACGACGCACCAGCCCGGGGTCACTTCCTGCTTCAGGAGGGCTGAAATGAGGTTTAATTGTTGTTGTTTTTTTTGTACTTTGAGCTGCAGTGCCCTTGGCTTTACTCGCCCATCTCACTTCCCTCCTCGCTCACTTCCTCACTCACACTCGCACTTACCTGAAAGAACGGCGCTTCTGCATGTCTCTCTCTCTCTGTCTCTCTGTCTCTCTCGCTCTCTCTCTCTCTCTCGCTCTCTCTCTCTCTCTCTGTCTCCCAGCAACCACTTGAGCAGGAGCCATTTTCAGACAAGGTGCCTCGCTTGCTTCCTCTGCAAAAAACAAACGAAACAAAGACAGAACCACTAACTGCAATGTAGACAGAGCAGACGGCCGATTGGATCCACGCGAGAGAAAGAGAGAAGGACCTTCAACTGGAAACGTCCGACACTTTGAACGTCACTTTTTCCTTCAACTCGCACCGTTTACATGATGTGCAATTCCATTTTTGTTTTGTTTTTACTCCCCGCATCAGCCGATCAGTCCATTC
Organism: Genypterus blacodes; assembly: GCF_046128005.1. Taxonomy (NCBI): domain Eukaryota; kingdom Metazoa; phylum Chordata; class Actinopteri; order Ophidiiformes; family Ophidiidae; genus Genypterus; species Genypterus blacodes. The sequence continues at coordinate 2,072,979 of NW_027466935.1, read as the reverse complement.
GTGACATGGCTCGTCATCGTCGCTCACTTGGCAGAGAACCGCAGTCCTTGTATTTCAAATTGGAACACGCCCGGCGATAAAGAGCAAGAAGAGCTTTCGCTGTAATGTAACAAGTGCCTGTCGAATTAAAAAAATGACAAAATCTTAATATCAACATATCCCCTTAATAAGACTAAACCTCCTGAAAAATGTTACGGTCTTTGTCCTGCTTGTATTTTTTGGGTAAATGTTGTATTTTGGGTTGAAATGCTTTTTCTATGAGAGCTTGATGAGATCTGGAGGCTCAGGATGGAAACGTGTGACATCAAGTTGTTCCCTGATCGTTCCCTGATCGTTCCCTGAGCGTTCCCATCTCAGGGGTGGAGCAGGTGCAGAATGTTGTCCACTGACCATGCAAACTCATTTACTGTGATGCTATCAGTCCACTTTATTACTTAATTTCATATTTGCTGCTACTGTAATGTTGGTCGTCTCCTTTGGCATCTGGAGTTCGCACATGTGGTAAAATCTTTCAGCACAGTCAAACTAATGAGATCTAAGTCTGGATTGGTGCAAAATCTGCCCTTTTCACCTCGATTTCATCCATTTTTCCTCTGTTAAGAATGTAGAAACAATGCACAGATGCTGCTGGAGATGACCGACTGATCACTGATCCCTCATGTGTTGTTGTTTATTTTCATCCCGTTTCATCAAATATCAGTCAGGTTTTGTATGAATCCATTTCCCACCACGTTACGGTCAGTGTCAGCGCCAGGATCAAAATGTAGAGACTCACATGAACGATCAGACTGTTCTGAATGTGGCCATGAGTGTCAGCGTGTAGGTGAAAGATTAAAGGTTAAAGGTTACTGTAGATGATTATGTGCAAGTGTTCTGGATGTGATGTTGGCTGTGCATGTTGCTGTGTGTCGCCCTCTGCTGGTTGCTCATGTCGTGGCCTCGCTCTTCTTTGCGATTTAGAGATTTATCTGAGATGTTTGAAAACCCACAGTGTGGATGGGTGCTGCACTCAAAACAACACCAGGAAATGTTGCTATGGCCACTATTTCTACTCCTGCACTGTAGTCGAAGAATCAGGTTGTTAAAACTTTAAAAGGTTACTTATTTGGAGGTCATCCTGAGTGGAAAAGTTTTATCTTTGCGTCCTCGATGTTCACTCCGTCTGCTCGGCCTTAACGTTTTGCTCCCTGAACGTCCCAGCGGTCCTTCTGCTATCGGGTGCAGCAGTTTTTTATGCAAAGCGTATGTAGATTTTGTAGACGTATGCATGACAAAGTGCTGATTCTCCAAGAAACCACTTTGCCGTGATGTCGCCTTACGGATGATCTTAACAAAAAAGCGGCTGCGGTGTCAGACGCGTCTGACCTCTGAACTCCTTCAAAAAAAAAAAGGAAAAAAAGCCAAATATCGAAGCTGTCAGTGCGCCATCTGCTGCTGTTAACGGAATGTTGTTAGGATGTTGAAATGCTTGTGCCCAAATCAGCTGTAAGTGTGTCAAACTCAATAGGGATTCAAGTTTCTGCAGGCTGAATTCCCAAAGTTATGGATAGAAACCAATAGATGCAATACGTACACCAGGTAACAAAATGCTAAAACAGTGGAGTGGTCCCTAAATATTTCCTTTTCCCGGCTGCTTTTTCCTCCTCCGCTGTGACAGAGCGCTCAGACGTTGACAGACTGATCACAGATGCTCACAATGACAGGTTTGTGTGTTTGTGCACAGCTGGCTCAGATGTGTCCCGCAACGCCATCAGTCATAGGGATTCACTTTCAATTCGCTCTCAGATGTTCCAACATTTGGCATTTGTTTGGTGTTTTTTTGCTTCATTTTGTCAGTAGCGAAAGGATAATCAGTTAATGGAGTGTGTGTGTCTGTGTGTGTGTCTGTATGTTGCGATGCTGTAGTTTGTCCTTTGACATAGAAGGGATTACAGCTGCAGTTCTGTGAGTGACAGGTGTGTGCGTGTGTGTGTGGGCATATCACGGAGGACCTGCTGTGAATGACAGGAAGCTGCTGTGAGCTGGAACAGAGAGACGTTTGGCGTTACGGCTGTGAAAACAAGGCTCCCACTGTTACTGAAGCGTGTTGGTGCTGCTGGCAAACGCAGCTCAGAAACACAAACGCCCGTCAGAAGAGAATAGAGTCAACTTTTATTTTAGAATAGAATCTAAATGTGTTGCATATCATAAATCACCATCTAATAGCCTACAAGAGAGAAAATTCCACTTTCTTGTCCTCCAATCATCCAGATTAAGGTGCTTCTTGGGAAATACAGAGTTAAAGTGAGTCATATTTAGGGATGAATACTGAAATGTCTTAAGTTTTGTCACCTTTCATGCCTTTTTCTGTGATGGATTTTGTTTTGAAAGTTAAAATTGGTACTGTTTTGATATGATTGTTCTTCAAAAGTATATATTTTTTTCCTGTTTGATTTGACACTTTAACTAATTGAACTGTGATTTATTTTCCCTCTGAACCGTTTTGCTTTTTAGTTTTGGTATTTATCCGTTAGTTGGAAAGACGTGATTGATGGTTAACATGTGGATTGATCTGGCTGACAGGGTAAATGGGGATGATTTTACAGTTATGCAAAAAGCTTGAATTAAATTAGCACTGCTACAGCAATTAAAGTGCTTATTACCTCCACCAAGGAGGATAACGTTGGTTTGGTTTGGCTTCGTGTGTTTGTTTGATAAGAAAGTTTCCATTTCATCTCATCTATCCAATCAGCTGAACTAAGCACCTGTAGAGTCAATCAGTGGTAACGAGATGCACCTGGGCTCAATGTGTTGCTGTCATTGAAGCAAAAAAAAAAAAGGAAAATCATTTTTAAAAATAATTTATTGGTCTTTTATGTACAAGGAAAAAAAGTAGAAAACCAAACATGAGTAGAAAAGTCAATTGTACAAGAGAGGATCTTTACACTGCATTGAGGATTCTGCTGCTTCGGTTTCCTTCGAGTCAGGAAACAGAATATACTATTTAAACTGTACACAGGAGGGGGCGCCGACACTACCAGGCCCTCCGAGTGAAAACCACACCATCCAGGCCCCCGCAAGCCAGCCATCACAAAGCAAAAACGATAAAAGTTCAGCCATTTTCATTTCCGTAGGAAATTGTCAGCATGAGTTTGGAGCGTCGGCGGCCGTTTGTGGTACGAGTGTGTGTGTGTGTGTGTGTGTGTGTGTGTGTGTGTGTGTGTGTGTGTGTGTGTGTGTGTGTGTGTGTGTGTGTGTGTGTCTGTGTGTGTGTCTGTCTGTGTGTCTGTGTGTGTGTCTGTGTGTGTGTGTGTGTGTGTGTGTGTGTGTGTGTGTGTGTGTGTGTCTTTGTCTCCTCCGCCGAACAAGCCGAGCTCTCGATCGGAGCGGGAAAACAGAAGGCCTCTGAACGTTCAAGTCTTTGGTTCACCGAGTTAAACCGTTTTTACATCAACCTGACCTCTGCGGGTCATTTAGTGTGGACTCAGGCAGGAACATGACTCGTGTGGGGTGAAAACAGTTTGCAGCCATTTTGCCCTTTTGTAGCTCGTGACAATACAGAATTCTATTAAAAACCCTAAATTACAACTAAACCGATAGATACCAACCCCACTCATCTTGTACAGATCGACAAGGGAGCAAAGATTAAGCTAAAAAAATATAATTTGGTCAATTTGACAGCAGATAAATGAGGGGGGAAGGGGGCGGGGTGAAGGTGTGAGGAGCAACATAAAATAAAGCTGAGTAACATTTCAATACATTGCACAATATAATACTGACATATTGATGATAAGCCTCTTAGTGCCTGTGGTAAAGAGCCAATACACGACATGATTAACTGAATGGGGGACAAGTTCATCACACCTCCAGGTATCAATTTGTCCATTATCACTCAGCGGTAATATCAATAAATAAGAATGCTGACTCATACAATAAAATCAATCCCATGTGATCCCAGTCAAACACCTTCTGAATACAACGTGGAATACAAGCGTGTGTGTGACGTACGCGACAGCACCACCAGGGGGCGGAACTGACTGTGGGAGTGCATGACAGGTATTCTATCATCTTCATCATCATCCAATGAAAGTCTCCTCCTCGTCTTCCTCACTTTAAAATCATACTGACGTGTCCCTGATAACGCTACTAAAGTGTGAATCTCATGATGGTGAGCGAGGGAGGAAAGTAAAATAAGTTATGTGTGTTTAAACCAACTCAGAAAAAGTCAAACCTGTGTGTGTGTGTAAGAGTCATCTGGATAAAGCATCATCAAACCGTTTTGGTCTTCACCGCCAAAGCCTTCATTCCACGACCAGCTGATCTAAAATATGATTCGGACCGTCGTCTGGTAAGAGACCCACCCGTGCTCGCATCACTACTGGACCATTCCCTCTAGAATTACCCAGAATTCATAGCGCGGCCTCTTCTGTGCGGAGGGGAGTCGATAGAAAAATAATGGTAATGCCATCTGGTACGCCGTTACATCATCATCGAAATCCGTATCACAAAATATTCTAAAACCGTATGAGGTATGAAGGTATGAAACATCTCTTGTGCACGCATATACACACACACACACGCGCACCGTAAAGGCTCAGACACACACATGCACGCCGCCGGCCTCGGACACACTCCAGTGCATCTTGTAAATGTTTGATGAGTAGAGCTTTGTTCTCCTTCTCTGCACTAATCCTCACACTGTTTATGCTGACTGGAGAACACAAAGGAGCTTTTAGTCCGGACGGTGGAGAAAAGATCAAAGTCTCCAGCTGAATGAATGCATGGAAACACACATGCACACACAGGTGACGTTCCCCTGCCTGCATCTTCATCCCAGCTGGACAGGTTGGACTTAATTCACTCCCCTGTCCACAGGAGCTCTAGTCAGGCAAATTTGAAGAGTGGATAATACTGAAGTAAGAAGCTGCAGGAGAGGTACTTTATGTGCACACACACACACACACACACACACACACACACACACACACACACACACACACACACACACACGTTCAATTTCCAGTCAGCTGCTGCCCTTCCTCCTCCTCCTGTTCCCTTTCCTTTACACAGGTCAATAGTTCACAGGTCATGCGAGCCTCCAGTCCCCTCATGAGTCCCCTCATGAGGTTCTTGGCTTCAGGACAGGGTGCAGTCGTAGGCTCCCTCTTCATCTCCCTGCTCCTCTGTCTGCTCAGGGGGGCAGTCCTCAGACGGCGGCCGGGGGAAAGCTCCGGCGGGCTCCAAGGGGGCCAGGGTCAGGCCCAGCGGAGTCGTGGCCCCCCTGCTGTCTTCGGCCCTCGCCGCGGCCCCGCCGGCCAGCCCCTCGGCGCCGCTGAGCTTGGAGCTCTGGCTGGTGGGCTGAAAGGCCTCGGGCTGCACCTGCTCCGACACCGTCTCCATCAGCTGCTGTAGTTGCGGCCGGATCAGGTTGAGGAACGGCTTGTACCCCTGGCTGGAAAAGATGACAGGATGGAGGGTAGAGAGGATTAAACATTAAGACTTTACAATCCCAACGTTAACAGCATCAAACACCTAAGGAGTCTCCTGAAAGCTAATCTGCACCTACCAGTCAGTAGAGGTCCATGTGTCCACAGCCAGCAAGCCGTTTGTAATGCTCTGCACCGTTTCTGGCGGAACCTCGGGACTGTCCAGGAAGCCGATCACCTGCTTGATGACGCCGGAGTCCCGCAGTATCAAACCAATAACGACGCACCACTCCAGACAGCCCGCCTCCATGAACACGTGGAGGAGGTACCTGAAGGCCACACCAGAGGAACAGCTTGAAAATACTGACACTGTTTGGTTGGACGGCAGATCCAAGGGAACAATCGCCTCAAACTACCATCTTGTTATTAATAGTGACAGTTTGATCAGTAACAGTAGACAAAGCTGTAATGCAGGAAGTGACGTCGGCTCTTGGAGGCTGACCTGAGCTGAACCTGGGACTTGTGTGGGCCCTTGTTGGCGAGCTCCATGGAGATGTGCTCCAGCTCGGCCTGGCTCAGGCTCAGAGTGGAGGAGTTCTCGTCCATCATCCAGTCCCCGTCCACCACCGAGCTGGTCTCCGTCAGGTCCGTGGCCGAGCCAATGCTGTACTCCTCTGCTGGAGAGGGAGGAAGAGGAAGGAAAACGTGAAAAAGGCAGAAGAGGAAGAGGACAAAAACGGACAATGCTTCATTTTCTTCAAGGTTTTGTTACCTTTGTTGGTGAGCGGGGACAGGAAGGCGTCGTGTGTCTGCGGCGCGTGTTGGTGCGAGTGAGCAGAGGACACCGTCTCCATGTCCTTTGCCATAGGCCTGATCTCGCCCAGCCACGTATGGTTAGCGGGCGGAGCTTGAGGCGGCGCCGTGTCCATATCGCTGTTCAACAAACTCCCCTCGTCTGACTGGGACTTCAACAGCCGTGTGCCCAGGACTTTGGAGAGGAGCAGCAGAGAGAAGAACAATGAGATAAAGTCCAGGATAATGAAGCAACAAAACCAGTTCCTGTGCCACTCACCAGTGCGACATTGCCCGTTCTTCAGCGGCGAGCTGAGGCTGCCCACAGGAATAACAGGGAAGGGCCAGAGGAAGTCTTTATGGAGCCTCTTTAACGCCATGACAAAGTCCTCAACACGAGCCACGCGGTTTCTCTCCCGGCACAGCCAGCCGATGAGCTCGAAGCCCAGCTGAGCGGAGAAGCACCCGAGGTCACGGAGGCGCACCTGCTCCAGGAGGTGACGGGCGTGACGCCACAGCATCAAGTCGATATACATGTTCTCTGCACACTCCATCTCACGACTGGCAGGGGTCCAAGCAGGAGGTGAGAGAGAACGACAATGTGGTCACATTTATACTGCATGTAAATAAGGACTGAGTCACTCACTGTGTGTGTGTGTGTGTGTGTGTGTGTGTGTGTGTGTGTGTGTGTGTGTGTGTGTGTGTGTGTGTGTGTGTGTGTGTGTGTGTGTGTGTGTGTGTGTGTGTGTGTGTGTGTGTGTGTGTGTGTGTGTGTGTGTGTGTCTCCATACCCTTTAGACGAGGGTCCGCTTGGCATGCTGAAGGTCTTCTGCAGGTTGAACTTTCCCGTGGCGATGCAGTCTGCTGACTGAGACAAGCTGATGCTACGATTTCTGAAAAACTCAAAACCTCCAGTTGAACTTGGTTCCTGCAAACAAACAGACACACACACACACAGCTTGTGAGCGACTTTGAAGTGGACATGCGACTGTTGAGCGAGGAGGAGAGAAGGCGGTGAGGAGCAGTGAGGAGCTCTAAGGAGCTTCACCTGAGTGGTGGGCGTTGGGGGCGGAGTATCCATCTCCCCAGATCCGATGGCCTTGAGGAAGCGGATCATGTGGCGACAGAGGTCCCACTTCCCCTGCTCCAGGGCCGTGTTGAAGAGCAGAGTGGCGTGTTGCCTGCTCACCGCTGGCACCTCCATGTTCTTTAGAGAGAGACAAAGAAACAGAGCAGAGCGTCGTTCAGGCACGCGTGGTGACTATGGCAACCAACCCATGGTCATGAAGAATGGCGGCCAGTACCTGCAATATAATGAGATACGAGGCTGCCGTGTCCAGATCCTGAGCCATGAGACACTCCTCGAACAGATCCTTGGGGTTCCCCACGGCGGCAAACAGGTAGTTCCACAGGGCGTACTCCGTCTTCCTTGCACAGTGGACGATGGTCTGGAGGAAGAGGGGAAACTCTGTGATGAACTTGGCCACGGTGGGCAGCAGGGGGTCGGGGATGGGCTCCCTGGACGTGGCCTCTTCCTCAAGCACCACGTGCACCATCAGCTCCATGACGTGGGGGAAGTAAGGGAGGGAGGCGCAGGACTGAGCCAGCATCAACGCCTGGAGGAGAGGGAAGAGGAAGAAGAAGAGATTCAGTCTGTGACACAAACATAGACGCACCCTGACACACACACACACGCAGCAGCAGACTAAGGAGCTTCCTCTCACCTGCTCGCCCAGGTTGCGAACCAGCAGCTGTCGGAGGATGTGGTGGAGGTAGATCTGAGAGGTCCTCTCCACGGTGCAGTACGGGAACAGCGCCTCCAGTGGCTCAGCGGCTCCCTGCAGCCCGTCGTACAGCACCGTCTCGTTGGTGGCCCCCAGCACCAGGGCGTCCTCGAACAGCACGGCGAGGGGGTAGATGTTGATGTGGAAGGGCAGCATGATGCGCCTGGAGAGGAAGGAGTGCGGCTTGCGGTGGTCGCGCGGGAACAGCGGCAGCCAGACTTTCATGCCCGCCTCGCCGCAGGACAGCCACAGGGCCTCCAGCAGGTGGCGCTTCTTCCTGTTGGAGGGACAGGTGGTCCACACGTTCTCCACGCACTGGGCCAGCACCACCGGCGGACAAAATGGAAGCTAGGGGACAAAGAGGGAGAGAGAGAGACAAAGGGGCTCAGTAGCTGTCTCTAGTTATGACAATGACACATGCTTCTTAAATCTGATCTGTCATGAATTTCAGTTTTTCCCTATATCAAGCTTAATTCTAAACTCACCAGCTTCTTGTTGTTGCCTGGCGTCTCCTTCTCTCGTACCTGTGGACCTGAGCAGTCCCTCTGCAGCATGATCAACTGGCCAGCCAGGTTCAACATGATGCTCTCCGCCATGCAAGCCTGCAACGGATACAAGCACACAAAAATGCATTAGACATACACGCAGACAAAAGGTCAATGTGAATGTGTGTGTCTGTGCGTGTGTGTTGTGTAAGGGACCGGCTCCCTGTGTTTACCTGCTGCGGGGCCTTGAGTGTGATGCCGGTCTCCGTGCGCACAGACGTGAGCGTGACGGAGACCACGAGGGCGGGGTGAGGGATGTAGCGAGACATGGACACCTCCTGCAGCAGCTCCACACTAGCTGATGGGTTTGGACTGGAAAGACACATAAGACACATAAACACACATAAACACACATAAATAACAGTTGAAATATGATATGATAAGTCTAACGTGATAATAATCTGACAACCATAAGCCTTTTCCAGCACTGTTGTTGGTAAAGAATCTAATACTTGCCTGGGAAATCCCTCAAATAAAACCTGAGCTCCATAGAAATACTCAACCAAGCACAGACTAGATGTTAATCTGAGGCCCACTTGTGTCAGGTGATGGTCATGAGGTCTTTAATTTCACTCAAACCCTCTTTTCCCCCCTGATTGAACAGGCAGCTGAGCCACTTCATAGTTGAACACCAGTTTGGCCGCGGGTGCCAGTGATTTCCCCGCAGCTGCTCAGAGTGTAAAGTGAAGAAACCTTAGCTTGAACCGCAGCATACCACTTTGGAAAGGCCGGCGTCAGCTCCACTATGACCACACTGCAAATCACACACTCTTATCTCACAAGACCGGAGCCAGAGCCAAGCTGCTAGGTAGTTACGTTACGCAACCGTTTCAATAATTTACACAGCATCACCCTGCTGTTATTCTTTCAGCCGGCGCTCAGATTTCATTTTGTCACAGTGGAGAACTTTGGCCAACATTCGATTCAAAATTAAATTGGACATTCTATTGTTACGAATTTGGTTCACTTTAGCCTCCCTGATGTCACAGTGGAAATTGGATTTTGAAAAAAGGTCACAACTCATCACAGCTGCTGGGCAAAGTGTTAAAAAATACAGCCAAACAGGATTATCCCTGAGCAAACATGAAGGTCAGAGATGAGCTGTGTGACTGTGGCCTACCCATCATTCCTCCTCTCGATGCTATAGAGGCCGATGGAGCAGTTGGCTCTGAACAGGATGACCATGTCTCTGAAGACGTTGAGCAGCAGCGTGTCCGAGTGCAGCTTGGTGACCGAGGCGAAGGCGTTGTCCAGGTTGGATGACCGCAGGTAGAGCCTCAGCTAGAGGGGACGGAAGGAGAGGGGACAGGTTAGATCGGACGAGACGAACGCGATGACATATCACGACTTCATCTACTGCGCCTTGTTGCAGTCTCACCTCTTCTTGTTGGTCGATGAAATTGTAACAGGACACCACCACAAAGTCGTTCCACCAAGCCAGACCTCCTGTTACTGTCATGTTCTGCTCCTGGAGGCGAGGAAGGAAAGAAATGAAATCAGAATGCAAACAGGCGAATGTTTTTGAAATTAACACAAAAAACTGGACAGAGGCCGTAAGGGTTTTATTAAGGAAGGTCAGAGATTTTATTTTCCCCCTTGGTAAATATAAACAATCCTTATTATGCTGAGTTGTTACTTTTGCAGCTGCAGTGACCTAGTTTCCTTACATGAGGCATTAATCATCCATTCTAAGCATGGACGCTGCTCAGAATAGTTCATTTGTTATTTCTCAACAACAATCATGAAGTAATACATGTTTTGAGTAACTTTGGTAATGTTCGTACTCCTCTAATCCAGAGAATGACATACCTGAGTGATATTTCCAAACAGCTTCCATTTCCTGGTGAATAAGGAGTAGTGTGCAAAGCCCCGCCTCCCTGCTACAGCCATGCATTGGCCCGCCGAGTCTATGGCTGCAAACTTAACACACACACACACACACTTAAATGTAAATATGTAAATTACTGTTTACACTACTGTCTACAGAGGGCCGACACAAAGCTCACACACCTGCTATAATGACACATGTGGGTTATGTACACACACTTGTGTTCTCAGCGTAATGAGTTGACTCAGCAAACATGGCCGTTTTATAAAGGCATCTCTCAGGTTGAGCACACATGGTCGAGATAACATTAGAACTGCACATACTCTGATGTGTGACATCATATTAACACTCATTACAGTCCAGTAAACACATTTTAATGCACATCCCTGAATCTGGTGACACACAGACTGCATGAACAGGAACTCACACACACTCTGCTTTACTGCACTTACCCGTATGGGCCAGTTGCTCTCTAGGTATGTGCTGTGTATCTACAGAAAATAAAAATGTAAGGAGAAATGTGCTGTTATTCATTCAAGTACAAGAACCAGATGTTAACTGCGTGTGTCCATGTTGATGACCTGTGTGTGTCCCTCACCTGGACCACGTGCCAGTGCTTGTGTCCCAGTAAAGTGCTGAGTCCCTGAGAGAGAGAGGAGTCGGGGCTGGGGGGGCGGTGCGGCGGGCTGTCGTCGTGCGGGTGTATGTGTGCGTGGGCGTGTGTGTTGTGTGTGTCGGCGGTGCTGTGGACCTGCGTGGGGTCACCGCAGGTCAGGTAGAGGCGGTCTTCACCATGGAGTAACACCTGCTCCTGGTTACTCTGTACAAAGCAGAGAGGGGAAAGGTTTACGTGTGTGTCCGTGCTTGTATGTACATGTACGGAAAAGGGATGGAATGCGTCCGACCAGCTGCTCACCGTGCAGGGGTTGACCGTGAGGGCGCTCTTGATAAACTGGAACTGCAGTATGCCGGCCTGCAGGGAGGGGGGAGGAGGTTCAACCATCTCCACCTCCTCCCCCTCCTCCAGCTGTTCCTCCTGTTTCCTCTTCTCTGGTTTGTGAGGGATCACCCATAGGTTGTAGCCCTCTGCTCCCCAGCTCTGAGACGGGCCAAATACACAATGAGGCACATATTTCACGCAGTTGGGTGACAAAGGTTAAGCGGAGTGGATCTTTAAGAAAACAACAGTAATCTTTAATTGCATGTCATTTGATTTCAGGGAGCTGGACCAGAGTGATCACATGTCTTTAACTGAGGAAGGACATTAACATGGCTCACCATAGAGCTGATTTTAATGGGGTCCTTCTTTGTACCATCTGAACGATACCTGAGAGGAGGGCAACACAGGGAAACACAGAGAGTGACAGAGAGAGAGAGAGAGAGAGAGAGAGAGAGAGAGAGAGAGAGAGAGAGAGAGAGAGAGAGAGAGAGAGAGAGAGAGAGAGAGAGAGAGAGAGAGAGAGAGAGAGAGAGAGAGAGAGAGAGAGAGAGAGAGAGAGAGAGAGAGAGAGAGAGAGAGAGAGAGAGAGGCTCATATAAAAGGTCCAATATTCATGAAACGAGGCCGAGTGCGTGTTCATATTAGTGTGATCACTCACGCAAAGTCCTCTCCCAAAGTGCAGATGAGGTGCGCGCCGAAGACACTCCACAGCGACAGGCCACCGCACTCCCAGGTAACCATGGCAACGCTGCAGTCTGGCGACCAGCAGATCAGTTTGACTGCACCAGTCTTGTTGTAGATGTCTGAAAAGGAACCCAATCCAGAAAAGCAGTTTAGCGTTTCACATCAAAGCCTCCAGCATGGGTGTATTGCTTAGATTATGACATTTTTGCAAAGGGTTTGTGATCATTTGGTTGCTTAGCTCATTGGTGAACTGTTATTGTATTAACTGTGTGTACTATCGGGATGATAGACATTATCACTGGCAAAAGCTCAAATTCAATAAGAAAATGTGATAGGAAAATATGAGGAAAATGCAATCCACCAATGACAATCAAAGAATCCAAATAATTTGTTGCTTGCATAAAATAATCGATCAGTGTGTGTCTGCGACTATGACAGACGTTCTTATCTTCAGATTCATCATGGAAACCAACTGTGTGGTGTCAGCCACTAGGGGGAGCTCTGGTCTATGCCCTAATCATACCAGTGTGACTGAGGCAGAGGTAAACTAAGGGAACACACACACCAGTGCAACCAAAAGACAAGACTGCCCGAGGTGAGCGACCCCACTGAGGAATGTGTGTTATGTGCGTATGACGATAAGCTGTGTGAAGTCGAGAATAGAGCTGGGAGGCAGAGAAAAAGAGAGGGGGAGAGAGGAAGAGAAGAGAGGGAGAGAGAGGGAGAGGTCCCTTCTGTGAGGGTGATACCTGGGTAGTGTTTTGGGGTGAGCTCCAGCTTGTGTGAGAGCTGCATGGATCCTGTTGTGGTGTCAATCATATACACCAGCACTGAGCCACTGAAAGGAGAACACACACACACACACACACACACACACACATACACATAAACACACAGTACCTCTACAACAGGTTATTCATGTTATATTTGTGTGTGTTAACATGCAGACAAAGATGGAGAAAGGGGTCAGGGGCGAGCGAGGGAGAGAAAGCGCAGCCAAACTGGCACATTGCCAAATCCACGCGGCGCTTCTGACAAGCACACACAAGGAAGCCTCGGCAAACACAGGGCGACACATTCTCACACTGCACACACGGAGTCGTCGCCTGTCAATCACCATCACACGCGGATGCAAACAGACACATGCCCAGGTTGTCTTCCCAACACTGTGTTGTAAATATATAGGGAAACGAGACAGATAGTTGTTCACACACACATACACATACACACACACACACACACGTACCTGGCACAGCCAAATGCCATCAGTCTGTACTTGTTGTTGACAGCCACACAGGTGCCATCGGTCACATCTGCTGCCCAGACGCCCTGCAATTGCTGCGCACACACACACACACACACACACACAGTTACACATGTATGATGGGGCCGGCTTTCAGGTCAGCGGAGGGTAATCTGGATCCAAATTTGTCATTTTTATCAGAACATTTCCATTTCATATTCATGTGCTGTCAATGCGGAATGTTTCACACTGTTTTCATTACACAAGCAGTGGTGACACACACACACACACACACACACACACACACACACACACACACACACACACACACACACACACACACACACACACACACACACACACACACACACACACACACACACACACACACACACACACACACACACACACACACACACACACACACACACACACACACACACACACACACACACACACACACACACACACACACAAAAACAGCAAGCTTTCAATTTCACAACCATGTATCCAGACACATTTGGAATGACGGGCGGCTGCTTGACTCTGGCTGTATTTGTGGATCTCTACAGACTCAGCAGTTAGGAGTTGATCAGGCTGTGGCACATTTATACATGCAGGCCTTGTATGGTCAATAGAAAAACCACAGAACATTGTTGTTGGATATACGACTGCAGGGCATGCATTTCCTCTTTACTCATCTCGATACTTCAGGGAAAACCCAAAGCGAATGAGGCGGAGATAAATCAAACCTCACTAAGAGCAGCAGCGACGCCGTCCAAAGCTCGTCAATCTTCAAGCTAATTGTTAACTTCAGCCGTACTTTTCCTCTGGATAGAGACCCACAAATACAGCGAGATAACGGATCATAATTCCCAAACGGTGCAGAGCATTCAATGTCTCTGCATAAACAAAAGTGTTGTTATCTGAAAACAGGGCAATCATTGTATAAGTCGGCGTTTCTCCTAAAAATAATCTCGGGTCGCTTCCCTGTCACGAGATGATTCACGCTTATTTGCATATAAATTGAGCAATACAATTGAGTTAAATCAGAGACAGGAGACGCTTACTATTTTGTTAGATTTCATAATCTAACCATCTGCTGGAGAGAATGACAGAACTGTTTGAGTCTCGCCCTCGAAAAGCCTATAGTCCTGTAGCGCCATCACCATTCATAAGGTTTGTGTGTACATCCTCACATTCGCCGTCATCCTTTTCACCCTTCAGTAAGCTGTGTGTTTGCTTTGAGAGTGTGTGTGTGTGTGTGTCTGTGTCCTTACATCTGCAGTGATGGTGCTGCTGAGTGGCGTGATAAACCCCAGGCGACCGTCACTCAGCACCACAGCAAAGCCGTTCAGGGTCAGGCAGTACTCCATGCAACGGATATACACTCCTTCCAGGTCCAGAGAGGGACCACCTACACACACACACATACACACACACACACACAGGCACGCATGTTAGATGTATTTTGTCAGGTGGAGCAAGTACAGGGCTGGGAAAGTTAACCGACGACATTAGAACAATGAACAGAGGTGCGTGTGTGTGTATGTCTGGATGTATGCGCTAACCTCTGGCAGACTGCAGGTCCAGAGAGAAGGGGATGCTGGTGAGGCTGATGGCTTTGCGTCCATTGCTGCCGAGTCCATCCCAGTGCAGGATGTGCAGGTAGCCGTCTGCTGTACACACCAGCAAGTCCTCCTGGAGGGACTGCAGGCTGGCGGGAGGGAGGGAGGGAGGGAGAAAGGAGGGGAAGAGACATTTAAAAGAAGGAAAGGAAGAAACGGAAACAGCAGAGGAGGCAGGTAAGGAAGGTGGGAGGAGGAAAACAACAGCGGCGTGTTAGAAAACAGTGCGACTAGTCATCGTCCAGCTGTGATGAGGCCATGTAGCTGCCCGTGCCAAGCCTGACTGTCAAATACCAGCTACATGAGGGAAGGAACAACAGTGTGTGTGTGTGTGTGTGTGTCAGTGTCAGTGTCAGCAAGAGTGTGTGTGTCTCAAACCCATAAAGCAACACATTGTCTTCCACAAAATACGGGATGTCTGAGACGGAGAAACGAGAGGAGCAAAGCAGGAACCATCAAGTGGAGAAATTAAAGGGGGAAATAGCAGAATGACAGAATGGACTTTCACTGTGCAGGAGGCGCCGCCGCTTTACTGTACATCCACAGCCGGAGACGCCCACTCGCGACCTGCACAATCAAGCTGCGCCTCTTGGAAATGCCAACAGACTTGACAACTCGCTAATCTCCGCCGAGCGAGGGAACGGCAGCGGAGACGTGGCGGAGGAGCAGAAAGGAACTGAAAGAGACTGAATAAGGAAACACGAGAAAAACAAAGCGACAGATGAGTGGAAAGACTTGGGGAGGGGGGCTCGTCAGTCTGCAAACAAAGACGTGAAGTTGGAGGATGCAGGCCTTGATAATAGGGAACGTGAAGAAGAACAACAAGAGGGGAGAGACGCCCTTTGGCCATGTGGACGCCATGACAGTGACACACGCTGTGACACATTAGTGCAGATGCCTTTGGGCGAACTCTCTGAAAAATACATTAAATTCAACACTCAACTCCTCTGTCTCATCCACACTACAGCCGAAACTCTTCCTTCTTTTCCACCATCGCCACTAAAATGTGAACCCATGACCCCAGTCGCTCCTCTGCCCTGGGAAGATTTGCTAAATTGCTCTTTTCAGCGACGAAAATAGTAAGGCGGTAGAGCTGGAGACGCTGCGCTTTCTGCTCCGTCTCTCGCCGCCAAAATACCAACTTTCCGCGAGGGGAAAGAGCGGTATTGTTCGGCCCGTTATTTTGAGCTTTGAAAGATACACAAAGAGGCGGATCACTTACAGCCACGGAAATTCCTTAAATTTCCACTTGCCAACAGTGAGAGCAAAACCCAACCAGATGTCATTTGTAATGTGAATCTGCACTTGTACAGGTGTGTGTGTGTGTGTGTGGGGGGGTGTGTGATGATTCAAAGAGAGACAGAGGTGTGAGGGGCAGACAGGTAGACGTGTTACCTGGTGATGGGAGCCTCCAGATCCACAGGCTTCTTCATCTCCAGAGTCAAAGCGGGGGCACATTGCTCCTCCTTGTAACCTGGCGTCACCTTCACACGAGGACTCCCTCTGCGCACACACACACACACACAAACACAATCAAACAAAATATTGATCTTAACTGATGGAAGAGAACAATGGGAACGCTGCAATGTTCAATAAAACTCAGCGGTTGTGTGTGTCAGGATGTTTTATGTTTGATTAAAGCTTTTTTTTTCTTCCAACATAGTCTGATAGGGATCACTCAATATGCCCGGACATGCCCCCCTGCTGCTGGTATGCTGTCTGGGAATGAAGGAATGAACACACACATACACACAAATTCAGGATAACCATTTGCCATCTCAGCATCAGATTATTGGCATAAAAGTAAAACCTTTCCATCATTTTATAGGAGACGCACCATGCAGCGACATGTGAGCGTGCATACTAATGACTCCATGCTGTACTCATGCATACTCATGAGTCTGATGCAACATGTGAGTGTGTAGTTAATTTGCTCTAATGGAAAGCGATGTTTTAACGTGACTGAATGGAAAATCCTTAAATCCCCCTCATCAGATTACCCCAGTGCTCTTGAGCTTTGTGTGAAGTCAGAACATCTTCACCTCACCACCAGATAGTATTACTTATGAGTCATACAGGCTTTCACACACACACACACACACACACACACACACACACACACACACACACACACACACACACACACACACACACACACACACACACACACACACACACACACACACACTCCAATATAATCCACGCTGCCTCTTTTCCTCTCTTGACACGTTTGACGTCATCTGGACGACTGCCCGGGACTTGTTTGGACTACATCCTGCATTTACTCTCATTGTAGTCGTCCAGACAGGAAAGGAGGGCAGAGGTGTCTCTAAAATGACCCCCCCCCCACCCGTTGTGGCCCAGCCAATCGCTTGAAATTCTCATATGGTTCATTTATGATCGGCACTAAGTGACACACGCAGGTTTCCTATCAAAGATAAGATGAAGGCATGCCAAAAAGGAAAACTTGTATAAACTGAAGCTGTTTTGTTTACAAGCTTTAATGTCATGTGTGTATGTGTGTGTGTGTGTGTGTGTTGTTCTTACTTTGGGTAGACAGGCTCGTAGAGGTATTTGTCATCCCCTCCGCCGAGCACGTCAAACAAGAGAATGTAGCCTTTGGCAGCCTGAAAAGGAGAGACAAGATAATTACCGTCAAAACATCTTGGACTTGTTTGGTCTCTTGGCCGTTATCAGAGAGCCACTGAAAGTAAAAGATAAGAGAAAATACTGCATGATTCATAGCCAGAGAGACAGAATTGTGTTTTCAGAGCAGGACAGTGAGCTACAGTGAGAAGAGGAGCAAAAATGGTTCATCTGTAAACAAAACCCAGTCTAATGAGGCCATTACAAAGAGGGATGAAGAGATGAGATGCACAGTGTAGTTAATGGTTACCATTAGCTTCCACCATTAGCATCTAGGAGTCCTTATGCATTACGTAGAGGAGAGAGGAGAGGAAGAATGATCACCAGCCAGCTCCACCTTTAAATTCAGAGTCTCAAATAACAGCAAATCAATCGTGGGTGTGTTGCATTCAAATTCAAATCTTTTGTTTGCTATATTGCCTCGGAAGAATGCCATTCAAAATAAGTCATGGTTGAAGTATTTGCTGGCACAGGATGAGTGGCGTCACCTAAGCAAACCATGAAGAAGAGTGGATTTAATTTATGGTTTGTCTTTTATGGTTTACTCAGAGTGGTGTATTTATAAAGCCGCTCCCACAGGTGTTCCCACTTAAGCCGCCTGATTAGCCCTCATTTACCAGCTTGATTGGCAGCTCACAGGCTGCACTGATTGACGCTCTGCCTCGGCTAAACCAAACACTTTATATTTATTTGACTTCTAAACAGAGACCGGTGACGCCCTGAATTCCAATCTTAGCTCCACCCAGTTTCAACTTAAAAAAGAGGGAATTATTAAAACACACTATTGTGAGCGTGCATTGGCCTTAATCTAGGCACAATGTGTGAACCTGAGGAGGAGCACACACACACACACACGTAGGGTTACTGCTGAAGTGAAAACAACCGTGTAACATTAGACGACACTTGATCTAGACTCTTCCGTCAGCAAAAATGCGCCATTGTGTCACGCCGGCTGTGCTTCTCCCTCACTACAGATTTGCCGAGAAACCAAAGCGTCGATATAAAACCCACTGTCACTCTTCACAGTGTTACGTGGAGTTGTGCTTAATGGTTATGGGGGATGTTGGAGGTAAAGTTGGTAAGAAAGCGCCCTTGGTAGCCGGCCAACGCAGCACCGCAGCAGAAGAAGAAACCAAAAGTGTGAAAAGCGCAGCGAGCGACTGGGATGGGAGACGGATCGATGGGAAGTTTGGCTGGAAAAGAGCAACGGCAGCCAGGGAGAGAGAAGCTGGAGCCAAACACAGGCCTGCTTCACTCATCACATCTACTAAACTGCTGATGGGTTCTAATCTACAATACTTCAGCGACAAATACAACTTTTAATCATACAACTGTGTTATGCACCTCTGTTTCATAAGACATGAAGAAGAGAGGGTGCCACAGGATTTAGCTTGCACCGTTTGGGAGGCCGTGTGTTTGGTAGGCATGCGACGAGAGAGACGCAGCGAAGACATTTATGCCGAGACGACACATTCTGATGCAGGTAATTAATTATGATGCTAAGAGTCGGAAGCACATAAACCGAACACGACAACAGACAAGTTCTGTCACTGGAACAAGCTGTGAGGAAGAGAGGAAGCACGCGAGCACACAGGGCTCAGGAGACCACTTCAAGCTATTCTTTTGGATCTCAATGACACCCAGAGGGGACAAATATCTCTCCACATCTCCCTCTTAGCATCAGTCGTCGGCCATCCAGGAGTTGGGTGACAAGGTGAGAGAGAGAGAGAGAAAGGTCCCATCCTTATTCAACATTAGATAACTGCTTAGCACCATCATAATAATACAAAGATGACATTTGTAAGGACTATTCACTTCCAGAAGTCAGTAAAAGAACATTTCTCTCATAAGTACCCACTTGGTTGTCACTGCTGGCTCGAGAGAAACACAGAAACATTTGAGGATCCACTGATTAGCTGCGAGCTGAATTCCCGCCACATCATTTGGAAGCACTGCCAATTCGCAAATTGCCTATGATTTGCATTTCTGTTCCCGTCCTTATGATTAAACACTTTCCATGGAGGCGTATGGATAAATGACAGAGCGCAGGCGGCTGGTTTCCTGCAGTTTGGAGTGAGAGCCTGGAGCTGTCACACACTTTAGAGCACATGGGGTGGTGGAAGCCCGGCAGCAAAGATAAGAGGGTTTTCCTTCTACTGGAGAGGGAATGAAGTATAAAATAGCTTTCAGTAAGTAATAACACAACAGCACACGTGAAGAATTGCGTGTAAATGCAGGCAGGAATATTATTAAAATCAAAGCGGCATTTCTCATGATCACATTCAAAAGCTCATAATGCTAACGACCACAGAGGGATAAGTGTACTGTTTGCTGTACGGGCCATTATTCACTGAAATACCACATTTAAAATAGCCACTTCATCATTTCCACATTCACACTATATATAGTGCTGATGATCACAGAAGCAGAAAGTCTCCACACTCACTGTGACCTAATTACAGCTTCACTTTGTCATGCGGCGGACAAATGAACAAGACCCATGTGTCTGAACCAGCACAAGATGAAAACTGAAATATGATATTTCCTATCTGAGAGATTTGGCCCCATCGGCTAAACAAGATTACATGGTGCAGGTTTGAGTTTGAGACTGTTGCCAGCGGCGACGTGTGGGTTACTTCTTATCCTTTGATGGGGGAACTTTAATGTGGGAGGGCTCAGGAACAAACGACGGCTTTTTGCTGGTTTTCCAAATGAGTAATTGGATGTTTGGCAGACAAAAACTTACATCATCGCCAATAATCATAATAAAGGATAAACCAAGCGTTTTTAAAATGTAATATGTCCATCTCTTGTCCAGGTCTCTTTGTCCAGGTGAAGATCGGAAACAACCAGAGACAAGCTGAAGCTCTGGAACTATTGCAACAAGCTTACATAGTGTTAGGGTTATGTTGGAGATTTTACAATCGCAACATAGGGTGGACAAACTAATATTGTCTAAGTCCTCAGAGTCTTCACCGGTGAGAGTTCCAGGAGCCGCCCACAGAAGCCGCATGCTGTCCCAGCATGGCTTGGTTCCAAGAGGGGAGCCGTGTGGGCGCACTCAGGAAACGAGAGTGTGAATAACCAGCTACTGTACCATCAAAGGCGGCGTTTTACAAGTGGCAGGGAATCAGCATCAAAGATAAGGTGGGGGGGAGGAGGACGCTATTTAGCAAGCTCCTCTGAACTTCAGTCGTCTCTAGTCTCTCTGGCTCTCCATATATCTTGTCCCTTTCATCTGCTCCACGCATGAAAGCGTCCACAGAGCCGCTCGTCCCTAGGCCTGTCATTAACTTTCCCCCGCGTTGCCTCGTCAGATCGGTGAAAGACGTTGGATAAAAGGAGATAAACGACCGAGGGGCTACAATGGAGACGCCTCTCAGGTCTCTGGGACTGTCTCGTGCTCAGCAGCCTTTCAAGCCAAATTCCATGGGAGATAATAACTGGTGCAAAGAGAGGCACCCAGTAGATCTCATGATAATTATCTGATTTAAACCCTTAGCTTTTTTGTCACGTAACACTTCTTAAGCTGGCACCTCTGTAGAATTCAGGCCAACCGTTGCCACTTAATGCTACAATGCATTGAACATCAAAGCATCGTGGCAACGCTGTAAAAACACAAACGACAGGAAACAGCTGAGTGCGACTCGTCTAGTTTGGGCGTGCACATACAAAGACATACAAAGGTTCCTGCAGATAAAGTGGCAAGTCAGCAGTAACATGCAGACGGGATAACGTCCTATTCAAGCCGTGTGTTTTGCATGTGAACACAGGCTTTTAATGGTTCAACCCCCCCATCCCCACACACGGCTTGGGGCTATATTTAATGGTTCGCTGAAGGGGTTAAGCGTCCTTTTCAGAGACATCTGCACTGATTTCACACACAACCAGCGCTCGTCAATCAAACCGGCAGCATGGAAGGCAGCAAGTGAGAATAAGTTTTCCTAGGTGCTAATGAAGATTGTGTATGTTTGGTTATGCAACAGCAGATAGCAACATGAATTGCAAATAAGTACAAACGCCAACACGCGCTTGCAAAATGCAGATATGCGATACGCTTCAACTGATTGTTGGTGGATGTGGTTGGAACCATGGGACTCTCTCTCTCTCTCTCTCTCTCATCACTACCTTTACAGACTCACTCAACGCTACAGCTATCACGCGATCAATGGATAGAATTGATAAGAGCGCCTTACTCCACTTAGACATTTACATGCCAGAGTACAATCGAATTACACAATCCAAGTCCGTTAGTCAGTGATCTTAATTTGAGCCAATCGCGTCAAAAAACTACTCTCACAAAGGTTCAGTAGGCCCTTCTATTAAGTGTGATTTAGGCATCTATCCATCTATTCAGACACTATTCATATTTCTGTGAACCCTTGGCCTCGGACGCAAACCAAGAGAGTGATGTCTATGTGTACCTCTTACTTGCATTTCTGCTGTAATTGCGGTATGGAAAAATAAGTGCAGTAGTGAGTCAATAGTTTGCTGAAGTGATCGTGTTGCGATCAAACGCTGACTGTCCAAAATTCGTAATATGGTTATTTGAAGCAGGCAATGTTGCAGGTTCCCTGATTCCTTACGTGTTTTTCTCCATTGTTTTCCGCAGCGTAACTGCTGAGTCTTGACTGGCTGTTTGTTTGAGTGTGAGAAGCATGTGAGCGAGGGATTTCTCAGCCATTAGAGACTTGTTATGTCATTTTGATAGACGAGCAGACACTCGGAATGGGTCTGCAGCACCATAACAGCCAGATTTGCCCAAGCAGTAGTCCAGCTGTTTGCCAGATGTTTGGCCTGCTCGCTCACACTCACTCACACTGAGGCTAACGCTATGTTTAGCTGAGTGTATGAGAGAGCGAGAGAGAGCAGAGAGCAGTAGGCAGAGTGAGAGTGAGAGAGTTTGTTTGTGCTGCAGGAGTTAAAGCATGAAGTTCTTCAAACGGAGGAAATGCTTTCCATGGTTGAATGTTTTGTCCCTGTGTGTCTTGGTTTGCGTCCGAGGCCAACATGTTCCTCTCCCCTTTTAGACTCTTTGCCCTGCAGAAATCAGGGACATTTGTCATGGATAAAGAATTTGGTGCAATTTTCTCCCTTGGCGCAGATCACAAGGCAAACCAGAACAAATAACAAGATGATGGAAGAAATCGACTCAAATCTAATAAGGAATAAATAAAGAGGAGCAAGGCTTGAGCTCTATGTTTGGACCTGGTGTAATGGGAACATCAGTAACTGCCTTCAATTCCTTGGCGGCTGACCATTCAGGAAACGCTCCAACAGAGAAATATTCATAAAAACACAAATATGCCTCAAACCCTATTGTGCTCTCTCTTTTGAGCGAGTGTTCACTCTCCAGAACACACACATACAGGATGCAGAAACAATGCCAGGAACACCTGTAAGTGTAATGCAATCGGAAACATCATAATCCCAAAATACCTCTGTAATAATAACATTGTTTAAACTCTTAAACAAAGACGTGGCTTATTTTTCTACTCGTGCGGTTGATGTTGAAGTAGCACCAAGTTTATACACCTGTACAACTTTGTGCTGGTTGAGTACTTGTACATCTACGAGAGCTAGAACTACTTTTGTAATCAATCTGCAGTATGTTGTGTATCATGTGACAATATTATGACAACATGACATTTTGTGTACTTCCTCTATCGTAACGCAACCTTTACTGAACCCCTTTTCTGTCGTGCTGCTGATAACGTTACCAGTCGCACAGCTGGCGATGCAAAGGCATCTACAGTAGCTGCCTGCCTGCGATACGACAACACAGAAGTCCCTCATCTCGCATCAAACTCAACACAGTCGTTTCCTCGCAGGTTTCCTGTTTAGTTTCACACTTAAAACTGTCTCAAACGATGAGATGAATAGAGTCTGCAATTGTTCTTGATGTCTCTTGGGGGAACTCGGTCTCAGTGTGAAGATTCAAACAGAACAAACAGAAACAAAAACAAACACAACACGGCTACTGAATACTGCCCCCAGGGCCAATTAAGACCCAATTACATCTCAGCTGAGGAAGCCATCGGGGACGAAATGATTACCAGGGTGCGAATGCTTCATCACGCACCAACAGCTGGAGCCCACATGAGGGACGCGACCTTTAGACCAGTGATTGCGTTGTGAACAGGGATTCCTTGTTGAGTAACATTTGGCTGCTCTGTTGATGACGCCGAAGACTTCCAATATTCCGTACCATCAGGAGGAAGAACCATACTCAGGAGGGATGGAGGAGGGAGGGAGGGAGGGAGGGGCTCCGGGAATCGACAGAGGGAACGCGGCCTGTGTTATGTTCAAGTCCTGCACCTGCTCGCTGTTGCCTTTGGCCTGGGACATGGTTTGACTTACTGCTTTGCCAGACACATTCACAGCATTCATTCATGTGCACCTTGGCCTCACTATAAGAGGCAGGGATGATGATGGGAGGGGACGGGGGGGGAGAGAGGGAGGGAGAGAGAGAGAGAGAGAGAGAGAGAGCGAGAGCGAGAGCGAGAGCGAGAGAGAGAGAGAGAGAGAGAGACAGAAACAGAGAGACAGAGAGAAAGGGGGGGTTGAGAAGTGAGACTGACTTTATCCCACTAATCATTTTTATAAATGACGTTATGGCCCAGCGATTTAAATGAATGTGAACTTCTAAAACTGCTTTCCAGGGGCGTTACCTAGAATTTTTATTTTCTAAACAAACATTCTCGCTCGCTCTCTGTGTCTCCCGCTCTCTGTCTCTCTTTCTCTGTCTCTGTGTGTATGTGTATCAACAACACCTGATACATCTAGCGGAACAGCTTCAAGGACGAGCAGTAGTGTTGTGGGTGAAACACTTCCTGACCTCTGCACAGTAGCTCCCGTCCTTCGGTTTCAGCTTTTCCACACATTAGACTCTGCAAAACCTGCATCAACTCAATTACACGCCCATTTCCTTACGTATGGAAAAAGTGCTGTCTTAACAGGGTGTGCTCAAACACACACGCCAAAACCTCCAAGTGTGTGTATGAGGGGAAACTCGTACCAGGGGCATCCAAAGTACAGGGACGCTATAAAAAGAATCCAAATCATACAGTGGTTTGTTCATTCCGCACCGCAGCTATAACTGCCAAACGCAAACATTTCAACAGGAAATACCCTGGTCCCTTTAATATGCACACCATCCCAGCAACACGGCATGGATTACTTCAACCAGATTATCCCACTAAACAGTCTGATGTCATCGGCTGACAACATTCTCTATTTTCAGACCATCTTGCTTAGTTTTACTTTATGCAGAAACCCAAATCCACGCAGAGATGTAAGATAACATTCCACTGTAAACACCAGCACACACATGCATACATGCAAGCCTGAACACGGGGGATGGCTGCATCACAAGTTGACTTTAGTGACTCCGACACTCTCTCGTGTGCCAGTTTACTCAACGGGACACCTCCTTCACACTGTCGTCTCAGCGGCTGAGTGCTCGGCCCGCAGACACGAGTGCTGGTGAGGATGACAGGAAATGTCAAAGGTTGATGCAAGTACGTGTAATTACCTCGGAGTTCAGCTGTCGTCAAAGCTAATTTCCCTCAAATTAAGTGTTTATGTGGCCTCTCCTGCACTGCTGAAAGCCAATCAAGCCATCGTGGTCCTGTTAATAGAGGGGATGTCAAGCCATGTAATGGAACCTTAAACCCTAAAACCTTTTGTGAGTGACTGCAGAAAAGTGTAATTCCATGCATGACCTTTAGGGGGCTCTGGTCGCTTTAAACTTTGAAGTGGCCACTCTCTTTCTGGCAGCTGTAAATACCCCAGAGTTCCTTGGGCCTTCAGTGGAAAAAAGTGCAGCAGAGGTAAAGACGGTGCGAGTCCAAACATGCACGGCTTCACACAGCATACACATATAACGGCTTCTCCTTCCAGAGCTTGGAGCCCTGCTGTAAGTCCAGTTCCTCCACAGTGAAACGTTAAACCCCCATGACTTGATAGTGGGACATTTGTTGTTGGAGGAAAATGAATTTAACGCCATGATTGGTCTCTGAATGGTTGAATTTGGTATAATCGGGGCACAGAGACGGTGCCAAGAAATCTGAAGTGCTGCTCGAACAGATGTCCAGTGTTTGTGCCGCCGCTCCCGCCGGGCCTCGGGTTGGATCATACGGTCCACATTTCATTCAGATTGCTACACATCCCTCCCAATCTCACAGCAGGTACTAAGAACTCATACACCATCCATCTTGATTCTGTCACAATTCTGTCTCTTCCTCCTCGGTTTGATCATGGTTGCAGACTTTTTGCGACACCTCAGAATACTGCCGTCACATTCACACAGCTGCACGTCGTGTTATGGAACTGTGAAAGTGTTTCATGACGTTTTACATAATTATAAATAGGTCATTTAGGGCTTTTTTTTTTTTACGTAACTACGGTTGATTTCCTCTTTCTTGCATTTCTTTGCCGCCCTCATTCTACTGCTTCACGCTTCAGCTACAAGAAAACTGCCCGGTGTCTTTATGTAACAGAAGGATCATGATGAATTCCTAATACCAGCGACTGATTATTGAAATGATTTCCACCCACTCAAGTGTTCATGTGCTAAATTTAAAAACAAAATGTGGCGAGGGCGGAATTTAAATCAAACAAATGTCATAAACCATAGAGATGGAGATAAAGGGAAGGTGGCAGTTTCAACCATTAGAGTTTGTGGTTTGTGTGTTTGTGTGTTTGTGTGTTTGTGTGTGTGTGTGTGTGTGTGTGTGTGTGTGTGTGTGTGGGTGTGTGTGTGTGTGTGTGTGTGCGCGAATGCCCGTGTGAGTGTCTGTGTTGTACTCACTGCCACAGCGATCATGGAGTCGTCTGGTTTCCATTCTGCTTTCTGGTAGAGGCCAAACTGCGCCGCAGCCTTTGCCGACTCGATGTAGCTGACGATCATAACACTGGGCTGTGGACGGAGAACACACACACACACACACACACGTTTGAACAACCCTGCATGTTCGAAGGCATCAGAACATGGACACGAGGAGATACTGAAGAGACTGAAAGGACTAAAGGGGGACATCTCCTTTAACCAAAATCATTTCCTTGTTCACCTGAAACGGGTTTCATTGAACAGAAAGTAAAAGGCATCAAACTTTTATGACGGTGTTGTTGTTGTGTGTTGTCCCTTTGATCGCTCATACAATGCGACTGCCAGTACAAACAAAAACAAAAACTCAACACAGAGACACACAGGTCAACACGAAAAATCTATTCAGCTGACAGATGAGTAAGGGCCAAATTCCACTCCTGGTAAATATCACAAACACACACACACAGTCATTCCCGCTCATTACCAGTACGCTAAAATTCCCTTCTGACTTATCATATTTGGTCGACTCAGACTTTGCCTCAGGCCGCTGCCTTCTAACCTGAAACGCTGCAGCAGATAACTTATCACAGTCCGATCGTCACAATCGCTTCATTCCAGCCCCCTAATGTAACACTAAGTACCTTTCAACAGATAACATACAGCATGTCAGGTCTCAGCGTTAGCATCACCTATAACTGTGCTAGTTTGTCTAGATCAAGTGTTTTGGATAGATACAGCTTTGAACTTCTTGTCCCTAGCCTCCATGATTTTAGAATGTGTTGGGCTGGTGAAGGAGAGAAAGAAGGAAGTCATTAGGAGGAAAGGAATCAGTCCAACCTGCTGTTCCTACTGTTCCCAACTAGCCGGACTAACTTTGTTTAATGTGGAAAATGGGCGAGAGGCTTTGAAGTAACATGGAGGTTGCGGGACACCGTACACCGGAGGAAAGGGGAGAGCGACGTCTCGCGTCATCCGAGCCCCGGCGACGGCAGAGCGCGTTCCCAGTCTGTGTAACATGAGAGAAGGTCTACAGTGTTCGGCCCCGTCGGTGTCCCTTTCAAGGAATTAGATTTAGAACGCCAACAATAGCCGCGCTCCAGCTTCTGTCTTTGTGCTTTAATTATAGGTTCCCTCTTATGACTGAAGGCTTTTGTTATCTAATGAAATGTTTATTATAATATAGGACTATTGTCTAAAACACAGATTTAGCACAAGATTTATTCCTAATATTCCAATACGATGAAATATTTATGTTTGGCATGGAGGTTGTAAAAGGAGAGGTGCTCTCTATTCCTCATTATGAGGTCAACAAATAAAAAGTATGAGTTAACCCAAATAAACAATGAATTATTTATCTTAACTGAGCTCCAATTCAAAAAGCATTTGCAAGGTTGAAGTTGAAGTGTGTTTCCCTCTGATCTTTCAATTCCCATGATTCGCCACAATCCCATGCAGCGAGCCACTGTAACTGAAGAAGTCCCAGAGGAGCAAAGGGACGACTCTCACACACACACACACACACACACACACACACACACACACACACACACACACACACACACACACACACACACACACACACACACACACACACACACACACACACACACACACACACACACACACACACACACACACACACACACACACACACACACACACACACACACACACACACACACACACACACACAGAAGTGTCCATGAAGTGCGAACATGGACAAATACAGGCATGTTAACACAAGCATGTCTTTAAATCTCACACACATGCTCACATCCCCTGGGTGAGATAACAGAGTGGCTATGAGAGGTGAGCTGAGTCTTATTATAACGGAATACTGCAACTTCCCTGAGCGAGGACGGATGAGATTACAGAGAAAGGCCTGCGGAAGAATAATGGCCGAGAACCTTGAAAAAGGAAGGAGAGCGATTCCAGCCCTAGAAGCTCCATTCGAAGCTTTACTGCACTCCTGTTCCTCTGCATATTGTATTTACCTGTCTGTGTTCCACAGCGCCACAGTAACAATTATCACACTTTGATTGCAATTTGGGAACGTTTGTGTGAAGCGACCCAAGCACGGAAACAAACACGCTCACAGCAGGAAAGAGCACAGAGCCGTCAAAATGACAACATTTGGATTGCAGATTGTTTGGTAAGGAGCTTTTTATCCTTCAACAAAGCTTAACACTAGCATGTTGGGGCTCAAGCAAAACAATGAGGTGCTGTGTTTCACTTGCCTCCGGAGGTAATCTGAGGGATTTATGCAGTACATTTGAGTTCAACATAGAGCTTTACTCATCTAATGTACGGACGTGAGCATTGAATACAGATTTACTAAATCATATCCCTGAATAATAATAGTTTTGTGTGAATGTGGCACGTGACAGACACATCCTCAGACCCATAAATGCATCTAAACATTCAAATGGGGGCGTTGGGAATTGCCTTACTGCCAGAAATCAAACTGAATGATGCAAAAGTTGTTCCACAGCAGAGCAACACCATCAAAACTGAAAGATGACGCTTCAACAGAATGATTGAAACCAAGCGTAGGAGTATTAATGGTGCGTGTTGAAAAGGCTGGCAGCCCAGGTTGCGACCACGTTTCGGCTTGGTACCAAACGTCTAACAGCAGGTTTGATTGTGAGCTGCAGCCAGGAACAATACAGTCGCTCTATACTTTGCCACAGCGACGAGCTTGTGTCGCCTACTCAGCACCGTGGATGAGTCATCTAAACGGGTGTCAATAAAAAATACATCATCCTGTACAGACTCTCTGAATAACAGTCATTGATTTAAGCTTAAACTTGATGTAGAGCATTACAGCTGCTTGAATTTGTTTACTTTTATGCATTCAACCTTTTCAGATGTTTAGATGAGTATGAGGTAAACTTAGCAGGCTGCTGAATCCTATTGTAAACAAATCTCTCTGGATTTGGGTTGGAGAGTGAACTCTGGTGATCTAACAGACGTCCAAGGTGTGAAGGCTGCATGTTGGGAGGAAGGAGCCGCTTCTATTGACATTCCTGAGCAGACCCTCTTCCTGGACGGCTCATTGACACCAACAGACGACGGGCAAGGGTTTCTCAAGGAGAATGAAAGAGGGGAAGCAAAGCACGGCCACTTCCTGTGTGGGCTTCAGGAAACAAGCAGTGACCCCTAATCTATTGTTGCTGCAATACAATAAGCTGCGTGGTACATTGATTGCCGAAATCAAATAGTCTGTCTGCTAATCGCCACAGCATTCAAACAAATAGGGGCGAGTGCATGCAGCAGTGTGTGGCGCTCACGCAGCAGTACCTTTCTTCTAACTGTACTGTGTCTCCACTCAGTTTAGCTCAATTTTTATTTATCTGGATACTGCGATTTGATGATGATGCCAGTAAAAACATGGCACTACTCCTTCAATGGCAGATTCCCACATCTAATGAGGACATCATTGGTGGTTGCTGGTCCTTTGTGCATCACTGTGACCATGGGAATCAAAGGTCTTTACTGATATTTCAGTGAGAACCCAGTGTCCAAGTGACAGACAGATGGTAATAGGAATATAGGAAACTAAACCTGAAACTAAAACTTCTAAGCAACCATTATAGAAATATAAACTAAATCAAAGACATAGATCTAACATGACCTTGTTTGGATGGAGTCGACCGATCATAACACAGAAAGTTGTGGAACAAGCTGTTTTTTTAAGTCTCAAACTAAATGGAGGTGCTGGGATAACATACACAGATATCATGGTGAAGCAGCTGTGCATTCTTGTGGAATGTGTGTGTGTGTTTACAGACGAAGGCCCCGAAGATTCAGATATCCCGGAACCTAAACGTTGCACTGATCTAGTCCGGATAGCAACATGATAGTAAATGTATTCTCCGCAGTTCACTAAAGGCGCCAGGGGTCAAAGGTCAAATCTGGCCTAAATGTAAACTCCCCTCAGGCTGACAAAGGACGGACATCAGTGTTTGTGGTTAAAAGCATGCAAAGTCGCCGGCGTTTTGTTATGGATGAGGGCTGAGGGAGACATGAAGAGCCATTCACACACACACACCGCTCTGCCTTATTGAAACGCACACGTGTACGGATATACTCTGCCTACTAAGTTGCATAACAATGTAAACCTGTCATCATCATCATCTTCGCAGGCAGCGTAGCAGCAGCAGCCTGCGGCGATGACTTAACGCTGCGTACCACAAACGAAACAATTGCCGTAAACAGCCAGATCGTCCGATTATATATTGATAAATAATCATATAGTCACAGCTATTATGTGAAAGTGGCTGTAGCTGATGTTACACAAAAAAATAACACGCATTTGATTGTTGTTATTAGGGCAGATAAGTGTATTAGCGCGATCGGAGCGGACCTGTAGCTGGAGCTAACTTACCCGGCTGAACCAGACGCTGAGCTGCGTGTCCGACAGCACGGCAACGTAGAACCTGTGGGTGCTGGGCTGGAGGTAGAAGGGCTCCTCCGCGCTCCTCAGCGGGCAGAGCAGCCTCCGTGGCCAGCCGGTTAGAAAATACATGACGGTCAACTCACTCCGCCTCGACACAAAATCAGTGTCGCAATGCCGGATCGTCTGCGGGTATGTCTTAATCCGAGTAGCTCATGGATCGGCCGGTTCTGTGGAAACAACACGCTTTAGTCTCGGGATATCAAGCCATGAATGCCGCAGATACAAATCCGAGCAGCCGATTGAGCTAAGCAGCTAACCGGGCTAACACTGGCTTTCCAACTTGAAGCTGATGAGCTGTCCAAGCAAGCGACTATCCGAGCGAAAACAAAAGCAACGACGCCCGCTGCGGAAACCGTACAGGGCCGAGCAGTACCCCGCGGCTCACGGTGTGTTCAGGGAAGTTGATCTTCCGCCGGATTATCAATCCCTTTGGTATGTTAGCCAACGGGGCTTGTTTTTGATAACGGTAAAGATTCCAGCTCTCTCTCCTGTGTACCTCACCGACGCCATCTTTACAAGAGTCTAGCCGAGTCTAAGCTGATTGGCTGCGACGGGACGTTTGCGTCGCGCGGACGGGCTGTTGACATCTGACGTGTATTCGCCATTGTTAAAAAAAAGTATGTTTCGAGGCTGCCATCTAGTGGTGAAAGATGTGAACCTAAGGCCACAATTGACATTAAGATCATGTGAATACATTCCAACACGCCTCATCGCCTCTATTCACTTTATTTAATTATACAGAACAAAAACAATGATTTCTGGCCAATTCGAAAATTCAGCTTTACAATGGATTCCTGTCCTATAGATATTATAAATAGACTGGAAAGAGAAAAGCAAAATGGAGAGGAGAAAAGATAAAAAGAGGATAGATAATGATCGGTACAGGAAAATGGAGAAAGATAGGAACAGATAAGAATGGAAAAAGCGGAAAACCAGCGAAGAAAAAAACATAAGCAGGATACACATATGTACACGCATGTGTAAATATGGTGTATATAGTACAGTAAACATACATTGTTTGCATTGTGAGTGTAACATGCATGTATGTAGGAACTGCATGGAGTGTAAACTACATGGATCTGAAATCTGAATTTCTCAAATTGCTGGGATAAAATAAAGGGGTGTTCTTCTTCTTCCACATATGCATTGAGGAAGTGATCAGCTCAAACACGGCATCTGTCTATTTATATTCTTTTAATCTGTGGTTAACCAGAAACAGTGATTTAATATTTTGCTAATAAATGCTTTTTGATGTATTAGAATGGTAATAGAAAACGCATATAGAGGAATAAACTTCTGGAGGGGTAGTTACACTCCAGTCCAGCAGATGGCGGCAATCTACGTAAAGCTTCAGGAGAACGCCCAATATTCCATAGAAGAAGAATAAATTAGCTTCCTGTGTAAGACATGGCGGCTGACATGAGATTAGCAACTATCCGAAAAGTTGTGTCTCTATCGGCTTCTTCAGTGGAGCGGAAGGAGCGGAAGGATCTGGTAGTTCCTGGAGATGTCATCACTTCAGACACCGGCTTCATGAGGTAGGTGCGGGCCGGTGAACTGCTGCTGTGAGCGGCTGCTGTCTGTGTGTCGCCCACCATGCTGACACAAACAGCGGTGCACCTCATGATGGATTCTGCTCTTTATAGTCATAATCGTTCTTTACATCCTTTAAAAACAAGAAATCAGTGCTGGAAACATGACGTAATCTACACAGAAAAACTACTCTAACTATTGCCCAGTTTAAGGCTTACACAATTACACATTAATATCTTATAAATACATCTCACTGTTGATGTACTGTTTACATCCAGGGGTCATGGCACCTACGTTGACGACGACAAGCTGACTGCTTCGGTTGCCGGAGAGGTGCAGAGAGTCGACAAACTGATCTGTGTCAGACCACTGAAGACCAGGTAAGTGAAGGGTTAAAGTAGGCTGAAAGAGACAGTATTGTTAGAGCAGGGTTGTGTTTATTTTAAGGGTTAAATGAGGTAGTTTGGTCCCCTCTCCCTGTCAGTAACGTTCCCCTTTGAATTCCAGGTTCAATGGCGAGGTCGGTGACGTGATTGTTGGTCGAATCACAGAGGTAAAACCGCTGCCACTTTATTTGTCTTTCTCCTAGGTTTATATTTGTGCTAATTACAGTTTTGACTTTATTAAATATGCATGTTTTTGGCTTTGAATAGGTCCAGCAGAAGCGGTGGAAGGTTGAAACAAAATCCCGCCTGGACTCTGTTCTCCTGTTGTCTTCAGTCAATCTGCCTGGTGGAGAGCTGGTGAGTTCAAGCGCTCACTCACAGTGCCGTTTAGCTCTGAGTGGCCTTCAAGAAACAGGATATAAGGCAGGATTCTGCAATTTTCCATCTTTAAATCACTACCTTTCCTTTTTTAGAGGAGAAGATCAGCAGAAGACGAGCTCACCATGAGAGAGTATCTTCAAGAAGGCGACCTCATCAGTGTAACCTCACGCTTATGCATCACAGTTTACACTCATGTATAATAGGCAGTTTGGTGTTCTTATTCCTTACTCCTGTATCCTTTTCCTTTCCAGGCAGAGGTTCAGTCTGTATTCGCAGATGGAGCTTTATCGCTTCATACCCGTAGTTTAAAGTATGGAAAGGTAGGTTATCTCAATATAAACGCTCTTACACACTCTTACAGAGCAGAAGCTTGACTTCATAACGCTTCACCCTCTTTTCTTCATGTTTTTCTCATTAGCTGGGTCAAGGTGTGCTGGTGCAGGTTTCTCCCTCGCTGATCAAGAGGCAGAAGACCCATTTCCACAACCTGCCGTGTGGCACGTCCGTCATCCTCGGCAACAACGGCTTTGTGTGGCTGTATCCCACGCCGGGGCAGCAGGAGGAGGAGGCCGGGGGCTTCTACACCAGTCTGGAGGTAGGAAGAGGACCCGCCACGGCCGGCACATCGCGTTTCTGTAGAATGATATGGTTTGTACTTGTCGCTCGTAGCCCATATTTGTGTGCTTTTCTCTGCCCTCTCAGCCTGTCAGCCTGTTGGATCGAGAGGTGATTTCGCGGTTGAGAAACTGCCTCCTTGCTTTGGCTGCACACAAAGTCCTTCTGTTTGATACCAGTGTTCTCTATTGCTACGAGTCTTCACTACAACACCAGGTAGGAAACTCTCAGAGGGGGGAATCTGATGTACTGTAATGACAATCGGCTTATCCAGCTCGCATGTGTCATCACACCAGGGATTACACAGAGAATAAACCAATCACAATAAGTACTGTTGACCGTTTATTTTAGGGAATTGTGTCCTAGTTTCCTGTCTGTAAACGATTTGTGCAGGGGATAAAGTAGCCTGCAAAAGATTTGTTTTTCTTTTTTTATACCATTGGAAGCGTGCGTGTAATGTTTACTCCCATCTACTGGCCAAATCGACGAACTGCAGCAATCATTGTCGAGAGCAACTGGTTGTTTGCAAAAACCTTGATGATGTTGAAACAGAAAGTTGTTTCCAAATTTGTTTTGCCCGAGAAAGTGACAAACAATCGCAACTGCTTCTGACAGATTTTGTATAATAATAAAATAATATCAGTTTGTTGCTCAGAAACACAAAATGGTGTGTAGGGTGATGTCAATAATATATGAATTTATAAACAAAGAAGCATCATTATACATGAAGCTGTTGGTGTTTAAATTATTATGACATACTAAGTAATTAATAAAAGCAGTAATTAATGCAGAAATCCAAGGTTTTCCAAATGACTCACTAACGTTTTGCTAAGCAATCCGGTCTGTGCTCTAAATGACGTACGTTTGTTTTTTCTGCAGTTGAAAACACCAATATCTTTATGCTGTTTGTACAGGTCAAGGACATCTTGAAACCAGAAGTAATGGAGGAGATTGTATTGTTGACTCAGCAGAAGCTGCTGGATCAGGAAGGTTAGACTGCACGAATCCAACCCTTTGACCTTTTCACAGAACAAAATGTGGCTCTCTTGTGCGCCGCGTTCCATAGATGACATCAGCAGCCGTGTTCGGGACCACCAGACCAGCCTGACATCTCAACCAGCTTTTGTCATGGAAGCCTCCCTTTCCTCACCATTTGTTTTGACCATAAATGGAAAAATGGCCATTTTCAGAGAGGAACAGTTGAGGACATTCGATGTGTCTATCTGTATAAAAACAACGATTGTATACAATAAATTTTCTACACTTTTCAGTATTTCCCCGTGATTCCTGCCTCTTTCAACAATGAACATTTAAATGATCTTCAGTGTTTACTTCTCTGTGTATTTTTGCGTAAATATGGAAACAAATATGCAAAATGCAAATGTGTGAATGTGTTTGACTGCTTTTATATAATTATTTCATTAAGTGTTAAGTAGCCCCATGATAAATTGGTAAACACCCTGCAGTCGACCAGAGCCCATGAGACATACAGTGCACACAGCTTATATTAGCATCAATACACTGTATATATGGTTGCACAATTGGGGTAAAACTGCCTTTAGTAGAATTTACCCTCTACATATGAGTTTGCAGATCAGCGTTACATTTGATCAGATGTTTGTCATTTCTGAGAGCATTAAATGTGACTTGACATTGAAACTGCATCGATGTACTTCAACTGATGAAACCTGCCTTAAAAACAACAAGCTATGTATATTGTTTCTCTGCAAAAGACCTTATCCTGAATTTATCCACCTTAAATAAATCAACTAAATCAGAATGTGTCTGATTTAGGAAAGATAAATGTCAGTCTGAGAAGTGATTTCATGAAACTTTGTTGTTTTAAATTTGTTATTAATTACAGAATATCAAATGTGTGCATATCCATTACTCTCTATTAGAGTGAAGCAACAGCTCTGGTCCCCCGTACTAGCCCACGCACGCACGGTGACGTCAGACGTAGCCACACCCACATATTTCAGTAAACCACCTTGCGTCTGGAAGTATGGCGGCCCCAGCGACACAACTACTACTCGACCAAAGTTTAAAGCTGAGATTTTCACGTGAGAGCGATGAATAAGTACACGGGCCGAGGGTTCGGTACCGAAGAGCTGGGCGGCTGTACGAAGGGCGAAAGGCTTGCAGGAAGAGACCCACGGCGGTCTGGCTAACTGACTTTTCCCCCCCGGATTTGCCTGCGCCTCTATGAGTGAAGTGCCTCTTAGTCCGGGTACCACAGGGAAGAAACTCCGCAAGACGGGGATAGTGGGACACGGAAGTTTGGAACTGGTTGTGGATTTTTTTTAGATGAACCCGCTGGCAAAGTAGAAGGTTGTTACGGTCTGCGGTGTTTGTTTGGTGGGACATTAACGTGCGCGAGTCCGCCGTTTGCTGCCGGCGCGTGAGCGGAGACGCAGCCGGAGAAAAAGTGTTGACTGCCCCGCTGCATAACCACAGGCTAACGCTAGCCTGCATGGCTACCTCCAGCGTTAGCTTCCCAGCAGCACTAACGCTTCCATGGCCGTGTAAGTTCTCCTCTTTAGACACTTTAACTCCACTCTATAACTTTTGTGACTGTCTGCTGTGTTTGCTATGCTGACATTTAAACCGAGTTGACTTTTAAAGATGTTTCAGTCGTTACACTGTGCCATAAAGTCCACCAGTAGAGCCGTGGAACTTGTAGAGGAACTTGTTCTTCCTTTATGCAAAGTATTTGAAGTATTTGCTTCTCCTTCCAACATTAAATGGCTCGACAGTTAGGGATTTAACTTTCATTATATTGTACCAGCTGTCTTACTTTATCAGGTGAGTTATTAGGTTGGCAAGAGAGGAGAGGGCATCCCAGGTTTAGAGGGAGAGAAATAAGCTTGAATAGAACAGTACAGAAAGAGAAACAATGGAGGGTAGCTATTAATAACTTTACCTGCAAAATTGTGAGACATTGAGTGTTTAAAACTGTACAAAGTTCTCATATAACTTAAATAAATGACTTAAAAAAAGTTACTCTTATCCTGGAGGCATGTTGGTTTGGCCTCTGCTCTCTCTGTTACTGCAGATCAGTCATAGTTAAAGTCTAAATCAGAAACCACAATTTGTATGATGTCTATTGTTTTTATGTGCTAACTGAATCACTGTATTTGTTTCCCCTTCCCAGATTCAGGTAAAAATGTCTTTTGATGACTCCTGAAACACCCCACTTCTATTAATGTATGATAACCAGAGACTTATTGGAGAAGTACGGATCTGCAGTGTTGACCCGCATTGGCCGAGCTGAGGCAGGGAAAGGGGCTCCTGTCTTCTCCCTGTCCCTTCCCTGCTTAGTGGCCAACTGTTGGACGGTGAGCAACTGAGTCCGGCTTGGAGTTGTCCCGGCTGAGGCCTGGCCCCCTGCCCTTATGGGGCAGCAGCCGGGGAAGTTTGTAGGGGACCAGAGGAGACCGAGTCTTCCAGCCTTCATCAAGGGTGCAAAGAGAGAGTCGTCGCGCCATGGGGCCCAGCACTTTAATGTTTTTGCTGTGCACGGTAAGCACACTGTTTTATATATGAGAAGTTGTTTGTCATTGCCAGTCAGTACATCTTTCAATCTGACTTATGGGAACTGCATCTGCCCTCATAGGTATGTGTCTCTGCTAATATGGTAGCCTCTTTACTTCCCCACCTAATAAATGATAATGAATATCGGTGCAGTGGAACCCGAGGTGGGCACCTACAGTGATCCCTGCCATGGGTCTTTGCTGTGATTGTTTGTCATTCATGATTTGTTGCCAGCATGGATTCATCTGAACAACCGCATCATTTCTGACAAGCAGCGAACATCAAGATGCTGTGTTAGAACCTGAAGGTCTGCCCATGGCAAAGTGATGCTTCAGAGCGACCTGCAGCCTGATGCAGCAGCAGCCAGGGTCACATAGTTGCTGGAGTGGTGTTCTTTCATCCTACACTGAGACATGTGTAGTTTGAAGCAACGGTTAATGATTATACCTCCACAGAAGTGATCTGAGGGAAGTGTTGCCGTTTGTGGCCGAGCGCAACACTTCCTCTCTCCTGTTTGTGTTTGTGTGGAATCAGTGTGTGGTTGCTATGGTTTGCACCTCTGCTTGTTCTCACACAAGCTTGCTGCATAAACTGATTGGGAAGAATAGTGGATTGATAACCTGATATTGTCTGTAATATCTACAAGCCATAAAATGGTAACTAAGAGTTGTTGGTGTTTGCCGGTGTGTTTAACGGTAATCAGATCTCCCAGGCATGTTTATAGAGCTTAAAGCAAATGATAGCCCTTCTTCTTCCTCCTCACTTTTCAAGTCCGTACGGTGTTGTTGTGCCAGATGTGACTGGTTGGTAACACTCCTCATCTCCATTGGTGTTTTCTTCTTCATGTGTGCATGCACATCAACAAAGGGTAGATGTTGTGTTTTGTACTGCACTTGCAGGGTTGTTAACAACAATTACACAACTCAGCTTAAAAATTGATCATAGAGCTGTTATGGCAATATAACAATGTCCAAATATAATATTGAAATCTTGTATTCCTTTGTTTACTCTCTCTCTGCCATTTGGGTGGTCGGTCCCATTTGGATCATTATCTACATTGATTGAAATGTCAGTGCTCTCCAGGGCTCCTTGTGATGGTTTGGGTGATTTATTGGACAGTAAAATGTTGTGAGTTGAATCACAGAGAGATGAATGTCTTAGCTGGAGATGTTTGCCTGGTGTGGTCAAGGCCACAGGGCTTATGTGGCTTCTATGCAATGATGGTATACTTAAAGCAGTCAGTCTGTCTGAGTGCCTTTGTCTTCATTTATAAGCCAGTATAGCACAAAACACACAATACAGCCAAAGCAAAGGGAGGTTTGAGTGAGTTGTGTTCATACAAATATGTTTCACATCAGTTCATTTCTGTGTGAAGCAAAGGCTTATTGATTGTGAAGTCTAACGAAAACAAAACCTGGTTGTATCCTGTAACGTTTCATCAACATCAACGCAAAATGGGATGTTCTATAAAAATGGCATCAAGTCAGTAATGAATGGATCTTTGGAGAGATTAAGCGGAACTATTTGGCATTGTGAAACATTTGAACCACAAGCATGATATGCAGACAAAC
The DNA here is from genome assembly GCF_046128005.1 of Genypterus blacodes. Lineage (NCBI taxonomy): Eukaryota > Metazoa > Chordata > Actinopteri > Ophidiiformes > Ophidiidae > Genypterus > Genypterus blacodes. The sequence continues at coordinate 2,034,175 of NW_027466935.1, read as the reverse complement.
CAGCTGATAAGTTTACCAAATGTGTCTGTACGACGGTGATTGCCTTGGCGGCGATACTTTCCACTGACTCTGACTCTTGCATAACATCAAGGGGGGGTGGGGGGGGGGGGGGGGCAGGACAGGGAAGGTCAGAAAAACAGAATGAAAGGTTTTGCCGGTAAATGGATCGAATTTGGCGAAGGGTCAGTGACACGGGGTGTATTTGTTTTGCCTCTTCCCCCCCAGTCTTCCTCCTGCGATGAGCTGGTTAGACCAGAGCGAGAGGATGTGAGTCACAGGGCAAGCAGAGGGCAATATCAGCACACAACTTTACATCCATGTTGATTTTTCTTCCTGGTGAGCTCCAGTTCGCTAACATTTGGCTCACCAGTGCCATGCTGCTTCTCAACAGGCAGGTTTAGACCTCAGCATGCAGCTGCCTGAGAGGGAGGCAGAGGCAGTGAAGGGCAAGCAAAGACCTGTCTCTGCTTTTGGCACCACGGTGTACTGTACAGTGGGAAGGTATGATCTCACTGGCTAGCTAGCGCAGGGTTGTAAGGGCTGAGTGGGGTAGTGGATTTTTGAAACCATAGCTCACATATTTCCAGCTGTTGTTCTCCCAGTGGGCCTTTGTGAATCACCAAACTGAGCATCCTCTTAAGTCCAACCTTGGAAATAGGTTGAGTTTCAGTTTTTCAGTTTCAACATATGCCTGAGAGACAACAGAAGTGCATTGCTTTAGAGCTCTTCAGCTTGCGTCTCTTACAATTGGTGCATCAGCAGCCTTTAATGCTCTCCGTGTGCCCTTTGGTGTAATTTGAACAGATGTAACCTAGTGGTGCTGTGAGTATTAGGTTGCTCTAATGTGTGCATTTCGTTCCCTTTTTTTTTGCTCTTTGTGTCAGACGCCTGGAATGTTTTCTGACTGAGCGCAGGAAGAGAAATTGCTGCGTTAGAGTTTGAAGGAATGGAGGAATGGTGCCCCTTACTTGCTTTTCCTGCCATCCCATGTAAAGAGCTGATATAGAAAAGAGGAAAGCAGAGCAGGATTCCGAGGTTAAAGGGTTCAAAGGAAAGGGCGGGGGGGGGGGCTTACTGTGTTACTGGCAACCACTGTCTTTTGGCTGATTTGTGAATAAATTCCAAATGAAAGCAAACATTTTAGAGTATAATGGTGCTTTGCTTGGTTTGTGATTGATTGATTGACGTATATGGTCTATCCAGTCACTGAGGTTCTTGTATCTGTTGTTTTGATACCAACAAATGCAGCGCTGCATTAAAACAGCATATTGTATTGCAGAAGGTAATGGAAGCGCATCGACCAAAATAAATCGCAACCAAATTCCTGTGTGTAACCGTGGACAGACGGCAGTTTTGGCACGCGGCGGGTTGCTGATTAGCCTTTGCCGTCTGAAAGTTGAGCCACAGCAAGCGTGTGTGTGTGTGTGTGTGTGTGTGTGTGGAGACAACAAAAAGGAAAACGGTGCCAGCCCATGGTCATCAGTCAGACGCGTCGGGTTACAGAAGATGTTGAGACCTCCGACATGTTGCTTCTTGCTTGGATAGGTTTCAGTCGTGGGCACAGCAGGGCTTTTCTTCTCGCTCATAGGCTTCACCCCATCATTTTTGCCTGCAGGCTAATGTGGCAGAGCTTCAAGTATTCAGATGATGACACGCCACCTATTCGCCGACACCGCTAGCCGGCTCCTGCGTCGTCGGGAGCAGGATGTAAGACAACGCAATACACCGGAGTCACCGGTCCATAAGGGGACGAACGCACAAACTATCAAGCTAACATGTTGGCGAATACAACAAGGAACCTTCTTGACTTGCATGTCTGTGGCATAAACCTGTGGATTCCCCAGATGTGAATGCAGATTTGACATTATTAACCCTATAGTTAATATGAAAACAATGCTTCACCGCGATGACCTTTACCGAATTTCCATACATTCCTGCACGCCTGGATAAGTAACACATCCTGCTGGAATGTTTATGAACTACTCACAGGTGGACGTCACAATGGGGTGTGTGAACGCTCTCAACCTGCATGAATCTTGTCATGTTGATCTCATGCTGTCACTCGGCATCAAACACAGTATTTTGTTTTGCTTTCATGTCAGAAATGCTTGCATAAAATGAGAGAAAAACTTTGATTATACAATTCCTTATGTTTTGTACTGTGAGTAACCCTTCAAAAGTTTTTTTAAATGTCCTCATAGAGTTAGAGACAGTTATGACTGAGCAACGTCTGAATCAAAGCCCAAACAATGAAGCCCTATCATGTCTCTGTCACATCTCCAACTGATGGAATCGGATTTGGGACAAACCTTTGAGCTCCACTTCCTCATTTGTCAATCAGGTCTGGTGTCCTCTGTGGGAGGAGCTATGGGGGGCAGGACTGAAGTGCAACATAAGGAAGGGTGAGGAAGGAGACCCTCTGTGGGAGTTTAGAGCAAAGGTGCATTTAGGGTGTAGGGTAGGTGGTCTCAGTGTCGTCATACAATGTCTGTGTGTGTGTGTGTGTGTGTGTGCGTCTCTTGTGCAGCAGCTGCCTTCATCTTGCATCCAGCCAATGAGTCTATTTGTGTTTTAGTTCGTAACTCACTCTTTCTTGGCTGGAACTCGTGGAATCTATACAGTCTAGACACAAATCTCCCCTCATGATCCCAGTGGGTCCTGAAGATGGGAGGTGTGTGTGTGTGTGTGTGTGTGTGTGTGTGTGTGTGTGTGTGTGTGTGTGTGTGTGTGTGTGTGTGTGTGTGTGTGTGTGTGTGTGTGTGTGTGTGTGTGTGTGTGTGTGTGTGTGTGTGTGTGTGTGTGTGTGTGTGTGTGTGTGTGTGTGTGTGTGTGTGTGTGTGTGTGTGTGTGTGTGTGTGTGTGTACCCGCTTACGTGCCCACGCAGCAGGCGCCTCATAGTAACGCTCATTCAGACCAGCTGTTAGGCCCTTAGTGGCTTGCCTCTTGCCATGGCTGGCCACGTCGCCACCATGTGGCTCCAAAGAACACCAAAGCGCACGCACGCACGCACGCACACACACACACACACACATGCTGCTCTGAGTCTACACACAGTGGAGCTGCTGTTGTTGATAATCTGCAATGCCTCAACTCATTGGATTATTTAACAAGAAGAGTTCGGTCACATCTTATCAGCATACTTACCTGCTCTTATCTAAACCTGATAGCAGCTGTGTGCTCTGTTTACTAGGCTACATCAGATTCTTCATACGCTGTCAGAATTTATATATCTATGTATGTGTGTGTGTGTGTGTCCCTGGTTGGAAGCCTCATTGCTGATTAGTACGTGTGCTCCCCTCTCATCAGGCCTTGACCACCTGGAAAGGGGTCCACTTTATTCCCACGCTAGCTGATGACTAGCCTCAGCAGGTGTGTGTGGTATGCATAAATCAGCCCAGTGTTTGCCTCACACGGCCCCTCTCTTCCACTCATGACGTGGGTTGTGGAGCACCAACGGGTCGGTAAAGACTTTTGGGTGAAGTGGGTGGCTGTTATGTGGCTTCTACTGGTGGAGTCAATCTGAAAGAAGTGAAATCTACTAGACTGCAGCTTTGAAATCGATTGATAGATTCATTACTGTGGAATTATAGGAAATGTAGGACAGGAATAAGTCATAGTACTTAATGAGGCAGAGACACGAGACATCTCCATCTTAATGGCTCTATGTACGTGTGAAGGTAAAGGCTCCACTGTGCAAATGTACCAACTTATAGTTCTAGTCGGGAGGTGAGAGATGAACATGGGGGCAGGCAACAGCAGTGCAGTGAAGAATCCGACCTGTTGTGCATTCCACTCTCAAATAAGTGGTGCAACACCCCCGCCACCCCCTCGTCTGTCTGTCCATCTGTCTGTCTGTCTGTCAGCTCATAAATGATTAGACTTTACGGTATAGCTGATAAATGTGTGTATGTATTAATGTACAACTAGAAGAGCCAAAAGCCAATCTCTCTCTACATTGCTGAACAAAGGTCTTTCTATCACAGAGAATGTTTTTGCTACTTTTTAATGAGCTGATTCTTGTTGGACGGAAATCCATGAAAGCAAAACCCAATGAAAACAAAAAACACAATGACTAAAGCTTGGACAACAAAAGGCTTTTACATATACATAAAGAAATCATTGTTTATCCCAGAACAATTGAAATGTAAGCATGTCGGTTTGGGGCAAACAAGCTTGTTGAGTCATCGAATCTCACTCTGGTTCCCGCTCATTCATCTGTCAACAGTTGTTTGAGAATCTGGGCTTCTGATTGTTTGACCAAAGTGTCTCTTTCCTTTATGAAAAATATGTGTTTGAGTTGCTAGTTTATATTTCTAGACCTACACGAAACATTGCCCGCTTTCTAAACAAAGGATACGTTTACCTACAGAATGTATGCACACATATACATGTAAATAACACTCTTACATGAATACTGAGAACCTCCAAGTTTGGATAGGAATGCAGCGTGGGAGCTCTCGACACTTGGGTCCACACACATGCACACAACACACACACACACACACACAGAAAAAAAAGCCCCCCTGTTCCCCTCTCCATGCCTGAGCAGCAGCTCCAGACACAGCTGTTGTTTTCTCTGCAGACAACCTGCTACCTAAGATGCCAGCTCGATGTCATCGCCAACATTTCACACACTTACGGCCTCCTGGTTCTGAAGTCTTCTATCCCCTCAACAGCCTACAGAAAAAAACTCCTTAAATTAGGAACTACTTTACCCCAAAAGTATGTACTGTACGTGGTTCCTTGCATTCACGCTGCGATTCAACTGCCACAGAAAGTTGTTGAGAAGGAGAACTCAGTCTTATCCTCATTCTCTAACTTCTCCAGGTGCTTACCGTCCCTTTAGTCCCTTTAAACTTGAAATCCTCATCCCAATCCTCCCCCCCATATGTCCACCCGGTACTGTACTGGTATGCTGTCCCTTTGTGTTTTGTTAAGCTCCTCTTCTTATTGCTATAAGAGGCAGATTGCTATGCTCACTGCATCTGGATCCACTTAAACACAAAGAAGAGACCAAGCAGCTCCACTGCTGCAGCCCCATAAGCCCCAGTCACTCTTTTATGCATCTGTCTGTCTTCTTGACAAACTGGACATATTGACAAATATTGCTTTTTGCTGGTAGCCCCCACCAATCACGGTATTTGTGTTGTCTCTTTGTGCAACCAAATCAATGAACAAAGCTGGAAAGGCTGTAGCTCTAACCTGACCAAACTCCCACCCACAGGTTTTGTGCATGAAGCCTTCTCTTTGCTTCTCGCCTTTCCCTTCTGTAAGAGTTTGGCTTCCCTCATCTGCACTCTCATAAAACAATGGAATATATAAAAACCAGGGCGTCCTGCCAGCACTACTTTTCCCCCCCAAATTGGGTAGTTTAGCTAATATCTGAGAAAATGACTGAATTAGCACTCGCTCCCTTCAAGGACTCTCATGTAGCTCCCTCTGGATGGAACGAGTTTGTCCGGCCCGTCCCTTGGCCCTTTTGTCCTTATTGTTTTTTACAGACCTTTTCATCGCCCGTGATTCATGCCGCATTTGTCCTTGACAAAGTGAAGTATTGCCTGGTTGCGTGCGTCTGATCTGCATGTCTGTGAGGTAAACGTCTGAGGGTTTGCGTCTGTTCGAGCTTCTAGGTTTGTCACATTTGTCGCTTTATCTACTTCTGTCTGACCAAAGCCGTCCACAAGATCAAGCGTCGCGCTCAATCACCGGCTTTGTGTCGCCCTGTGTAGTGTTTGTCATCATTATGAAATTGTTCTAGTCATGTTCCAATTGGCCAGCTGGGTTTAATTCCATCTGTCTCACTTATGCTCGCATGCATTTGTTCTCGTGACGTCTTTATCAACGATTTCTTTGAAGCTGAGCTGACGGATTTTCTAAACAAGTCACCTTGAAGCGAAAGGGTAGAGGGTGGGAGTCATTGCGTGGTGTGTGTGTGGTTGTGTGTGTGTGTGTGAGCAGATGTGCATTAACAAGCTCATAAGGCTATAAAAGCTCAGGCTAGAACTCCCACCCTCTCTCTAACGACATTTTACTTAAATACTTGTTCATACTCTTCCCAAAATCTAGTCCAAGAAAAGCCCGGAGAAATACCTCAAAACACCGTTATTGCATAATCCACATCGGTACCGTCCAGTTGTCGACTCAGTTTGTTCCAAGCAATCGTTGATTCGGAAAAAGGTCACCAGATGCATCGTTGTGTCGTACCTCAGAAGTAGCACCTTCAGCAACGGTTGGTGAATCTTTTTTCTAAGGACGTGAACGTGGAGGGACAGTTGAGAAGTTGGAATGATGTGAGAAGCTTCGATCCATCTGTTGTAACAATATGAACTCGGTGAAACCAAAGCGGCTGATCTCGCTGTGCGTCAGACTATAGATTTTGCTGGGGAAAGTACACTTTGCAGACTTATGTGGAACTCCAAACCCCTTTACTTTATCCGCCCGGCCGCCAGCCTCAGACATTCTCCAGAGGGCACTGGGTAAATAGCCACATGTATGTACACACACGTGCATACACCACATGTAGTACACACATATATGCTCCTTAACGGTCTGACATTGAAGTAGGCTTTGGCTGCAGTCGAGGGCTTTGGCGGCTCACTTCGACTCAGCAGCGGATGAGACACAGACTGTGATGAAGGCGAGTTATTGAAGTATGCTTACTCAGTGTCAACATCTTATTCCGAGCATGGTCCTCATCGGCCATTGCCTCCAACTGCGCTTGCACAATATGTTGCGATATCCTATTAGTGCCGTCAACGTGTAGTGCTTAATCGTAGTACGGACAAACAATTTGAGTATAGAGGGCATGTAAACGTGACGGAGTGGCTCCTCCCTCTCTGTAATTACAAAGCTATTTGCTTTAAAATCCGGTAACTCTTACCTAATCCATGATTTAGATGAACAGCGTTGATGCCAAGTGTTGTCTGGCTCACATTTCTGACATTGTTAGACGGTGTGATTAATGTGCTGACACACACAAGGCAAGTTTCTGTTTGGGTATATTGAGCCTAGCTTCTCCTGAATAAGTCTTTTTTTGAGCATCAACCCTCCCAAATATTAGTCTCCTTTGCTGCCTGCCACATCTTGTCATGGAATGAATGATCGCGGCGCACAAGCGCTAAATTTCGACACATAAAATAACACTGGATGCATAATTGATGGATTTTCATCAACATCTTCTTTTCCCAAAGGTGTTGCATCATTTTATTCTTGCCTCTTGAGAGTTTGGGAACACAACCTGTCCTCTGCTGGAAGGTCTGGAGAGAGGAGTCTGGAGAGTGGGAGGGGGGGGGGGGGTACATGAGAGGAAAAGGGCCAAAAACCATCCCGTGGGTGGATGTACGTCAGCTAACTGCTAACATACTGAGAGAGGCTGGATTATAAAACGCAAGCGAGCGATTCTCCTATGAGCTCACTTCCAAACAATGTGCTTCATGTTTCTCCATCTGCAACCTTTTTTTCCCCTCTCCTCCTTCATTTTATAGCCGCTCTCCTCTTCCCCTCATCCTCTCATCTTCCCCACACTTTTGCGACTGCGGTGAATTAACGGGCCGCTCTCCGAGCTCGAGGAAGTGCATTTCTTCCTAATTGTTTTTTTGCGGGGCGGCAGATGAGAGGAGTACACGAGTTTGCCATACCAGCGCCTCGGCGATGATGTAGGGCCGGGTGGCATGTGGCTGGGTGTTCAGGGTGCTGAGGTCATTACTGACGAATCCACTGAGGCTGTGCAAAGTGTGCATGCATCAATCCCTATACATGCCTGCTCAGAACACCCGAGGATTCAGACTGGTGCAGATCTGGGCTTATTCATGTGTGTTTGTAATGGTGACCTCTGACAATACACCAAACTTAGTTTTTAAAAATAGTTGGAAAGGCTTTGTGACCATTACAGTTTGTGCTCATCTGGTTACTTTGCTGAGGGTACGCTTTAGGAAAAAACCCTGTCCAATCCATACCCGATGATCTCCTGAGTCCTTTCAACCTCAGAGATGTGAGGCGTCTTTGTAATATGAGAAGTGATATCTGTGATGATCTCCTATACCCTGCCCCCTTTTTTACATCTTGCAATCTCATTTGTTCCGATAGCGGTGGGCAGAACTTTTCAATTGCTCTTCGAACTTTTCCAAACTACCTCTACGCTACATCAAACAGTCCTGACAGAACGGACTGGAAGCCTGCTATGATGGAGGCATAAATCATGACTAAACCACTGTTTAACTGCATAGAAGCACCAGGAGTCTAATGCCAGGATGCCTGTTTCATCATATTTCTCTTCTACGCTCAACTATTTCATGATTGAACCCACCAGTCCAAACGAAGCATAGCTGATGGAGCGATAAGGCTCATTTCACTGGCCAGCTTCTTTTGAATTTGTGTTGAATGCTAATATGAAGAGAAAATAGCCGCATCGTTTGGCTTTTTTGCTAAGAATTTGAGGTTTAGTTTAGCTTGGATAGGATCAGTTTGACTTGAGAAGGTGAAGTCGGTGCACCTTTGTAGTTTTAGCTCCATCTGCAAAGTCGGTAGATTTTTTACAGACTCTGCATTCACCAGATCACAGCGTCTTCTTCCTCCTATAAAAGGTTCAGTAAAAATAAACCTCAGGTTACTGAAGTCGGTACAAATTGATGCGTTGGTATGTATTCCGTCACACTCGGTGTTTTTGCTCGGTTTTCCTGAAGAATGGAAGCACTCAAAGAAACTCCTTCTTCATTCTGCGAGGCCCACGTCCAGCTTGTATATCTTGTTGGTCTAACTCAAGTGGGCGCTGAGGTTTAAGAGGACAGCGTGAACAGAAATTCCAGAAAATGCTAATGCTTGTCAGAAGACTTGCACTTCTGGCATCCTGAGGTAAACTTCACAGCTTGCTACTTTTGATGACGTGACCACGTGATCACCTCAAGAGAAAGATCTTTAGATAGAGGACGTTTGACATGTTGTGTATTGTTGGACCGTGTGGGCTTTGGGACCGTTTGATGTGACGACGACGCATAAATGGAGCTGGCACTCCTGTCTCTGTTATTTGTACTGCAGCCTTCTACCATGAAAACGACAGGTAAACATTAGACATCCTGTGATGGGTTAGCTGCTTTATGAACATTAATCCCATCTCAATAGTGCTTTAGATGGAAAACAGTTAACAAAGGCAGACCCAAAGGGAAAGCACAGTCTTTGAAACAAAACGCCATAGATGTCGCGGACTCGCCTGTGTGCTTTTATCCACGCTCCACTGGATTTGCTTCAGAATTGCGACCGAACCTCTGAATAAATGTTGTTTATCTGTGCTTGGAGACAGCTGAGGAAAGACAGAAGAGAGATAAAAAGTCATGTCGCAAGAGTGCTCGGCTTCTGCCAAGGATTATTTGCTTCTTCCAGATATGGCCAAATCACCGCCGCTCTCTCAAATCACATGGCCAGACATGTTTCCCTACAGATAAGCGATCGGATAAAGTCAAATATATTGATTTGCGTGCTTGACTCCCATTTTTGTGAGATTCTGTGATGCAGGCTCTGGATCCAGAGCTTTAGTCGCGTCTTTGAAACTCCTGACCCGCTTCCAGAGCTGATACTTTAACCTGTAAACATTTCAGAGTGCAGAGAGGGAAGGAAGGAGCATGGCTGAGGAGAAGAGAGAGGGGGAGGAAGACAGTGAGAGGGGGAAGGGGGGTTAAAAAGTTGGGGGAGGAGCTTCTAGTAATCATCTCATGACTCCAGAAGGAGGAAAGGGAGAATATTTCTGCTCTGTTCTGGAGCTAGAACTTCACTTTTAATGAGACCTCTGGAGCTTTTGTCTCATATGTTGGCGTGAATCTCGTGAGTTGGTGTGGTCTTGTTTGTACTCTTGTGAGTGTGTGTTTGTGTGTGTGTGTGTGTGTGTGTGGTAGAGCTCTCTCCCTCTCATTGTGTCTTTGCTGCGGGAGGTGGGAGGGGCCCAACCAGCTGATGTCACTGAGTGCAGCGGGCCGAGCCTGAAAGAGGCCCTTTGTTGGCAGCTTGTAGCACGAGTGAGTCCCTGTGCCGCAGATACACACTCGCACAGGGGACAGGAGAGAGCAACAGCGCTGTTTGGAACCGCTCTGCTGCCCACTCGACTCACACATCTGCACGCCTCGCAATCCTTTGGACTGAAAAACATGCACTTTTGGGATCGTACGGAAGCAGAGCTTACGAGAATCTACAGGGAGAAAATGGAGACACTTGGAAGAGAGAGTTGGTAGAGTTTGGTTAGTGTAGCTGCTTCTCTGTGTGAGGAAAAGAGCGGGCGAGAGGAGGAAAAAAAGGATTTACAGCAACAGGAAGGACCTGGGGAAAGAAGAAAACCGTTATATGTCAGCACCCGTTCGGCCTTTGTGCTGTGTTTGATTTTTCCTCTTCTTCCTCTTTGATGTGATCGCCTCTTTCTCCTCCCGGGCGCATGTAGACGGGAATCTGTCGAGGAACATTTGACTTGAACAAGGACCCCCAAGTTTTCGAGTGGCAAAGGAAAGTAAGCAAATGAAAATGTTGGAGATATGCCTGAAATTGGTGGGGTGTAAATCAAAGAAAGGCCTCTCGTCCTCCTCCAGCTGTTACTTGGAAGGTAAGGGTATGCCGCCATAGATTGTGTGTGTGTATGTGTGTTTGTGTGTAGAAAGTTTGCCTTCTGAGAAACGTACACCAATCCACGATAAAGGTGTCCGAGCGGAAAAGCGATCGGCGGCATAGAAGCAGAGTATTTTAGCCTCTTTTTCTGTGCGATAGTCTCAACAATGATCCCTGTACTGTGGAAAGTGAAGAAGGGGGAGGAGAGTGTGAGCACAAGGGAGGGTGAGGGAGGCCAGACACACTGGCTAGCTGCAGAGGAAAGAAGTGGAAAAAGAGACGGAGAAGAGAATACAAGGAAATCTGATTCCTGGCCATGTCCCACTAAGCTCTTGTTTATGAGGAGAGGGGATCTAATCTCAGTCTGCGCACTATATTCTATTATGTCCTTCAACTTAACTCTCGCTTGTCCCTTCAAAGTGTGTTTATATATAAGAACTAACTCACAAACTTAGAAGATAACGCAGATGTTTGCATTTTGTTTGCGGTGCAGGAACTAGACCTGAACCATTTTCCATTTCTCCACAGTAGCCAATGACCTTCTTCTTCTTCTTCTTCTTCTCCTTCTTCTTGTCAAAGTGAAACGGGATAATAGATTTTTTTTCTTTTCGGTGAAGAAATGGAGACGTTCCGAGAAACCCCAGGACGCATTGACCTGGTGCAGTAATCGATCAGTAATGGAAGACACGGCGAAGTCTCGCTTGTGTCCAAGATTGCGCAACCAGAAGATTTAACACCAACAGATTGCGCGTGTTTACTCCCAGCTGAAGTGGATGACGAGGAACAATAAATCCCAAACGTTTCCTGTTACAGATATTAGCGCTTAATGTTTCTCAACCTTTATTCATCCTAGTGTTCTTTGCCTCATATTAAGACTTTTATTGTTTCTCATTAGCGTCTACCAAAGTTCTTAGAACCACACCAGTTTGTCTTTCCCTCCCACTGAAATCTGTAGGTTAGAGGTCAGAACTATGCGGTCCAATAAGGTCCGACTTCATGGACACCATCCAGAACGTGAGGTGGATTGACGGTCCTTCGTCTTCACCCTCGGCTGGTGTAGACATCGGTGGAACCAGACATTGTATTTTGATGTTCCTGGTTCAGCTTTGACGAAATCTCTGTCTCTGTCTTTGCATCGGTGTGATCCACTAAGCTCGGTTGCATTCCTGTTGCTCACAGCGGCACAGTCACGGCCACGAATTCTTCACAAGTTCCACACACGTTTAATCATTCGGAGTGTCATCGCAGGAGTGGAGCCAGGCCGTACTGTAATTTCTCCCACTGCATGACTCTGGAGAATTGTAGCGCTGTAATTCTCCTTCCCCCCTCCTGAATTACTGAGTTAGTTTTTTTATTTCTTTTCTCTTTGGGTGTGTGCCGGTGCATGTGTCAGTGTCCTGTCACCTTCTGTGGTATTTGCGGCGTGTGAGATGGACATGTGCAACACGGGCTGTTACACACTTTATGACCCAGCCAAACTGGACATATGGCGTCTCCTGGTAGGTCTCCGGCGTCCGTAACTGATCGATCGGTCCCCGTAGTTCCACTCGATGATTCCGATTCGTTCTCCTAATGTTGTCTGTCATTTTTCCGCAAAACATCCAGGCACCAAACTGCTCTGGCGGTTTTTGGGTAAACTACCTCGGCCAGTACATATTATATTCCAAAACAACACAGACACAACTGAGACAACATCATTTCGACCTTTCTTGATTCAATCCAGCTCACTCACCCCGCAACAAACCCCGCCTGCGCTGCTTCTGCGTCCTGAAAGGTTTTGATTAAATTCTGCGAAAAACTTATGAAACCATAATTTGATGGTTTATACTGGATTTACAAAGCGGAATTTAGTTTCTTTTAAACTTAAGCTCCGTAGTTATGAAGAAATGGCTGGCTGTGCTCGCTTAGTTTTCATGCTTCGTGCTATGCCAAATAAGGCATGAATGATCGCCGAGGGCTTTAAGGGATCAGTCTTATTTCATGTCATAAGGCGGTATGAGGTACCCGCCATAGATGTTACAGCCTCTTGAAACGGAACGCAAGTATAAAACTAATATTTGCCGTAAACAGTAAAGATGGATTCTATTAACTTCAAAAAGCAGAGGGAGATTACACAAGATGAATATCTCACTGAGCTGAATCACACATCTTCATCTTTAAATCTTCCTCTTTAAGGTACTTTAGAGAAGATCATTTGCCTCCATATGTTATTGATCCGATAAGGTGGAAACTAGTCAAACTAATCTCTTGTTGTACCTCCGTGTCTTTGCTGGTTGACCTACATATCAAGTGACCAGCACCAGGATCTGTGGAGCCAGCAAAGTGTCAGTGAACGCCACACGCCATCCAAAAAATGCTCCAACTAACGCCGGGGCCGATGATGGTTCTCCAAATGTCCCTCCAGTATCCAAACATGGCAAAAAAGGAGCATTAGACTCACGGTTCCTGCCTCCAGGCCATAGATGTGCAGCGGAGCAAATTCTGGGTTAATGCTGCGAGTGAAGTCATCTCTCTCCTGGAGTCTGCACTGTTATCTGAGCTTTTCTGAGGAATTTTAATCGCGCACATACAGCACAGCACATAAAGCTGCCTGGGCACAACGTCCACATACTGTAGATGAATGCAAAGTGGTGTCTCTGGTGAATAAAACTCCAGCCCCTTTCACAGCAAACGCATGCTATCATCAAATATGTTCATCATGTTTGCGTGGGTAATGTTTTGTCTTCCCTTTATTCACGCGTCGCTCTGAAAAAGCCATTTTAAATCAGGCATTTTGTCTCATTTCCTGAAACTGTTCCACAGAAATGCTTGATCATAAAATGGGCCGATAATTGAAGTTCTTGAAGGTCGATAAAACTTTTCTTAAACGTTTGCCACATATGTGTAGCCAGTCTCTTGCCTTTACAGCAAATGTTCCTACAAATCAATTGAAATCATTTGTCATAGAAATGCAGTTTCTCTCCATTCACTTAGCCCGTTGTTTTAGATTGGAAACCTCCATGTGCCTGTGTGTGTGGGAGAGAGCATGTGTGGGCATGTGTTCCTGGGGGGGAAGAGATGTCATTTGTCTCCCAAAACATGTGTGACAACAGCTGAGCAAGCCACACAATCAATCCGCTGTTAAAGGTCTCTTCCTCTTCCTGTCACTTTAACACTTCTTCTTTAACTATCTTACGCATTTACCTCTCAGTGCGGGGAATAAGTAAGAAGTTGGGGGAAGTACAGTATGGTAAAAGGCACACGGAGAGGGATGTGTTGCTGCTGATTCATTGTTCTGTGTGTGTTGAAATGGAAGGATGAAAACAGTAACTCAAGATCTCGAGATCCAAATCTAAACTCCAAGCCGCCGTTTTTGCTTCACATTTTAGTGAACCTACATGTTGATCCGCTGGTTCTGTCTGTTTCAGAAGCTCTCCAGAGACCAGACTTTGAGGCCCAGGGTCTGACCGAGGCGGCTCGCTGGAACTCCAAAGAGAACCTGTTGGCCGGACCCAGCGAGAATGACCCCAACCTGTTCGTCGCTCTCTATGACTTTGTGGCCAGCGGCGACAACACGCTCAGCATTACCAAAGGTGAGCAAACGAGAAACAACCGGTTCTCCAGATGAAGGCCCTGGATCTGTCAGGGGTTCAGCTCTCATTTACAGGTCCATTTCAAATCACAGTAGGTTTGTTTTTGCAACATCCACTCATCCCACGCCTTGCACTTTGTCCACACTGTTGCCCGTCCCTCTGGGGTTATTTTGGACAAGGACCTATCTTCCTCCGCACTCGTCCACAGGGACTCGCAAAGGTCACTTGGAAGCGATGGCCGCGTTTTGTCAATGTCGCCGCGTTGTCTTATTCGCCTTCCCGTCTGGTCTCCTTCCCTCCTCCGTGTCCTCATCCCCGTCTGACTCTCGCTTCCTGACGATGGGGCTCACGTGCGGTGTTTTGTTTTCCACCGAAGCCACTGTAAAACAATACAGCAGATGGAATCGCATAGACAAACAGAGGAAGGAAGGAGAGGACACACACACACACAATGGAATATGCAAGGAAATGCCCCGTGCAAAACATTCAGATCATTTTAATACAGGTCACACTAAAAGTCCTTTGCATCTGTGTGCCTCACCACATTACACAGAATACATTATTATTTTGATACCAGTTTGGTTAAAGTACTGTTTCATGATTCTACTGATGTGGAGAGTCTAGGCCCTGTTTCATTTTTTAGTTTCAGTGTCATTTTCAGTCTAAATTACAGGAAAGAAATGAATTCCCTGCACCAAGGTCTGATCAGTGGAAAATGAAAGTCCCAGCCAACATGACGGTAGATCTCAACAGTTGAGCTGCCCCCAATGCATAGAATGAGGAAACTCACAATGGGCTCAGCTGGATGAATAGTTTGTTCAAGGTCACACAAAAAACAGTATTTAAAGGTTGATAATGTGAGCAATTACAAGTGAAACTTTCATTTTCCCTGGCGGAGCAGGTGAGAAGCTGCGTGTGCTGGGTTACAACCACAATGGCGAGTGGTGCGAGGCGCAGACCAAGAACGGCCAGGGCTGGGTGCCGTCCAACTACATCACCCCCGTCAACAGCCTGGAGAAGCACAGCTGGTACCACGGGCCTGTGTCGCGCAACGCCGCCGAGTACCTGCTCAGCTCGGGCATCAACGGGAGCTTCCTGGTGCGCGAGAGCGAGAGCAGCCCCGGCCAGAGGTCCATCTCCCTGCGCTACGAGGGCCGAGTCTACCATTACAGGATTAACACTGCGTCTGACGGGAAGGTAGGCCTACACCTTCACCACACACACACACACACACACACGCACGCACGCACGCACGCACACGCACACACGCACGCACGCACGCACGCACGCACGCACGCACGCACGCACGCACGCACGCACGCACACTGCATTGGGAAGACTGCATTGCAGAGAGTGTGGGCGATTACGCAATAACAGTTCCTCTGTGTAGGTGGAAATCACCAGGGACAGGAAACAATGGCAGCTGTCTTCTTTATATTGTCCTTTTGCGTTTGTGCTTGTGTATCACATGCTCTCTAGGTTCCGTTGATATTCCCAAGAACAGATCAGTCAGTCCAACCATTGTCTCTGCCTAAATGCTCGTCACGTCAGCAGTCTGTGCCACTGAGAGTCAGTCACATCAGTTCGGCCTCGATAAGCTGCTGTACTCACTTATATCCCTGACTTGTTGATTTGGTTTTGGGGGCCTGACACAGTTTTTCAACTTTAAACCGAAATCGCAATTCAGTAACATGAATTTGTCAAAGCGCAGGGAAGATGCGACCCCTCCGCTGCTCCTCAGGGCCTCGTACGCAGACAGACGCTCCCAAATGACATGTGGTTTGTCTGAAGAGATCACAGATGCGTCATGCGGCGTAACAACTAAAACATGCGTGGGTGTAAGACGAGCGTTACTGCGGTGGGGTTTGTTTGACTAAAGATAAGCATCAGATCTGTTTAGTCACTGTTGTCGTGTTTTCATCTTATCTCTGCTGACGGTGTTGCACGCAGAAGTGTACAGGAATCCACCACTTTCACTTGTTTACCAGACGAGAATGCATGACAAACTGGTATCATCACAGCTTTGTAATCCGTGCATCGCAATTGGGAACTGCTGCGAAATTGCAGATCCCTAAATATGCTTGATATTGTTTACATGCAGATGCGGGTGAAGACCATCTTAATGTCTCCTCCACCAGGGGTTATAATGGACTAAACACACATCCGTGATTGTTCCTTGAATTGCACTATATGGGTAGAAGTGTTGCTGTGGGATTTCCCCCCCCCCCCATAGTGTTGTAATTTGAGAGCGCACTGCTGAGGGCGGTCGTCACCTGTTGCGATGTCGAGAGGTGAGCGAGCCTGAGGAACGCGAGGTATGACAGGAATGCCCCCTTAATCACCGCTGTGCTGCTCCTTACGGCCAGCAGACAGAAGGCCGGCCACACACTGACACCCATGCTAAGACACGCATCTGCACGGACAGATGCAGACAAGTATGCACGCAGGAGAACAAACGGACGGCTCAGGCGGGACAGGGACACGCGCTCTGCTCTTCCCCCGAGCCGCGTTGTTTTCCATCCACGCACGGAGAGCAGAAGTCTGGTAGCACTTCTTCCAACGTCTCACCGCTCAACGCCTCCGCCGCCTCCTTTCACACAGTCTGCGCTGATCTCTATCAAGGTTTTCACAATGTGTATGCTTTTCCTGGAGTGACGTCAGAGCCGGACAAAGGAAAAGACGGCGTCCACTCTGCTCCCACCGAAATCCCTCCACCGGCAGACGCTTTGTTAAGAAAATGCCTCCCTCAGCAGCTCTGGAACTTTCTGGTTTTCTCACGATAGGCCAAGAATTATTCCTTCATTTATGTCACCCACGCTGTCCATATTCTCCATGTTTTGATGTATTTTAAAGCAGAGGGCCACAATGTAAGGGTCATGTGTCTTCTCGTCCTCTGCAGCTGTACGTCTCGTCAGAAAGCCGCTTCAACACGCTGGCCGAGCTGGTGCACCACCACTCCACGGTGGCAGACGGCCTCATCACCACGCTGCACTACCCGGCGCCCAAGCGCAACAAGCCCACCATCTACGGCGTGTCGCCCAACTACGACAAGTGGGAGATGGAGCGCACAGACATCACCATGAAGCACAAGCTGGGCGGCGGGCAGTACGGCGAGGTGTACGAGGGCGTGTGGAAGAAGTACAACCTGACTGTGGCTGTCAAGACGCTTAAGGTGTTGATTCCTCCTGAAAACACAAAATACATTCACTGAGTTTTGATTTGGCTGAATAATGCTGCCCCCTCCTGCTCTACAGATGCAACTGCAGCTAATGCTCTGCCAATACTCAACCCCCTTCTCTGTCTTTCTCTTCAGGAGGACACGATGGAAGTGGAGGAGTTTCTGAAGGAAGCCGCCGTTATGAAAGAGATCAAACACCCTAACCTGGTACAGCTGCTGGGTAAGGACTCTTTCCAAACCCGTTGCTCTGCTGAAGTTCGGCCCCGCTCTTGAAGGCGTAGGCGTAGACGTTACGCACAAAGAATACAAATGAAAACAAGTAGAAGCGTTCAGGAAAGAGTGTTCGCCCATATTTTACTTTCTGCCGTCCTTGGCAGGTGTGTGCACGCGCGAGCCGCCGTTCTACATCATCACCGAGTTCATGACCCACGGCAACCTGCTAGACTACCTGAGGGAGTGCAACAGGGAGGAGGTGAACGCCGTGGTGCTGCTCTACATGGCCACGCAGATCTCCTCCGCCATGGAGTACCTGGAGAAGAAGAACTTCATCCACAGGTGAGCTCCAATCTCCTCCTCTCATGGTTTCCTTATGGTTTCCTCCTGTACGGCTCCGTGCAGCAGCTCCTCCTTTCAGCCGTTCACTCACGGATCACAGCTGCATCACTGACGGGCGCTGTTGTGACATCGGTGGTTTGTTCCGGCACGTTTAATTAGATTCTTTGGCAGATGATGTAAGTTATGTCATTCCTATTTGCCAGATAACTTTCAAGCTTGTCAAGACTCGGCTTGCGAATCTTGATTGAAGTGCCAACATCAGAGTTGGGGAAACAATTGACTTCTCTTCATATCAGCTTATCTGTCATTTGTAGATGTTTGATATCCGCCTCATTTTGACCGGAAGAAGTCTGAATTCCGCCATCAACCCGTCTTCCTTTCTATATTCTCTCCTCCAGGGATTTGGCCGCTCGTAACTGTCTGGTCGGGGGGGACCACCTGGTGAAAGTAGCGGACTTCGGGCTTAGCCGGTTGATGACTGGAGACACCTACACGGCCCACGCCGGGGCCAAATTCCCCATCAAATGGACGGCTCCAGAGAGTCTGGCCTACAACAAATTTTCTATCAAGTCTGATGTCTGGGGTGAGCACAGACAAAGCTATACATGCGAACACAGCTGCAGTTCCATATGTGCGTCTGTTACTCATTGTCGTGGCCTCCGTGTTCCCAGCGTTCGGCGTTCTGTTGTGGGAGATCGCCACCTACGGCATGTCTCCTTACCCGGGCATTGACCTGTCGCAGGTCTACGAACGGCTGGAGAAAGACTACAGGATGGACCGACCGGAGGGCTGCCCGGAGAAGGTCTACGAGCTCATGAGGGACTGTGAGTGCCAAACAGCAACATCTATGCATGATAGGACAAAAAAAGGTGATGTAATTTGAAGGGAAACAAACTGACAGACTCCATTTTGATTTCTTTCCATCAGGTTGGAGGTGGAACCCGTCAGAACGTCCGTCTTTTGCCGAGACGCATCAGGCCTTCGAGACCATGTTCCAGGAGTCCAGCATCTCTGACGGTCGGTGGTTCTTCACACGATCACATTGAGAAGGGCTTTGTGTTTAAGTTTAATTTAGAAGATGAAAGACATTCCTTTTGTGCATCTAGAGGTGGAAAAGGAGCTGGGGAAGAAAGGGAAGAAGATGACATTGGGCCCCATCCAGCAGGCTCCAGAGCTGCCAACCAAGACCAGAACTATGCGTAAAAACATGGACAGTCGGGATGGAGACAGTCCTGGTGAGACACGCTTCCATTCTCATCGATGCTTTCAATTTAAATTTCCCAGTTTTAACAAAGCATTTCCCTGATCAATCTGTGCTCTTCTCCACCTCAGACCCCTTGGAACCTGAGGCGGCTGTGTCGTCGCCGATGCTCCCCAGGAAAGAGCGCCCCCTCCTGGACAGCAACGTGAACGAGGACGACCGCTTGTTGCCCAAAGACAAGGACAAGACTCGCAGCGGTTTCCTCAGCCTCATCAAGAAGAAGAAAAAGAACGCGCCGGCTCCGCCCAAACGCAGCTCCTCCTTCAGAGAGATGGACGTCCATTCTGACAGGAGGGGCCTGACTCCAGACCCACGAGACACCGACAGCTTCAACAACGGCGCCTCTTTGACCATCAATGACGCCACACACGGGATTGACCTTTCAAAGATCCTGGGCTCTAACAACAACGGGACTGGCGGCATCACCAACGGCGCTCCGACCTATCCAGGGCCTTTGTTCCCCAGGAAGAAGGGAGTCCCTGCAGTTCCCGGTCCAGGGGGCAAGACCGCTATCACACCGCCTGGCGAGGAGGAACCCGTGTCTAACTCAAAGCGCTTTCTGCGGTCCTCCTCTGCCTCCAGCACGCCCCCCTGCTCTGACGGCACAGAGTGGAAGTCCGTTACGTTGCCTCGGGACCTGGGCCAGCGCCACTTTGACTCTGGCACCTTTGGAGGCAAACCGGCGCTGCCACGCAAGAGAGCGAGCGAGCAGAAAGGGGATATGACCCCTCGGATGGGCACCCTCACCCCCCCGCCCCGCCTGCCTAAGAAGGGAGAGGAAACGTCCGACGAGGTATTCAAAGACTCTGATCCAAGTCCAGGTTCCAGTCCTCAGGCGTTGACACCAAAGCTGGTCAGGAGACCAGGAGCACAAGGCCTGGAGAACTCCAAGACCAGTGCTCTCCACGCAGAGCTGCTCAAGCCCAACGTCTTTCCTGCTCTGGGGGCAGCCGCAGATGAGTGCAGGGCTCGCCGGAACAAGCATATGGACTCCTCGTCCCTCAGGGAGAGAGGAAAGTTCCAGAAACCTAAGCCAGCACCGCCTCCACCACCCTCCAATGCCAAATCAGGAAAGATCTCCCGAAGCCCCACTCAAGAACTTCCCTCCCCGTCCTCCGCCCCCTCAGACGTCAAAGCTAAGGGCTTCCCTTCTCTCTCAGAGCCCCACCACACAACCACTGTCAGTGACCAAGCCCGCACACCCCTCAGTGAGGGCTCCAAGAAGCTGCCTCTGGGCTCCGCCTCCAAACCTCAACCGTTAAAGACCTCCGCCTCCGCCGGTTCCATGTCCACCTCCGTCTCCGCCCAGAGCTTAGGAGGCTTCTCCTCCTCCCTCACCTCCC
Organism: Genypterus blacodes; assembly: GCF_046128005.1. Lineage (NCBI taxonomy): Eukaryota > Metazoa > Chordata > Actinopteri > Ophidiiformes > Ophidiidae > Genypterus > Genypterus blacodes. Next base: position 2,013,684 of record NW_027466935.1, on the reverse strand, counting down.
CAGGTGACCCGACCTCGCTCACCGCTTTCATCCCGCTTGTGAACACCCGACGCTCCCTACGCAAGACCGCCCCCCGCCAGCCGGCCGAGCGCACGCCCAACTCGGCCGTGACGCGCGAAATGGTGCTGGAGGGCACGGAGCTGCTCCGCGCCGCCATCTGCCGCAACTCTGAACAGACGGGCAGCCACAGCGCCATGCTGGAGGCCGGCAAGAACCTGTCCAAGTACTGCGTCAGCTACGTCGACTCCATCCAGCAGATGAGGAACAAGTTTGCCTTCCGGGAGGCCATCAACAAGCTGGAGAACAGCCTGCGCGAGCTGCAGATCTGCCCCACAGCCACTGGGGGCGCCAACGGACAGCAGGACTTCAGTAAGCTGCTGTCCTCTGTCAAAGAGATCAGCGACATTGTTCAGAGGTAGCAACATGGAGAGGTGAAACTGAGAGGAACGTTTTTGTGAACCGCAGCCCGTGCGGAACTCATGTTAGCGGGTCAAAGGGTAAAGAGAGTGAGAGTGTCTAATTCAGACTACACGCTTAACCCTTTGAGACACTTAAGCCTGTGGTTATTGTGGATGGAATGAAAGAAATGTAGATGAATTTTATACAGTTTGTGATATGGAAAAGCCTTAACTATGAATGAGCCCAGACTCTGTTTGGCCTCAACCAGAGGCTGGGGGTCAGCATGACCTTTCACCAAACCGTTTTTCGAAACGATTACGTCTTATATTGTGTGTTCCCTGCATGGGTGACACGAGCAGACAAAGGGCCCCTGTGATAGTTCAATCACCGTCAGCGTGTTTCATTTACAGAGACGACAACGTGCAAAAGCAAAAAAGCCTTAACCTCAGCGTGTTCTCAGAGGCCTCGGAACGCTCAATGAATCTCATCATCCCATCGGTTTTTATGTTTGCCCATTGGTCACTCGGTGATTGATGAGTGGAGATGGGCGTCGGCGTTTATTGTGAATGAACGCTTAATGCAGTATTTGGAAATCCTGTGCCATAAAACAATGATGGGAGCGAGCGGATGAGGCAATTTATCTTTGTTTTTTTTTTTTACTTCTCTACGCAACAAAGCAACACATCGTGCCTTAAACACTCCGCACAGAGCCGATCACCGTTCACCAACTCAAAGCAGACATGTTGCCTCAGTTGGGATTTTTTGCGAAGGTGGTTAAAAATAGCCGTGCGGATTAAAGTGTTCGATCTTCATACCAAATGCCTTTGCCTCCAGCGTGTGTGTGTGTGCCGGAGAGGGACCAGGGCGCAGCAGAAGCAACTCAGCAACCCATCACAATGTTACTTTACGACTGGAGCGCTCCTGTTTGCATACAACCGTCACCTCTCTGTTACACAAAGCCGTCAGTAGGTGGCGCTGCAGAGAGGGATGGCAGACTGACCGACGGTGTTTTCTGGGTCTCAATGTGTGTGTCTGTGCTGTTTCAGAGGCCTTTACCCCCACGCCAGCAGCAAAGACAACGGAAAGCGTATGTATGCATCTCCTGGGGGAAACACTGGACTGAAGCATTATTTTTTCATGGAAATCTGTCACTTTGCTGTCTTTACTAAGTAACATAAACATGAGAAGCTGAGCGTTGCAAAAACAAAAAAAAAACACCAAATTCCACTGTAACATCATTACGCTCCTCACGCTGGCCTGCAGCCGTCTCACCCCCGCGTCGGCCCGTCTGACTGCGACGCCTCGAGGACATGAGTCGACCACAAGCCGCTGCCGCCGCCTCGACTTCACCATGGTACTGTCGGCGTCGGCTCCTTTTTTAAGATTCCTCCTCTTTACTGACCATACCACTACTTTTCCTTAGTATCCAAGCCTCCTCACCAATTTTGTAGACTTTTCTTTTCCTTTGTAAATATGTTCTTTTTTTGTTTCCCCCTCCCCCTCTCCCTTTATGTGATCTGTGCCCTTCTAGCCTCGGTGCAATTTTTGTTGCAATAAAGTACAAAAGAGTTGTGCTACTTGAAATACATGGATCATGTTTAATACACTGCATGCCTTATTTAAAGTTGTGTAACTTGAGTTGTGTAACTTTTTTTTGGGAGCTGAACGTCTTCATATTCACATTCGGTGACACTTTGTCGTCTTGTAGTTGTGTTTTTGTTTATATTTTACAGGAAGTTACTCACCTGGACTTCCTTCCTCTCATCCAATAACATGAGAGATACAAGCCAAAGAATTAGACAAATCAAGAAAACGGAGCAAAAACACCAACTCACACAAAGCAAGAGGTTATGTATAATTTATTTTTTTCTGTCTAGAGTATTTTGTCATTATTAAAATCAAAATGTCAACATTTTAAAATCATATACACGCAAGAACGCATTTAAATGTTAGCACAGCTCCTTAAAAATTTATACATATGTACGTTTTTTTTTTTTTGTACTTTGTGGACAGACAAAAGCAGGAAGTGGTCACTCAGACTGCAGAGAGAGAGAGAGAGAGAGAGAGATGGTACACAGGATAAAGGAAGACCCAACCCGCCAACTTCCAACAATAACAAAAACCAATGCCCCCCTCCCCTCCCCCAAATTAAGACAGCAATGCAGGCCCCTCCCACGCAGAGGAGGATGGGGTGGAAAAACAGAATTCCATAAATTCAACACAAGTGTCCCGTTCTCCACTCCAAACACAGAAAATGAGAGGAATCGAGCCTTCCGCGGGGCATAAATACTAGTTTGCACGTAGCCTCTCTTCCTCTCACCTCCACTGCCAGGCTTCAGTAGTGTGATGGGCGGGGGGGGCGCGTGTGTGTGTGGGGTGGGGGGGGTCTACGTGTCTGTCCGTTTTACATACATTTATTCATAGAAACTATGTTACAGAATTTCCCCCCCAAGCATGAATTACAGGCAAACCCAACTAGCACATCAACTGTACAGGTCTTGGCCGAGCCGGCGGATCGTTTTCTAGAACCCTTTAAAAGTAGCGCGTTCGTCAATACCGATAGTTAAAGAAGCGATATGTACAGCTGTCCAATCAGGGAATCACTCTGGTACAGAAAACAAAAAAATAGAACTGATAATTTTTATCATATCGTCGGGGGTCAGGGGTCGGGGTCATGCTGCTTGGTGCCGGACTACAGGAAGCTGAGGAGGTAGCAGCCTGATGAACAAACAGGTCAGCTTCGGGGGAGTGTTATACGTGTGTTTATAGAGCCAGACCGCTTTCCCCAAGCAACTTCTATGACATCACCACCTGACACGATGACGCTATTTCACCCATTCCCATTTCCACAAAAAGGGAGGGCAGACTTCATCAGGAGGAGGAGGAGGGAGTCCAATGACACCACGCTTGTGTGTGTGTGTGTGTAGCGAGTGCAGTGGAACAGTGAGATTAAACAGTAATAGTAATAACATGAATTATAATAAGGCAACAAACGATGACAAAGAAAATGCTGGTAAGGACAGACTGTTGGATATGAGCTGGGAGGGGAGGGGCTCTGAGGCGAGGCGTGTGTGTGTGTGTGGAGGAGGAAGAGGGGGGCGGCAGTGCAAAGAAACCGATAAGAATGAATCTGAGGGGAAAACAGAAAAGCTGTGTTTTTTTCCTTAAAGTGTCATTTTAACTTAGTCAAAAAAAACAAATCCCCATTCAACATGAAACACACACACACTTACACACACAGACATGCACAGCCACACACACACGCAAACACACTTGTGATCCTTCCTGTGATATCTCCTGTGATATCTCAGGCAGAATTCCCGGGATGATTCCTTCCCTCTCTTCTCTCCTGAGATAACTGAGGAACTCACAGGGATTTGAACTGAAAGCCACAGACGGGTTTGGAACCTGCGCACTCCTCTGACACACGCCTACGAGCCTCCACCTCTGTACTGCTTTACACTACTGTCCAATCCCACAAAAGCTGACAAAAAAAATTGAGGGAAAAGGGAGAGAGAGAGAGAGCGAGAGACAGACGTTGGGGGGTGGAGGGAAGAGCCGATGACGTAATGCAGTGTTTATGTATCATAGAGCTATAAAACCAAAAAAAAAAAACAGTCTTTGCTTGCCATCATGTGAAGATTACAACTATCTGTGTGAGGTGTGTGTGTGTGTGTTAGTGTGTGAGAAACTACATCAGAGAGGGAGGAGGCAGGCTGGTGGAGCGGAGGGACGCGAGAGGACACAGACGCGGTTAGAGATTAACAGAGGTGGACAGATGGAGAGGAGGAGGAAGAGGAGGGCCACAACATCAGTCCTTGCTCCTGGTGAAGGTTTGGACAGTGAATGTGCAGAGGTGGAGGAATGTATGAGGGACGGCAGAGGGCGAGCAGGACAGACAGACGGACAGAGAGAGAGAGAGACGGAGAGGGAGAAGGAGGGCGAGAGAGCGAGGGTGATGGAGGTTTTGCTCGGTTATTAGCAGCCGCAGCCTTCCCTCTGGGGCTGTGGTTCGCTGGTTAGCCGGCCTCCCTGAGGGGCGGAGGGCTTGTGCTGGACCCCGGACTCGGCGGCGTTCAGGTCCAGGCTGCCGTCTTGGATGTTCTGGTAGATCTTCTTGGCGGCTTCCAGGAAGGCGTCCTCCACGTTCTCGCCCCTGAAACGGAAGAACAGACGTGAGGCAGGAAGAGAGGGAGGAATCTGACTTGCGATGGCTGGAGTGGCGGGGTGGTGTCTTACGTTTTCGCACTGGCTTCCAGGAACAACAGACCTGTAGAACACACACACACACACACAGAGACAAGACGATGGAGTCAAGCAGTGTCGCCCAGTACTCACATACCACAAATACCAAGTCCTCATCTACCCTCAATCTAGATCTCCGCTCACTTCACTCTTTCCATGCCGCCTCCTCCTCTTCCTCTGCTCTACCAACCTTCTCTTTTCCCGCTGGAGTTCGACCTCAGAGACTCATTTTTGTTTCCATAATGAATCTTTTTTTGGGAGCCCTGTGATTATTCAGTGTAGATGAATGAGCCTTTTTTCCACTATGGGGCCACTGATTCCTCCTCTGCTGCACCCAGAGCCAAGCTGACCTAAATGAAGCCCAGACCCCAGTTTTAAGGTCAACTTTACAATATTCTACTCACTCTTCTGAGCAGAGCCGGGGTGCAGAGGCACCAAAAAGTCCAAATTGGATGAGATTTGTTCTTTTGCTCTGGTTTGCGTCACAAGCGATTAATTTCTCTAATGTTTTCTAAACCGTCGCTCATTCAGCGTGCAGGTAATCCATCAGGCAGTTGACAGAATGTGACTTTAGTGGGTCGATTGAAAAGTAGTGAGCTTTCACAGGAGTGGAGTGTGTGTGTGTGTGTGTGTGTGAGAGCGTGTTGCTGCCGTCAGTCCTTGCAGATCAGCTATGAGTTATTATATACGGGGGGAAATGTACTGATTGTTTGCTCAGCCCGCCCGCCCGCCCTCCCTCTCCCATGAGGTGAGCATTGAATGGAAACACCCGAGCTGCACAGAGCCGTGCCAAAGCAGCTCGGGTGTTTCCATCGGGTCGGGTCGGTTCGCCAGCAGCAAGGGAGGAAAGAAAACACCCAAAAAAAAAGCTCCCCGCCATGCTTACCATTCTCCTCTGCAAACTGCTTGGCCTCCTCGTATGTGACGTCCCTCTGGGCCTCCAGGTCTGCTTTGTTTCCTATGAGAATGATCACCTGAGGGCACAGCGAGACAGGGTGAGACAGGGTTAGACGGGGTGAGACAATCCTGCCGACTGTCTGCCAGAGGGAGAAAAATGGCTTTCAAGGCCTCTGCGCGGCTGATGAAAGCCCTGGGGGGGCGACGCTGCAGCTCTTACATTACCAAGCTGTCCGCCAGGAGATCGATTGAGAAATATACGGAATAATCAATGCTTTTATAACTGCACACTCGGCAGCGCCCCTGGCAACAGAGATGGAGCCGTGCTGCGACGATGTAACACAATGACTGTTCCAGCTGTAGCAGAGGGACGATCCTCCGCTGCTCGTGTTCATCCTGAGCCAGCTCTCTACGTGTGTCCTCACCGGGTCAAACATGAAGCCATCGGCAGAGTGTATTGCAGTGTTTATAATGGCCGACAGAGGGCGCCAAAACCAGGGTTCTAACTGATTTTGACCATCAAATTTGGTTTACGTGCAGGCTTATAGTATTTTAAAGTGTTTCTACCAATGTGGCGGTGAGAGCGTGTGTGAATAATGCAGGCAAAAGAAACAATACGCCACATGCATTGAGTTAGTAATAGTCAAATATAAATGCTTGAATACAGGGCATGAGCCATGAACTGACTCAATAGTGACATCACATGGCCACCCTCAGGTACTGCAGCAGCAACTTTTAAGTCATCATTTCTATTCCTCCCCTGGGCTTCATCAAGAGAAGATGATCTCATATTTACAAGACAGAGTGGGTTGTGGGTACGACGCCTCCTTTAAAATGGATAAGACCATTACAGCTGTGTGGTTATTGCAGCTCTAGGAAGAAATGAAGCCGAGTGAAAACACCTGGATATAAATAAACTTCCTTCAACTTCAAGAAAAAGTAAATAGTAATCACATCCTGCTATTTGATTTGAAAATCGGTGTGGAAGTGGAAACAGACACACAGACTCGTTCGGTAAATGGGAGGAGTATGATTGAACGCTAATCATATTTACAGAGGAATCTAATTTGAGAAATGGAGGAGTCTGGTAGGAAGAGACGGAGAAAGAGAATGACAGAGGAGGAGGAGGAACGGCGGGTGAAGGATGAGGGGGAAAGAAGAACGAAAATGTGCCACTGACGTACGTGTGTACGTGTGTGTGTGTGTGTGTGTGTGTGTGTGTGTGCGCTTACAGTATTGGGGTTGGTGAGGTTTCTGGCGTCAGTCAGCCAGCTGCTGAGGTGGTTGTACGTGCTTCTCCTGCGTTACATGGACACACAAGGACACGGCAGTTACCACAACGCCAAGGAAAGACAAACACCTGCGTCACAGTCATCGATTCATTAATAACATCGTGGCCTCTTCCGACCCCCCACAGACGCATCCGGACTGCGTTCTCACAGGCCGGAGGTACGAGCTCCTGTGAACTCCATTTACAGGCAAATTCAGTTTCTTCATCTTCATCCTCAATCCTGACAAACCTCACCGACTAACTGCACCTTGGAATCTGCTTCGGGCCACGTTCCACACTTTACTGTAATAAAGCCACACCCCTCAGCTACAGGATATGGAACTATTATCTCTGCGGATGGAAAACGCACTTATCAACACACTCGACTCGTCTCCTACCTATCAGCACTTTAACACTAAAGTAAACAAATGACCTCAACAATTTAGGTTTCTGTGACCCTAAGGACTTGGTTGGGTGTGGACTGGACAGACAGAGTTTATTTTAGCAAGCCACTGGGCAAAGCAGTCCTTGTTTGGTCAGGAGGGAGGTATGGGAGGGCGTCCCGGTGTACCTGGTGATGTCATAGACCATGAGCGCCCCTGCGGCCCCGCGGTAGTAGGAGCGGGTGACGGCCCTGAAGCGCTCCTGTCCCGCCGTGTCCCAGATCTGCAGCTTGATCTTCTGCCCGCTCACCTCGATTATCCTCGTGCCAAACTCCACGCCGATCGTGTGGGGGCAGTCTGCCATGACTGCGGAGGGAGAGAGGGAGAGAGAGAGAGAGAGAGAGAGCTCTGTTTGCTTTTTCGCACTCAACATTTGCTACCAGTAACCACAGTGAAACATCTATACATTTGTTGTATACACATGTACACACACACACACATACATACACACACACCTCATCTGCATTGTGAGGCAACAGCAGGTGCATCAATTATCAATCACACTATGTGGAGTAATCAGATAGATCATTCTCCTCCGACATCTGGAAAACAGCGAGTTTCTTTCCAACTGACATTCAAAACCTTTCATAAATCCCTACGTGTGTGTGTGTGTGTGTGTGTGCAGGATGTGATCGAGGACGGATGAATGAGGCATGCAGCATCTGGCTTGTTCATAGTGGCACTAAACAAAACAGAGCTGAATGCTAATGGGAGGCTGCAGCTGACTGGCACACAGAAGAAGAGCCTCTCGCTGCAGAGCCTCACACTTCCGCTGCTTTCATGGATCTAAAGAGATTAAGGCACTCCGGTGCAAACCAACACACACACACACACACACACACACTGAGACACAGTCATAGATTGAAGAAAGGTGGAGGTGAGGGCGGCACTTACATTTCTTTTCTGTGAACTGGTGGAGCAAACATGACTTCCCTACTCCCATGTCCCCTGTGGAGAGGAAAGCTCAGGTCAACCATGAGAGGAAGAGAGACACCACAAGCCCGCAGAGAGAGAGAGCTTTTATTACTTGCTGTAAATTCTAACAGTGGGGGGGGGGGGTAAAATGGTGCAATGTCAGAGAACGGGTGCCTTCAAAGTGTACTGCTAGTTCCACTGCACGGAGACCATGGATAGGCTGGTGACGCAGCAGCTGCCATGTCATGTGACTGCATCTAATTGAAAACTAGGGAGCTTTAGATCATATACACGAGCCGGCATCTGGGATGGGCTCCGGGCCTGCTGGTGACGTGTGTGTGTGTATGTTTTCCGTGGCTCACTTACCGATAATGATGTATTTGAAAATGTAGGAATAGTTGTACGGTGCGGTGGCCATCTTGGCTCTGAAAGAGAAGAGAAGAAGACGAAAGTGAGGTTAGAGCATCCAATACTGTGTGAACATCATCGGACATTCTTTAATTTCACCCCTCACATCGGGCATCTATGGTGCTGTAGCGCTTGGATTGACTATTATCTCCTGCAGCACTTGAACTCAACATGGAACACAAGTTGGACCAGTTACTCACACACACACACACATACATACACACACACATCCTCTCTGTGCCTTGAGGACAGTTCATAGTCTTTGCTACATTATGAGCACAGAACACAAACATTAAGTTGTGTATAGAGGAAGAAGAGGGCTGGAGACAAACGAGCCTACACGCCTGTAAACCAAAGGCTCGAGTAAGCGCCTGCGTCTGTCTGCACAGGCTGTAATCCTGTCAGTGTGCAGCGAGGCCCCGCCCCTCATCTGGGCGCCCTTTCAATGAAGCCATAAAAATAAACAAAACACCACACTTCCACAGCGGCTATAAATCAGTGCGTAAACAAACACACACACACACACACAGACACGATGACGCCATTAAAACCTAATAAATCCGGAAAGCATCAGTGACAGCCGGAATCTGATTAAAGATAGGAATAATATGTCCGCTTGTGTTTCATCATGAGCTCAAATGCAAAAAAAACATCCTGCAAGGACAAAATAAGGAACTAAGAATATGTTGCGGTTGTAACTGGGAAGTGGAATTACCTCATTTCCTTCAATCTCACATAGGAGGACATGGCTGCTACTCTTGTGTATACATATGAGTGACTCAGCGTTAAAAGATGATCAAATTCACTCTTTGTTGTTGCTGAATAATGGCTGGCATGATTCAAGTTTGACACCTGGGAGTGGATCCTTTCAGTAGTCTGATGTTACTGTATGATTCGATTCAGTTAATGCTCTGAGGAGGGCGCCGGGTTCCTTATACAGTCGGGCAGAGACGGTTTGTGCAGGACTCAGGCTCGGTCTCCGTCGTCCTCTCCATCAAAGGACTCGAGACCCCCTGACCCGCGCAAGAATCGGACACTCAAAAATCCCACACATGGGAGTCTGGCAGCACCGATCTGCAAAATGAGCCGCTGCGAATTCCCTCCTTCTGTCTCTGCAGCTCGGCGAGGTCATTCAATGCCGAAACGAGGGGAGAGCATGAAGGATTAATAAGGAAAGGGAGCAGAAGAGGAGTGGGACAAAAAGTCTTATGACACAAGTGTAGAGGAGAACAGATGCTGATGTGACAAAGATCCAGAGTGTGTGACTGCACTGGTGCTGCTTGATTTGCTGGTGCTGCTTGATTTGCGATGAGGTGTCACCTAAATCACTGAGTGTGTGAGAGAGAGAGAGAGAGAGAGAGAGAGAGAGAGAGAGAGAGAGAGAGAGAGAGAGAGAGAGAGAGAGAGAGAGAGAGAGAGAGAGAGAGAGAGAGAGAGAGAGAGAGAGAGAGAGAGAGAGAGAGAGAGAGAGCATCTTCACGTCTCACGTGTTGTGTTGTGTTCAAGCTTAAGTCTGCGATCTAATTAACAACCAACTGAAGATGCAGGATTGGAGCTGCAAACTGACCAATAATCAATTATCCATAATTGTTTGAAGAGCAATTATAAATGGAGTCGTCACGGTTCACCTTAATAATGGCATTTCTGCTACTGACACGACGTAAACAAGCCGATGTTAACAACACGGCTGCAGGCCTCCGCTGTGCTGGGCCCCGGGAAAGACTTGGCTCAAACATACACACACACATACACATGCACACACACAGCTCTGCAAACCCTGCAACATGACCTAACACTTCACCCAGATAGGCTAAGCTGCTTCTCCATGTTAAAGCTGCACTTATGAATAGTAAAGAAACAACAAGTGAATGGATTGATAGTAAATGAAGACAATAACATTCATCACTGTAAAGTGTTGGTCTTGTCTGTTTCTGCATTTGTTGCCATTGCTGTATATAGAATGAATGGATGGATGGTTGTGGTTCTTGTAAAGATGACATCAGTATGTTTCCAGTGTGATTGATCACTGTTCATGCACCAAGTCTGGATCTGAAGCTTTGTTTAAACCTGTGAGAGCGTTTCAGACTGAAGTGGATGAATTTGCATCTTCCACTTGGATTCGTTCCACTCTTTTAAATCACCCGTATCCACTTCCTCCCCAAAGTTTGGAAGCAAAGCAGCTGGTGGACAGATCACACACACCGGCTTTAACCTTTCAATCCCATTTGAACCTTTCCAGGCGTTTTCTTTCCTCCTCCTTCCTATGCCGCCTCTCGTCACATGACCCTCATGTGACATCTCTGGTCCCAGTGTGAGAGTTTGCAGTGTGCTGGGAAGTCAACAGATGAAGAGGTGGAGGAGGGGAACCAAACAAAATGTGCTTCAATCTCTTTTCTTCTGTGTTCATTAAACAGAATCAAATCGGTGGAGGAGAAGGAGGGCGGCGTCACGGCAGCATGTGACCAGACTGCAGCCTCAGCACTTCACCCCGACACCCTGATGGCTCCTCCACACAGAGGCCGTCATCGCCGCTTTTCCTCTCTCTACGCCCACTCCCTATACTGATGAGGATGTCCAACAACAGGAACTAATGACACATCACACACACACACACACACTGCCCCCACACACTGATCAGATCATGTGACTAGTGATCAGCCACATCAACAGCACAGTGTGAAAGGGCAGCACAGGTGCAGCAGCCTGTCGCACACACACCTTCAGTTTAACTATTTTCACTGAGCTAAAACACATTTGATATACAACTGAAAAACAAATAATGGGGCTGGGTTCAAGTTTGAGACCACGTTATGAAAACGTGAAATCAAGCGCACAGAGGGGAGGCTAGCACTGTTAGCACAAATTAACGTTCAGTCTCTAATCCTGCACTGCCGCCCGTGTTATTAACTTAATACGCCTGAACTTAACACCTCAATACAATACACACATAATGATAAGAGGCGCCCGAGGCAGTAAAAGACAAACAAGTTTATGTTTACAGGCGACGTGACGCCGTAACGCTGTCTGTTAGCTTACGAGTGTTGGCTTCGTTAGCACAACACCCGGCACAGTGACAGCTCATGTTCCGTGTGTTCGCTGCTCTCTATTAGCACTCAAGCTATCGATACCCGATCGCAAAACAAAAACAAAATAAAGTGTCCCCTGGTTAATCACTTAGGTGATCCGGGCTGATAACGATCACGGCCCCGAGATAAACAAATGTGACAACCGAGTTAGCTCGAGTTAGCCTCCTCACCGTCATATGTTGGCGGAGATCAGCGGGGCTCCTTGCCAACAAATTGCGTTTGTTATGATCGCCTTTATTAGCGGAGGTATATCGATCTATAACTATGTCACTGACATCGCTGTTACACAGCTGATCAACCCTGTGTGTTGAACTTTACATCACATCTTTTCTAGCTAACGGCAGCTAAACATAGCTTTAGCATGGTATCTTCCTAGCTGGGAGCAATGATCGGCTTACGGAGCTTAAGCATGTCAACAATAGTTATCGCTGTGCAGGTTAATGTTGTTGTTACACTGATCGTAAAACACAAGGACGTCTTGTTTCCAGGTGAAAGCAACACAACCATCAACCATCAGTCACACAGGTTAGCTTCGGTGGCTAACAGCGACGGGCTAGCGTCAGACTGTTCCGAGTATCTCCTTGTTATGATCGCAGCGTCTCCAGATGTGTTTGTTGTTGCGTGTGTGTGTGTACGAGTGTGTTGAGGTGTTGTCATGAATCAGTCCTTACCGGGTGTGAGGCGTTAATTAGAGCTGTGCGGTTCAGATCTATTGGAGAGAAGCTAATGCGGGTTATCCTGTGGCTCAAGTCAGAGCTGACTGTCCAAGATGGCTGATCGCTGCACAGGGTTTCCTCCGCTGGATACAATGGGCCTGTGGGACAAAGAGCACGATTAATACATCAGCTCATGCGGGCCGTTTGCGCCGCGCACACCGGCACTGCGCAAACTCACCTGAGCAGGTGTGTGTGTGTCGCTCCGTTTAACGGGCCGGTGAAGCGTTTAGTAGCGACCAAACGCTGCAGCAGACGATGACATCATCAGGCGAGATCTTTAAAATGCAGCTCAGCATGTTTTCAGCTTTTTGACGTTGTTGTGTTGTAGTTTTCACACATTTACAGATACAAGTGACGATTTCAGGTTCATTCTGAGGTAACTGCGTGGATATTACACACCCAAGTGCAGTTTTATTGCCCGTGTCAGGGAGGTGATCCACGCAGGTCAAACTGGGAGGAGACCACAGTGTTGGTACACATCAGGATCCCCCCCAGGAACATCTCGGTAAGAGGAACATCTGGGCTACTATCAGCTGGGTGAGCAGGAGAATATGGATGGCTGGAGGTCAGGTACTTTTCTGTGTCTGTACAGGGACATTACTGATACATTTAACACCAAAACAGTTACTTTGTGTACTTCAGACTACAATGTTGCTAACTGTACCGTCTCCTAGATGAAATTTCCTTGATGTGCAATACATTTAACCCCGTTTATGCTTTAATAATGATTCCACTTTCCTCCAGCCGGCAGCTTGAGGTCCAATATTCAAATCCAGGTTCAAATATGCCAGATTGGATACACATTTGGATCTTACTGCCCAAAGCTTTTTGATCCTAATATCTTCTTCCACAACCACTTAGCACAAGGCTTCTACACAGTATGCTATACATGCTGGTGTGTGATTAGTGTATGGCAATAAACTCCATGTATATAAGTCATAGTGTGTTGATTTAAGATAATAGAATTGCTGTAAACATGTAAGGAAACATTCAACGCACAAAGGCTCTGCTGAATAATATCATCATGAATCACAGGAGTTGTAGCTTTTATGGTTCTGTTTACTGTAAAATGCTACCACAGTGTTTTATATTGTGAATTATATTCTATTGATTCATTGTTTGGTGGGGACATCTTCATAAGGACAAATACACTTCCATTTCCTTTTATTTTGTAGGATTTAATTTATGATGTGGTGATGATCTAGCAAACACTCCTGTTTTTTTTTCTCTTAAAAATATGAAATATTTTAATATCGTAGTTGACAACATTACATGCATTCAGTGTACAGCATTAGAATCATGAATACAAAGCACATGCTGTTCACTTAATAAGCATCGCCTGAACTGAGCAGCAAAATAAAAAATAAGATTTGTTTTGCAAAGTAAAGATGATCACATAAGATCTTGATAACAAAATGAACTCCTTAACTGTGATTAATTGCTGTTAAATTCACAGAAACAATAAGTGTGATTTCATAAATAGACATATTAGACTTTATAAAACATAGACATACTGTAAATATATGAAGGGGACATATTAAGACGTTATAAAACTGAAGTCAGTGACTTTATCCATTGCTGATATAAACAATCAGCAATGGATAATTTATTAAAAATACTTTATGCACAGAACTCATAACTATAATAAAGATTTTCCTTTCATGGCACCAAATAATACCCCAAATATTCCATCAACTAAGCACTGACAACTTCAGCAGTGTTTAAAAGAAGTATTTACATTATTTATCTTTAACACTGTGACAAAAGCTGCGATCTGAATGTGCTCGCCGATCGCCACACAGTAACATCACACCGTGTAAAACTCACCCAGCCCTTAACACCAACGGCCAAGAGGACACAGTATTGATTAGTTATTTACAAGCTGTTTATACAAAATGTCCATCTGAGTTGTTGTCTCCTCGTTTTCTCTTTCTTTCTTTCTTTCTTTCTTTCTTTCTATCACAGCAGCATTCTCAGCAGCAGGAGACTGGCCGCTGCACAGAAGTAGTGCATTGTGTTGCACTTCCAGTAGGGGGCGTCGTTACACAGGTCAGAGTCACAGCAGTGGATACGCACCCCTGGCAGCTCTTGTTGCTGGCAGTGTCTAGATGTGGCACAACCGCTGGTCAGGACGATACCCAGGGCCGCTGAAAGGGGGGACATGAGGAGACACAGACGGGCTGTCAGAGGAGACTGATGAGTTGCCGGTCCGCTCAGCAAGAAAAAAGGCACACGTAAGCAACAAATACTGCAAGAGTGTAATTAGAAGACGCATGTTCAAGGCACACACCCCTAGAAATCAAGGACTGGAAGTACTGAATGTGCAAGTTCATTTGTAATATCAGGAACTAGACTTAAATTTCGTGCCAAAGCGAATCGTCACTTATGTCAGAACTGTCACTGTGATTTATAGTTTGTGAGCTCCCAACATCTGAAACTAAGATCCTTACTTTGTGTCACATCATTTTAAAAGAAGGGGAACCACGTGGATAGTTTCTCATTTCTACCCTTAGCTGACCCTCATTTTCCAGTTCCCTCTTTTGTCTTCCCCTCAAAGCCAAACTGCAGCCTGACTTCTTCATCTTTCCATAAATGTGCTTTTTTCATGTTAAGACCGATCATTGTCACACTGTTTCTTGTGATTTTGTGGGTATTGCGTAACCAATGGCAGGTTATTGGACAGATGTCTGGCTGAGGACATAGTGGACTAAGACTAAGACTTCCCCCCACATCTGTTATGTTTGGGTTTTTTGAGGTCGCATGAAGATTAACAAGTGGACAGGCTCACAAATCACTACAGCCGCCGCTTTAAGATTTAGATGTCTTATACTTGTGTCACACAGGCTGTTGTCAGTCGTCTCTTGAGTTGTCTCAGTTGTCTCACTGATTGAAGGGGATAAGGTGATGATGAAAGGTGCCTCATCAGCCGTTTAGACGTGTGACAAAGGAAACAACTGGACTGTCTGCGCTTCTGTCAGCAGAACTACTCGGCGTGCAATAACCATCTTGCCTTGGTGAAGAGGTTTACTCACTGCTCTCTGTCTTGATGCAGAATCGGTGTTTGAAACCTTTGTGCGAGTGGGTGCAGGTGATGACTTCTGGGTTGGAACAGCCCACGTCCACGTACCTCTGGCCCTGGATGATGTTGCAGCCATAGCACTGCAGCCCCTGGACTGCAGAGGGAAGAAGGGGACACACAGTACAATACAGTCCAGACTGACGTATTAGTGTGTGACGCCACTTGACATTTATTCAAATACAGGAATAGAGATGACTAATTAGAGTAATTATGGCTGCGTTCGTCTTTAGTTACACCAGTGTTTCTGCTATTACAATATACTGGAGTTGTAAGAAAGCTTCCCAGTCAACAGGGTTCTCCAGCAGTGAAGTGAATAGAATGTTGATAGTTTGATATTGAGTGTAGGATGAGATCGATCCCCCAAAGCAACAAATCCAAAAATTATCTGCTGACTTTGATTTAAAGTATAATCATCTTCATATGAACAGGAGAAATAGACTCTCTCCTCTTCCCTTCTCTCCTCTTCTCTTCAACCCTCAAATCCACTAAAAAGAGCTTGTCCATGAACACATAAGCCCTCTCACACACACACACACACACACACACCTGTGCTTGGACTACTACAATCACACACACACACAAGGTGGAAGATCAGCTTTGGCTGAAACCAATCCGCTCTCTCGATCCGTGCAGCCCTGGAGCACATAGAGCCGCTCCTCTCTCTCTGCCGCTCTGTTAAATAGCTCCACCCAAAACTGAGCAAACTAATCCTGGGCAAATGCTCTTACCTAAAAAAAATCACTTTAGAAATTTGCTGAAATCAATGTGAAGGCTCTCAGGGACAGAGAGCACATGGGGCCGGGGCCTCAGAGCTGCGATGGTGATGCATTATCATTAGCATTACAGTGAAAGCTCTCATAAATACTGTAGTCTTTCATTACGGCCCAGCGATGGATGGAAATGAAAAGCAGGGGAAAGTCATTTACATTTCAACAATGTGATGTTATGAAAGTGTGTGTGTGTGTGTGTGTGTGTGTGTGTGTGTGTGTGTGTGTGTGTGTGTGTGTGTGTGTGTGTGTGTGTGTGTGTGTGTGTGTGTGTGTGTGTGTGTGTGTGTGTGTGTGTGTGTGTGTGCTGAGACGTGGTTACACACTCATGAAACATTGAACAGTTGCCCAGTATGAGCATTTATCAACGTAATGAGGCCGCATTGGAAACACATTTAGCTCAGCATAGTACAAAGCTGTTAATTGTGACCCGCCAGTCCGGCTATGATCGCAAATAAGGAGGAAATATGATGATATTACAAAGCAAATCAATATGTATATTGTATTATATATTTTTAATAGCAGAATGCACACTGTGCTGTAATTGTATTATATTTTTCAGCTTATTGTACATTTAATATCACAGATCATGGGGCTCATATGGCATTTCAGATATTTGATACAGACACATTCATGATATCGATATGCATTGCCTATTTTATGGCCTATATATTGATTGATTGAGTCACCAGGTTGTCCAGGTGTCCCATCAGAGCTCCCTCAGGTGAGACATAAACATAATAACTCCTCAACATATAAAAGAACCCAATTTTCCTTTGTTTGGCCCCCGAGTGGAACAAAGGTTACGCTTGGAGCCGAGCGAGGTCAATCGTTACGACTCTATGGGGAAATTTACTTCACCACCTATGGCTATTACCTACTGTAAGGCATCATAGATTTGAACTCAGGGGTCAATTACAGGCAGAACAGAGGCAGTCCTTTTTTCTATCATTCTTAGGCTCTGATATTTAATTTTTTGGAGGATAATCTGCTGATAGTCTGCCGAGAGAGAGAGAGAGAGAGAGAGAGAGAGAGAGAGAGAGAGAGAGAGAGAGAGAGAGAGAGAGAGAGAGAGAGAGAGAGAGAGAGAGAGAGAGAGAGAGAGAGAGAGAGAGAGAGAGAGAGAGAGAGAGAGCATCTTCACGTCTCTCTTGATGTCTCAGAAATACATCACACATTATGAAATTAAAAGAGCTGAGATGATGTCATTGATCTTTTCCTCACCTTGTGTCAGGAGCAATGCCCAAACCGAGATAAATCCAAGCCCATACACCAGCCAGGTGTGTAAAGTCATGGATGCAGCAGCACAGCAGTGGGGCTCAGTGTTCCGTGCTGGAGGGGAAAGTCTCTGAGGTTTTTCCCAAATATTCCACAAAGACAGGGATGGGAATATTAGCAGATTTTCCACTTTCCCCCAAAAAAAGAAGCCCTGATCAGACCCACACTCTCTCTCTGTCTCGCTCTCTCTCCAGCCCAGCCTGAGCGAAATGCACACACTGACTGACTGAACTGCTCCAGGGAGAGAGAGAGAGAGGGAGAGCGGAGCGAGCATCCAGCCAGCCAGCCAGTCAGGTCAGCAGCCAGCCAGTCAGGGAAACAGAATGAGCGGAAGGAACTAAATAAATGAGTGTCTTCCTCAGCGGTCTTCCTCACGAGCGGGAGAAGCTCAAATGGAACACACACGCACAACACACAACAATCAGGATTAATTCCTGATTGATAATCCATTGTTTCTAATAATAGTCCTATCACAATGTGTTAAAAGCCCAGAGGCTAAATGGGATGGCACACTGAGGACAGTGTGTGTGTGTGTGTGTGTGTGTGTGTGTGTGTGTGTGTGTGTGTGTGAGAAGGAGTGAGAGTGCACAAGGTGCACACGCACACACACACACACACACACACACACACACACACTGTCCTCGGTGTATCACTGTGCTCACACACTGTGTGCAGAAAAGTCGATCTAATCAAGAATTAAAGAGTAAATCCTTCTCTGAGGCTGTAATGCTGATGATAAGGTAAAGCTCGGTGCTTAAGCTCTCATCCCTCCAAACCCAAACCCACATATGGTTCAGTCTGACTGAAGGCTGCCAACCACTGATGTCATTTGTATTAAGACATATTTTCAGTGCAGTGTTGAGATTTTTCCACATAGGTGTTCATTATAACGCCAACAAAGCCTGATATTGTCATTGAGGTTCCTCTCTTCATGCCTCTCTGATTTGCCACGCCACACACGCGGGTGCCTCCTCTCTTCGGTAAGCATGTGCAGCTGTGAGCAAGTTGTCTCTCTTCTCTGTGCTTTCGTTCATTCGTGAGTCACTGTTGGTGTGTTTGTGTGTGAGTGTGTGTGTGCAAGTAAGACAGGATGAAGAGAAATGCTTCCATTGCAGCGTGCGCTATCTGAGTGTCACACACGCTGGGCATGAGGATGCTCGTGTTGGACAAGCTGTTTCAGCCTTAGTCGATATTCCCATTTGTGCGTGTGTGTGTGTGTGTGTGTGTGTGTGTGTGTGTGTGTGTGTGTGTGTGTGTGTGTGTGTGTGTGTGTGTGTGTGTGTGTGTGTGTGTGTGTGTGTGTGTGTGTGTGTGTGTGTGTGTGTGTGTGTGTGTGTGTGAGAGAGAGTCAGTTGCTATCCTAAAGACATTTCATCACCTCAGCTCTTCCCTTAATGTAACCCTTTAAATTAAATACCCTAATAACACCACACACACATTTACATTTACATTTTGCTGAGCTGCTCCGTCTGGACTGATAAAGCTGTGACAGAGTGAAGCACGTACAGGAGGAAGAGGAGGTCCAGCGTTTTACCACAGAGCTCAGTCACGGACACACTGTATCTTAAGTCACACAATGGCTTCTTCAAATTCCCTTTAAATCCCCTGCAGTGGCGACTCTGGCGTGACACTGACAGGACTAGAGAGGCCTACAAGGATGGATTTAAATTCTTGATGAAATTGCAATTAAGGCAGCAGAAGACGGAGCCGGAGGCGAGCAAAGACGAAAAGGAAACAACACCAAATGCATGAAAAGTTAATTCAGAGCTGTGGGCTTTAAATAGTGTTGTTGGACGGATAGAAGATGGAAGTGAAATGGCCTTTAAGTCTCCTTATGAACCGCAGCCCACTGAGTTCCCTCCAGTGTTAATGAGCACTAATGCAGAACGCAAACCTCTATACGGCAGAGTTTCTGAAGGATAAATGCAGCTTAGGGTGATAATAAAGCAAAGCGTAGTACATGCAGAGGGATGTGGTTCGGGGGCTTCTTCACTTTCCCCTTTTCCCTTTTTGCAATTTTGTCACACGTGCCACCATTATCGCCTTAATGCTTGTCACTGCCTGTGCGATTAGCGGCTGAAGACTTGAAAGGGAAACTGCCTCTTGGCACCCAGAGTGCCAAGTAATTGAAAGTTTGCCTCTGCAGTTTTACACCAAAGGCAGAGCAAAGCTGGATTCTCCTTATGCGGCAGAAAGGAGGCATCCCAGGAAAAGGCTCAGCTCCACTCTGCTGAATGTAAGCACTTGTGCATTTTGCTTTATTGCCCTTTAAATCACCGCTCCCTGGCTCAGTCCCAGTCCCTTATTTGTTTCACAGTTTTTCCTTTTTTTGTGAGTTCATGCACATGACATCTAGCATAATTGCTTGAATATAATATAATAATAATAATCTATGCATACATTATACTCCAGCAACGTATTCAAACATTCATTAAAACGCTCCTTGTTTCCCACAGCATTCTGCTCTTCTTCTCTTGTGCTTGGCTGCCCTGGAGCCCCTGAGGTGAAGCTCCTGGCCCCCGTCACCATATGCTGCTGTCACTGTCATGTTCACGGTGCCATAACAGCCCCAGTGGCTACCAGACCAGACTGTGACCCCCCCCCCCCCCCTCTCTCTCTCTCTCTCTCTTCATCTGACCCAAGAGCTGCTGTCTTCCTCTGCAGGTTATTGATCCAGAAGAGACCAGAAAGGAGGATGAACTGGTCTATTAGGCTCAATTAGAACACAAGAGTAGTCAAGTTCTTCTGATATGTCGGCCCGTTACACACACACACACACACACACACACAGATACACATGACAGCCCTGCCTCGTGAATAATAAGCATGCACCAGAAGATGAATTGCCCGAGCACAGGTATGGAGATGAGGCAGAGATACAGTAACGTGTTTTCTTCCTGTGTGCAGAGAGAGTTGAGACGCTGGCAGGAGCTGTGGAGGACCGACTGGACCGACGCAAATCAGCTAAGTTTATCTGAAACAATCCCCATCCTCCCTCCCTCCCTGCCAGCCTCATATCTTAATCCTCCTCTGGCTCGATGACTCAAATCACCTTTAAAAACAAAAGCTGATCCCATAGGTGGCTTCCTGCGAGTCAATCCAGCCGTGAATGGCAGTAGCTCCGGAACTGTTGCCATGGTATCGGCTTATTTACTTCAAACAGCGGAATAAAAAATGTTTTGGCTGCCGTATTAGTGTCAGTGTTATCATCCAAAGGACACATTTCCTCTGGGTGATTTAAAGAATTAAACTGTGTGTGTGTGTGTGTGTGTGTGTGTGTGGTTTTGAACAACTGAATGCTGAAAGTTATTGAAGCTGGAGACTCACTGAGCGTCTAAGCCTGACACTTGCATGGATTCCTCCTCTTATCTTGCCAAAATGTCCTAAGAAATCATTTTTATGCAAACCTACATGGGGGAACACCTGGGAGGTTAAACTCAAACAGACATAATTCTTATTCTGAGCACATTGTGACGTTTTAGTGCACAACTGCTGCTTTATTTGAACAAACTCCTACGTTTAATCTGCTATTCCACGCGTTTCCTTCTCTGAGCTCGCAGGACGGCGTTACATAAGTGCCAGACGAGCACCATGACGATTACATTTGAAGCTTGGGATCAGATTATGGCTGCACGGTGAACTATCACTTCATAGGAATAAGATTAAAAACAATCTGTCAGAATGGAGCCGTGTGAGGAACTCCAGCTCCTCCTGCGGCTTCATGACCTCACACTTTGACTTTTCGACCTCCATTTGTTGGAATAACGTCTCATTCCTCCTCTTAGTCTTGAAGAATTTGTTGCGCAAAAACAAATGTGTCTTATTTTCATTTAAACCATTTTATTCTTTGGTGACTGTAGGAGTTCATATGTATACAATCTGAAGTAACATGACATCATATGGGTGTGGCAGAGATGTGTGATAATGCAATTGGCCAATTATGTCATTAACAACTGTGACATCATTCCTGATTGTTTTGCACCTTCCAAATAAAAACAAAAACAATAAGCAACAATGAAGACGTGACACAAAGTATTGCCCCATTTATGTCTGTATTTTGCACTTTGTTAATAATATAGTTAAGCTCAGAAATTAGTAGATGAACGTGCAGAATAAGAAAGCTCAGTTTGTTTAAATCATCCTGCTGCTGCTCCATGAAACGTCTCGACTCCTCGTCTCCTAATCCACCATAGAGGGGCAGGAGACTCCAGGAGAGCAGAGACTTTCTTATTCTATGTTGGCGTGTGTTGCAGGATTATGCTCCGCCATAATCCCTCCACCATTGTTCTCTCACTGTCTCCTCCTCCTCCTCCTCACAGCCTCTTCCTCATCTTGCCCTTCTTCTGGTCGCCTCGTCCGAAGCCTGACTTCTTGATCTCCCCGACCCACTTCTTGTTCTTGCTGCGGATGTTCTTCAGCCCTCCGCTCTGCAGGAACTGCTGCTTCTTCTGTTTCTTGCGCGCCCTCAGGATCTCATCGTTGGTCTTCAGCTCCGAGCGGACTCCTCGCCCGCCGGCCGCGCCGGGCCTGGCCTGAGGCCCTGAGGGGCTCTGGAACCGGGAACCGGGATGACCGCGGCCACGACCACCGCCACGACCACCGCCACGACCACGACCTGGGACAGGGGGTGACAGTATGTGTAAAACTGAAAACAACAACAGGAAGGTCTTCTAAATCTAAATCTTTGTCAGAGGATGCTCTCATACCTCCTCCGCCTCTCCTTCCTCCTCCTCTTCCTCCCGCTCCTGATTCTCCGTCTGAATCATTTCCGTCACTGAACCTGTATTTCTTCTTCCACTCATCATAACTGAATCGCTGTCAAAGTCTTAACAACTTCACAATGGACCCACATCCTGCAGTAATTGTATACATGATCAACAATAACAGTGATGAAGAGCACATCGACAGACAGCTGCTTGATGAAGGATACAAGTTCTTCTTGTGGTTCTTATTGACCATCTGGCCCGTCTCGAGTCTGATCCTCTTCTTCTGGTCCTCCTTTCCTGTTTCTCGGACAAACCTCTTCCTCTTGCGGTCCCTGCAGAGGCAAAGGAAGGACAGATTAGGATATGAACAGGAGGGAAATCTCAGGTGTGTGTGTGTGTGTGTGTGTGTGTGTGTGTGTGTGTGTGTGTGTGTGTGTGTGTGTGTGTGTGTGTGTGTGTGTGTGTGTGTGTGTGTGTGTGTGTGTGTGTGTGTGTGTGTGTGTGTGTGTGAGAGAGAGAGAGATGAAGAGTTTCACCATTTCATGACGTTTTTGTGCTGGTTGAGCCGCGCTCCCTCGTCTCCCATGAGGTCCAGGACGGCTGTGGACGCCTGCTGCTCAAAATTGGTGCCTTCGCCGCTGAGACTCAACCTGGCGCCGCCCAGGACACAAAGCTCCAGTTATCAACACGCCACAGGTAAACACTTTGACTCAGGTCTGATCTACCTTCTCCCTCCTCTTCCTCACCCTCTCTCTGAGTTGAAGTCTTTGGGCCTGTAGGGGATGTAGTACTCCTCGTCTTTGCCCGTCTGTCGGCTTTTCTTGCTCTTTTGCCGCTCGTCGCCATCTTCCTGCTTGTTTCTCCTCTTTCCACCTACAACCTCTGAGAACACCCCCTGGTGGAGGAATGCAAGAACTTCACTTTATAAAGATATTTTTCAAATTTGTGCCTGTGTCCCACATACATGTTTAAGTACAGAGCATGTCTTCAATAATTAACAATCAGCTCTTCATTCCTGTCTTGGTTGTATTTGGGTCAGTTGGACATACGATCAATCCCCCCAGAGTCTCGTACCTCGAGTTCCTCCTCGTCTTCCTCCTCCTCCTCGGGGTTTGTGAAGGAGCTGTCGGCTGTGCTCGGTCTGACGGGATGCTGCAGCCGGCTCTCTGTGGCCATGTCCTCTCTGCGCTTGCTGAACTTGTTCACCAGCCTCGTGTCCTTTGACCTTTTGGTCCGCATCACCTCGCCGGCTGTCGTCTTGTTGCTAGAGTTGATCTCAAAGATGGTCTACGAGTAAAAAAGGTTTAGATGTGGAATAGCAGGATAAGGCAACGCGTAACACAAACTGTATTATGATGCAACTGACCGATTTGGATCTGTAGCCCTTGATGGCGTCGACCATATGTAGGCGCTCCAGTTCCATCGACTCCAAACCGGAGCCTGAAAGACAAGAGAGCGGGTTTTAGAATCCTACAACACCAAACACACACATCCGATGTCACTGTCGTCTATTAACTGAAACCCAAACACACCGAGCAGTGGATGGACGGCCATGCCGGACAGATCTGTGTTTTTGACCCGTCTGACGGACTCGGGCGCAGGGGCGGGCCTGGACTTGAGGTACTGCTTGTAGCCGTTCTCTGAGATGCGCTGGAGGTTCTGCAGGTCGAGGGAGTTCTCGTGCGCCGTCATCAGATGTGAACCTTCGTCGTCCAGGATACACTGAGGGACACGACCGCACACACCGTCGGAGTCTAAAAGACAGAGAGAGAGAGAATGTGTCTACAAATCAATCAAATTCCTGAGCATTCCAGACTCGGCAGGCGTTGTGTGAAGCCGACCTTGCGTGTGTTCGAGTGTTGCGAGCTGAAGTGGTCTTCCGAGGAAGAGGTGAAGGTCGTAAACATAGGGCATCTCGTCCGTGCAGATCATACTGTAGGCTGTGCCACTGCGGCCGGCACGAGCCACACGGCCTGATGGGAGAAGACGGGGACAAACAAATAATTAACGCTTACAAATCAGTTAATGTTCCCTTATTGACTTTATCCTTTGACGTAACAGCAGATTTCAGTTCTAATGGGGTCATTTTAGGCTCGTTTCTGCTTCTTACCGACTCTGTGCAAGAACAGTTTGGCCTTAGAGGGGAAGTTGAAGTTGATGACGTTGTCCAGCAGGGGGATGTCTATACCACGAGCGGCAACGTCTGTCACCAGCAGCACCATGGCTTTCCGATGCACAAACTTCCCGATGTTGATCTTCCTGGCGGTCTGATCCAGGGCGCTGTAGATGTAGGCGCACTCCACGCCTTCAGACAACAGCAGCTGGAGCGACCAAAGAACGCACATGAATCAATCAATCAATCATCAGTTGATTCTGGGGGAGACGCAGAGAGCACCTGGGACGATTGTGGCGGGGCGTCTTTACCTCCTTCAGGTACTCCACGTGGTGTTTGGTGGCGACGAAGACCACTGTCTGCTCCTGAGGCTTGGCCACGTTCCTCAGGAGGTGCAGCAGCAGCGCCGGCTTGTCGTCCATGCGCAGGTGGAAGAACGACAGCTGACGGAGGAGAGAAGAACAAAGAGAGAGAGAGCGAGAGCGAGAGCGAGCCAGATAGAGAGAGGTGGAAAGCAAAAATCTGAGTTGGTTGCCAGTTGGGTTCATCTTGAAATCTGATTGTTTTTTGTCTACAAAATAAAATAATAATCATTTTCTCTGCTAAAGTTGCTTTTAAGGGTCATTGGCGAGCGGCTTCCTTTCTTTACCTTGATTTGGTCACTGAGCTTTGAATCCACGTCCAGACGGAGCAGCACCGGCTCTGTCAGTCCTAAAGACAAGAAAGTCGATAAGAGTCGGCGCGAATATTCAGCAGACCAACTACGTGACTTATATCGTGGCGTCACTATGACAACTGAAACATTAACACTATTTTCCTTGTCATTTTAAAAATCAATTTGAAGCTTTGACAGAAACCAAGATCAATTGTGAGGCGTTCAGGGAAAAATGGACAGAAATGTTATTTTCAAACTCTATACCATAAATCTTTATTCTTTATAAAACATTAAATACAGAATCTGTGTTGTTGTCTTTTGAATGTGTTGTTTACCGGCTCTTACCAGCTCTGGCAAACTCTACCAGCAGCTTGGGCAGCGTGGCGGAGAACAGCAGCGTCTGCCGGTCGTCTGGGAGCCTGCGGATGATTTCCTGAAGCTGGTCGGCGAAGCCCATCTCAAACAACCTGCGGGCAGCGGGGAGCGATCAACCCAGAGTCCAATCTGACCAAACACGGTGCGGAAGACGCCACGGAAACGCTTCGGATGACTCACCTGTCGGCCTCGTCAAACACCACGTACTGAACGCTCTGCAACTTCAGGTTCATCTCCGTGATGACGTGCATGAGACGACCGGGTGTGCCGATGATTCTGAGGCAGGGTGAGAGAAACGGGTGACGGCATTTCTACCTTCATTACAGCGTAGACATGTGATCAGAGTATCTAAACACAGTGACTAACACACCTGCAGCAGTGCGTGTGCCTGTGCGTGTGTGTACTCACATGTCAGGATTTTCATGCAGAGCAGCAAACTGATCGTCCATTCTGCAGAAGATCAATAGTGTTAGAAGCCATTCCATTGTGTAAGATCAATACATTTATGCAGTGAAGTGACACAAATCAAGATGTGACATCTCTAGAGTCACACACACACACACACACACATACACACCTGTCTCCACCAAGGATCAAGGCAGTTTTGAGTCCGGTGAATCTTCCCAACTGTAAAGATCGGGGAAAGTGATCAACATCTCCAGAGTCAGAGTGGAGCCACGATTCATTTCAAACAGAAGAAGAAGAAGAAGAAGAAGCCTAAAAGGATCAGGTCTGACCTCTTTGGTGAACTTCATGGTCTGCAGGGCCAGCTCTCTGGTGGGGGTCAGGATGAGGGCCCGGGCTCCTGTTTGGGCCTGAGGGGCCTTCAGCTTCTCAAACATGGGCACCAGGAAGGCGGCCGTCTTACCACTGCCGGTCCTGGCCATGGCTACTACGTCCTTACCATCCAAAATGAGTGGAACAGTCTGAAGAAGGAAGAAGATGATGAAGAGTTAGCATTGGGTATGAAAATATGGCGTCGGTGCTCACAAACATGCAGATTAAAGGATCCTGGAGTGCCACTGACCTTTCGCTGGATTGGAGTTGGGACTTTGTAGCCTTTCTTCATGATTCCTTTATACACGGGATAACTGAGACCTGAGATGGAACACAAGGCCGTCAGAGAACACAGAGGTTTGGAGCTCAAAGGTGGACATCTGAGGAGATGTTGTGGAGCTCTCAGTCATCACAAATATCTAAACAATGAGAGTTCTACTTGAGAAACCTTTGCTTCCTGATGCTGGGTGACAGTATCAGAATCAATGTAAACACCCAGTGGCTCTCACCCATAGACTGAAAGCCTCCAGACTTCTTCTTCTTCTTGTTCTGGGCCCTGACAAGCTCCCTGGTGTCCGGCTCCACGTCAGACAGGGGATCTGATGCAGCTGGAAACCGAGGCAGCTTCTTTCCCGTCTGTGACACACACACACACACACACACACACACACACCTTTCATTAGAATTCACTTAATCCTATGACAAGTTATCCAACTGAAGTCTTTATCTTTGTAAACATTGTAAATATGTCCAAATGTAGCCGTTTAATAAATATGTGTCGTGTTATTGCTCCTGCCATCGCGCTTAACGAAGGCACTAGGTTGTAATGTTACTCCCTGAGTGCTTTCCTGTCCCATAACCTTTGCTTCTAACCGTTTTTATGGACAGTTTTGCGGTTGCATATTATCCAGGATGTAATTCAAAATCCGAAGAAAACAGGGGGCATCCGGATTTGAACCGGGGACCTCTTGATCTGCAGTCAAATGCTCTACCACTGAGCTATACCCCCACACGGATAACACACTGACATAGTGAAATATGTCTCATCAGCCAATATAAAGCAGAATATGACTTTAATCCTTCATATGTTCTTTGTTTTATCTACATTAGTTATTTCTTACGTTTCCATCGTCTTTCATTCCAGCAGCGAGCTCGAACTCTCCGCCGTCTGAGTCCTCCGGCTCTCTGCTGGCTGTGTGCCTCTTCCTCTTCGTCATTTTCTTCTTCCTTTGCGCCATCGCTGTGCCGCACTTTCACTGTACTACTAATATAAAGAAAAGTAATCCAACTAATGTCCTAAACAGCTGTTGTCAACTCAACACACAACAACATAGCGAGCGGACATGTTGGTAACACGTGTGAGGGTTGTGTTCTTCTTCCTTTTCCGTTCGTTTTCACTGCTGGTTCATCCGACAAGAAATTCGCTACCGCCACCTACCGCTGTGAACGATGTACTACAGAATATATATTTGTTAAAACTAAACAGAAACGCCGGCTGATTCAATACTTACACCCAACCCTTAAACGAGCCTCCATCTTAGTCATTTCCTCGTTATTATTCATTTATGGACGGCAGATAAAGTTGCAGTTAAAGATTGTGTATGAAGTGCAACAAAATACATTTAAGGTCTTTATTTAGTTTGTTCACATCCCTTATGTAATTTTATTCATTTATTTATTTAAACGATCTTAAATGTACATATACAATAGAATTACAATTCAAAATATAAATTACAGTTTATGCTGTAAACAAGCTGCGAGACAGCTATTGCCCAGCCCGCTAACATTAGCACGCTAGTCCTTTTAGCATTCCGGGCCAGCACGCACCCAATCACATATAAAATAATATTACTTTATAAATTAAAAAATCGTCAAAATAGGAAAGGGGAGATGGGAAATATGGTAAAATAATTACATCTAATTTTTAAATGTGTGTGAGTAGCTTGCAGTGGTGATGTTGTGGATATGTAAAGCCCTTTGAGACATTGTTGTGATATTGGGCAATATACCTGACTTGACCTGACATGTCGTCATCACGTTTCTATATGCCAGAACAGAAAGCTGAAGTTTATGTGAATACATATCATGTGATTTACGTCACTACGGCGGCGTCCAAACGGCGTATATAAACAGTATGTAGAGATGAAATTGTTTAGAACCAGACAAAACCCCAGACGACAAGGAAGTACAAAATGGACTACTGGATTAAACCGAATATGGATTTGACCGATATCTCTTTATGGACAAGCGCTGATTGTTTTGGTGAGTGATCGATCTTGTAAATTTAATTTTACAAGTTATCTTACGAACCTTTTTCAAAACAATTAGGAACGCATGAAAATAAGGAAACGTAATGAAACGAATGAAATTGAAAAACAACTGGCTCATCTAGCTCATCAACTGAAACGAACACCGTAGTTGAGATGCAACAGAGCTGAAAGACAGCCTGCCTCACAGCGTCTTCCCGGGCTGCATTGGAGAGCTTCCATTGGCTGAGGCGCGGCGGGTCGTCCAATGAGCGCAGGGCCACAGCCAAAATGAGGCGGGGCCATTACGGCACGAATCCGTCTGGCTCGTCTCCGCTTCTTCTCGAGCAGCCAACCCCGGTGTCGGCACAGCACAGTCTAGTTTGCATATTAATCACACTCTGTGGGGAGGACAAGAAAGATTTACAAGCAACCTATTTCATAGGTAACAGCCAAAACACTGTGACAATAGCATTTTTGCTTTGAACTCCTGTTATTTTGACATCCTATAAGTGATTCATGTTTTCTGTAGGCTGTATCTGTGTGTGCTTAGTAGGGCTCTATTTTTAGTTCCCTGCCTTCAGCTTTTTTTTTTTTTTTCAGAATCAGAATAACTTAATTTGCCAATTAAGTTTGCACTTAAGAGGAATTTGCTGTGGTTCTGGGTGCAACGTGTAACATATAGAAAAACAGAAGACAACATATAAAACAACATAAAACAACATGTACAAACAGCAGCTTGGTGAATACTTAAATTAAATTAAAAACACATTAAATTAAACTAAATTAAATAAGTTAACTAAATGAGTGCTGATGAATAAGGTGTTAAAAAACGTGCAGGGGATTATTGAATAAATTAACTTAAGACTACTGTTAAATAAAGTCAATGTGCAGGGGTTTTTGTGAGGTCAGTGGAGGACCTGGGCCTTGTTGATGAGGCCCACTGATAATGGTAATAATCATGGTTAACTGGTTTCACAGCCCTAAATGACCCTCTAACATTGTAACTGTCTCGCATGTCTCTGTCACAGCCAATATCAAATGCACAACATCTAAGAGCATCAAAGTACATGAGAAGGAGGTGGCGTGTAGCCCATCACCTCGGTACTTCATTGAAAGCTTCATTGGCGAGGGCTGCTTCGGCAAAGTTGCTAAATGTCTGGATTTGGCAACAAAACAGGAGGTGGCCTTGAAGATTCTCAGAAAGGATGCTGGGGACCCCAATCACATCCAAAAAGTGGTAGATCATAGCTTTTCATCATACTTGACTGAACTCATCAGATCTCTCAGTATAAATGATACAAAGTGTTAATGTTTCATCAAATTATGTTATATCTCCTCTTTTGTCTGCAGGCATCCGTGATGAATGTCATCAGTGTCCTTGACCCGGTCAAATCCAGCATTGCAAAATTCCTTGGTTGTTTTGAATACGTCGATACCACCTGCCTAGTATTTGAGATGCTGGAGACATGTCTGTATAACTTCCTCATACAGAGGGACTGGGTGCCACTGTCTCTCATTGAGATACGCCCAGTCGCCCAACAGGTATGTGCTCTGTATCATGCTATCATCAAGTAACCACAGCATATTCATATCCTGAAGTACCGATCCAACAGTGAATAAACATTTTAAACACTGGTACTTCTTTCGGTGTCCTTTCAGTTGCTGATGGCTTTGAATGCCCTGAAAAGCATTGGCGTTATACACTTTGACATCAAGCCTGACAACGTCATGTTGGTCAGCCAGAAGGACGAGCCTTTTAGGGTAAAACTGATAGACTTTTGTCGGGCTGTGAAATTATCTGACGTCTACATTGGGAAGATCGGTCAGCCAACCGGATACAGGTGAGTTCAAGCTGCACAATTCATTAGTTCATTCATCCATACAGTACGTCCATGTTGAATGTAAGAGTGTAATTCACAGCTGATTTATTTGCTGAATATTTCATATTGATATCATGGCTCCTGTGTGTGAAATCTAATATTTTGCTTTTGTCTTGTCTCCTCAGGGCTCCAGAGGTCATGTTGGGTCTGCCCTTCAATGAATCCATAGATATATGGGGAGTCGGCTGTGTCCTCACCTTCCTGTACCTGGCGGGTAACCTTTTTTCTGTAAAGTGCGACTATCAGATGGTGAGTATTCAGATCTATTATCATGGTCCTTAATAACAAGGTGTAGACAGACAAGTGTTGAAACCCAAGTGGAGACTTTCTGCTGATGTGATTCTGCATTCTCTCTCTTCAGATGAAGTCCATGGTACAGCTGCTGGGTGAGCCAGAGGAACACCACCTCCGAGACGGACTATTCACCGACAATTACTTTGTGGAGGAACAGTACCAGGAAGGTCCAGTTTGGCGCATGATGGTACCAATCACAATAACGCACAATATTGTAATTCAGGAGTTGTTTTAAAACATCTGACATATATTTTCTTTTTTAAGACACGAGAGGAGTTTGGACGTGTGAACGGGGTCTTACCTGAAAAGGACACACACCCTCCGTTCCCCGGGGGTCTGGGCGATATTATATCTGTAAGTATTTTCTACACTATTCTGTGATTCAAGACAGAATTTAAACTGTTTTTCTCTCCTTACCCAAACTGAATTAATTTAGTTTATGTACATTTCAGTACTACCCAGAAGACGAGACCATCAACATGGATGACCGGAGGGCATTTGCATCCCTCCTTAAAGGGATGCTTCAGTTTGATCCATGCCAGAGGCTCACACCCCAACATGCTCTGGAGAATCAATTCATAACCATGGCTCATCTTGCTGTGGAGGCCGGCAGCTCTTAGTAAGTACCTGTGTGAGATAGAGGACGGATGGATTTATTTTCTGGTTGACTCATTTATTAATTCTTGTTTCTCTTGCCTCACGCAGTGTGACGGATGCATGCACAGCGATGAGCGTCTGCCAGGACATCACAGACGCCCCTTCGCCATCAGTCTCTGAAGTATTGCCCTTCGATGTTTCGCCTGCCAAAAAGACACCATTACAGAAACTCTGCACATTCTTCTGGCACATCATCAAATGTGTCAGACCACAAGTGAAGGACTGAATGATGCATCACTTTTTGTAAATAAATATGTAAATATGTTTTTCTACCTGAATACTATACTATACTAAGTAAGTAAGTTGTTGCATTTTGTGTTAAATTGTGCTTATTGTACTTAAGTACAATTTTAAGGCACTTTCAATTTATCTGAGTATTTCCATTTTGTATTTCCATTTTGTATTCCACGTTATTCCTTTTTACTGATAATGTTAATGTCTTGAGTTGGCATTATAAAATCTCGCCTGTATATTTGGCTTGTTCTTTATGCTTGTAACTCTTTATTGACACATCACAGAAACACAGCAGCTCACAAAGTTCTTGACACCTTCACCATGAGATTCCATGTGTTGAAATTCAAACATTATCATTATTAAAGAAAATACAGGTAAAAACCCAACCGTTTTTCAATAAACGAACAAGACATCTTTATACATTTATATCAATAACTTTCCACAGGAGTCATATTTTACCCTGACACGATGCATTTGTTGTCCCACTGCTCATGTCTGAATCTGTACCAAATTGGAGCCATATAGGACATGAGGAAGCTACTTCACACAAACTTTTACTAATATGTGGCCCTTTTCTGAGAGTTTGTGGTGAATACTGTCCAGGAAGGTTAAATGAGTCATTTATTTACTGAAACAAAGCATAAATCCATATATTCTAAGTTTCTTTTTACAGAGGAACCTTCCTGTGCTGCGTGACCTACTTTACACAGGCTCCTGAAGGCCCCTTAAATGTAAGCCCAACTAGAGCAAACAAAATGGCAATTGAAAGCTGAGAAGCTCTACCATTGGATGAAATCGCTGTCAATCAAATTCGTAGGTGGGCTGGAGTAATATTCACTCGACGTGATTGGCCGGTTTGAATCTGTCAGGTAGCTGTTTGAGAGCTGAGCCTTGCCGGGTGGACATTACAAGCTTCAACATGACAGTAAGTTTGCAAATTTATTCAATATTTTGGTGGCGTTATGGCTGAGAAAATGTTGTGACTCCATGACAAAGTTGCCCTGCTGTGTTTGTCTGCTGTTGTCTGGTTCTTGGCTGCTTCTGTGTCATTGTCTTATGCTAAGCGCTACATAGCCTACTTGGCTCAGTTGCCAGGTCACTGTGTTCAGAAACATTTATGGCTGTTTGTTTGGAAATTTCTGTGTGTTGTTATGGCATGTGTAAAAAGTAGTAGTTTATTTATTGGATATTTCCAAAAGACGGCAGGTAGAAGTTTTGAACTTGTTTGGTATGTTTGTAGCATTGTTCTGCTGGTTTTGATAGTATTGTTTCCATGCAGCTGCGGGTAACGAGCCTGATTTTGGACAGCGCTGACTCACCCAGGGGTGGCGTTGTCACTTTTAGATGATGTTGGAGCTCGTGTTTATCATCAGCATCAAAATAGACTCTAGACTCTCACCTTTTCAATCATTATTAATCAAGCAGTGACATCACATCTGAGAAGCATCACACCGGGCCGGTTTACTGGACACACGTCAAATAATCATGTTATTTATTTCCTGGAGATGATGGAACATTGCATCATGCACAAACATTCTCTTCAATATGACCACATGCACGCCAGCCGAGGGAGCGTTACACCAGTAGAAGTGAGGGAGACGAGTTACACACGCATGCAGCCATCTGGATGTGCTTACAGTGAGATGCGTACATAGTGTATATCACAGGTTATCTACGGCTGCAGTTACTCGGGGGCCCGGGCTCGTCCCTGAAGATTTGTGGCTTCCAGTCGTCTGTGTGAATGCTGCTAAAGACGGAGGAAAATGGGTGGGAGGTAATGTAATGAATTTGGGCCAAATACATCACCAGTCACCATGGAGATCGTTGTCACACACCGGACACACACCAGAGCACCGGCATATTTCATGCTGGGGAGATCTTCCAATGAAAGCACATTCGCTAAACACACCAGGGCGCTCTCTCTCTCTCTCTCTCTCTCTCTCTCTCTCTCTCTCTCTCTCTCTCTCTCTCTCTCTCTCTCTCTCTCTCTCTCTCTCTCTCTCTCTCTCTCTCTCTCTCTCTCTCTCTCTCTCTCTCTCTCTCTCTCTCTCTCTCTCTCTCTCTCTCTCTCTCTCTCTCTCTCTCTCTCTCTCTCTCTCTCTCTCTCTCTCTCTCTCTCTCTCTCTCCCTCCCTCCCCATACCTTTACAAGTTTGCCTGAGTGTTTTGATTGATTACTAAGCCACTAGGGGGCGCAGTTAGGTTATTTTTATCAGGTTTTTGTTGTCATTTTGTCACACCAACCATATTCAGATTAAGTCATCTTTATACCACAGTGGCTTGGTGATACTTATCTAATAATTTCATAGGGAATTCTTGTAAAACAGATAAAAGTCACTTGTCAACAACAAATGAATACAGCATTGGGATGATATTAAATAAATACATCTACATCAGGTAGTGTAGAATATGTAGAGCAGACACAAATGACCAAAGTTGTCCTCACACTGATATGAGAGACTAACAGGACCCTTGAGTTTGATATCCAATCATATCAGGAGCAGGTTGGTTTAAGAAAGGTGTTAGGTGTGTGTGTTAAATTGTGTTAAAGCGTGCCTGAAAAAAGGGGGATAACTGTAAAAGGTATTTGTGAGGAATAACATCCAGATAGGAGTCTAACGTTGCCTCTGATATCAGTTAATCCTCACGGGGAGATACAGGCTGGCCTCAGTGAATCCATCCCCGTGTCTATCAGAGCTCTTCAGAGCTTGCAGCAGCTCTCCAGTCATCACCAACAGCGGCTTTATCTTCATTCTGGGTTCCCAGGCCTGACACAGCATCCACTCGAGATACGGAGAAGAGGCCGAGCATCAGAGTGCTGCAGCTCTCATAACCCAGGAATATAAATACGCTGAGGCGGTAATTACAGTACAGGCGTATGTGTGTGTGTGTGATTTTCGCTGTTTCATTGTCTGACCATTGACCATAATTTGAGTTTTTAAATAACACATCATTGATTTTGTGTGTTTTTATGCACGAGCTGGAAACAAATAATTACACCACACATCCGCTTTTTACCGTTTTCATAAATGCGACTGCCAAAACCAAAATTTGTACTCTTAGTGTGTATTTTACCTTTGGGCCACTGCTCATTTAGAATATACATACACATTTTAAAAGCTATATAACTCTATCCGTTAGAGTGTGTGTGTGTGTGTGTGTGTGTGTGTGTGTGTGTGTGTGTGTGTGTGTGTGTGTGTGTGTGTGTGTGTGTGTGTGTGTGTGTGTGTGTGTGTGTGTGTGTGTGTGTGTGTGTGTGTGTGTGTGTGTGTGTGTGTGTGTGTGTGTGTGCTCTCTGCGTGCTCCCTGGCCTGATAAGATTGCTGCCCTTTCTCAGGCTATCGCTTACGAGGCAAAAGGCCACTTGAGGAATGACAGGGCCGACATGACGGCTATTAGCCGCTCTCGTCTCAGCGTCTTCACCCCCCACCCCCAGCGTCCGTTCACAACCAGCTCATTTCTAATCAATGGGGAAAGATGTGTTTGTTATTTCATATACGGGTCATATTTATATATACGGTGCTGCCATGGGTGGAGCTCAGACGTCATGTGGCATTTACAGCACTGAGGCCTTGTTTGGAACGATACTGGGGGAAAAAATGATCATATATTACCGATTCTGCTGCCAAATTCATACAAGTATGTTAAGATATTGGTCCATACTGACCTTACCTTTCCATGTGTTTCCATCCAACAAAGTTACACACACGCTAATCCCATATGTGACACTTTTTGAGTCATTTCATCGATTCTTACACTTTCTGATAACACAAAAACATCACCTGCCAGTTGTTCTTAAAAGAATGCGTTGCTGTTGCCAGAGAGTTGTGTCTTTGTGATAGTGATGATGTTGTTTATCTGGATGCAGGTTTTTCAGCAGGGAATATCAGTGTTTCCGCTCCTGGCCTGCCTGCTATGAGAGTGAAACACAGCCAGCATGCAAACCCCCCCACACCTCTTTCCCCTTATTTTTTTTAAACATGTTTTTATACTATTACCCTCAAAAACAATCTGCCCTGTTTGCACCCCTGTGACCACAAACCCTGAAAATAGAGGTTGTTGGGCAAGCTGTGTGTATGTATGTGTGTGTGAGCGAGGCAGTAAATGAGCGTGTGTATGTCCTGAAGCTGACCCCTCTTGGCTTTGGATGCATGAAACTGTGGCGGATCTGTTTAAATATACACACGTCTGAGGAGATTGTTTGGTGCGACATGCGGCTCCTATAAAGGCTTTACCACATTACTCACAAAACCAAGTTGATTCCTATACAGGTCGACGCATGCGCAGCCCGTGAGGTGGAAACATCCTGGCACCGAGCAACAGCCCGCTGGATTAGGAGGTTATTTTTGGGGACACTCAGGTCACAAAGCCCATATAAAGACGTCCTCTCCGGGTGGGTGGAAACTGGGTTATCAGCTTCCTTGATCCTCCTCGTTGGGGCCCGGCGTGTTTGCATCTAGTCAACACTTCCCGCCTCACTTTGGAACACAGCGGGCCCCAACCTCTCCCTAAAGTGACCCCAAGCACTCAGCCTCTGCTTCTTAAAATGCAGATCCACTACCTCATCACAATCTTTTATTTTTTATTCAGGATTACTCTTTTGTAAACACAATCCTGGCCCAACTCCTCTGTCCGTCTCATCTTCTTTACATTATTAATGAGCATGTGAACGCATCATCATACAAGAGCTTTGGCATCAGTGGCATCTCAGTGTCAAACTGAGGTAAACATCCTTAATACTTTTGGCATAAGCAGGGTTCATAGATTCCATTCTGGGTTCTCAGATATTTGGTCAACATTTCAGAAATAAAGCAGATCTTGTGTTTGATTTTGTCCGACATGGAGCTTTTTGGGAAAAACACCAAATGTTATTACCACATCTTTCCGTCCTTCTCTCCTTCTCTTTTCTGAGGAATGTTTTCCCAGACTCTCTTTTCGCCCTCTGCGAGCGCTCTGTCTCTCTGTGGTCACACACTTCATTTGTCTTGCCGGGGGATCAGAGAAACACTGGAAATCAAAATAATCAGTGGACATTGAAGTAGGAGAACACTGAAGACAAACCCAGGATAACAAGATGACAAAGCTTGTTAAAACACACTCTCTTGATAGGCCACATGAATTCTTTCATCATACTTACTGTGTATTTTTCTACTATTTTTCACATTTTGAATTTGAAAAACAGTAACTTTCAAGAATTATTCCTCTTCTTGAAGAGCTGCTAAAGTTATTTAACTCTAATTTACATGTTTATAAATACATGTGCTTATGTGACATATGTACATATGACATATGATCTCCTAATAGAAGAGGAGACTTATATATTTATACATAAACAATACAGAGTCAAAAAAGGTTTACACTTCAGGATCAAGATAATAGGAACATTTTGTTATGTCCTAAAGTTTAAGTTCTTCAAAAAAAGCACATAAGTATGAAATTTTATTTGTATTTACTTTAATTACAATTGCATACCGAATATTTATATATAATTTATAAAATATAATTTTAGTACTATTTATATTTAGTAGTATATATATGTTCGACATTACTGTACAATGCTCATCATTTCATTTCCCTAAACTAAACCCTATTGTAGGGAAAGCAAACTCATCTCACTCAGTCCAGTCTCGCGCACATTTAACGCTGCACTTCACTTTATCACCAAAAGATGGCGCTGTAGTCATTGTCCAAGGTGAAGCTGAGCGGGTTGAGAGATCTCGTGTGCGCGTGTGTGCGCACGGCAGGAACTTGGCTTTCTAAAAATCATGAAAATAAACAATTAACAGACACTATCTACACAGGCTCTTGTTGCTGCTGCCTTCAGGGTCATTGTGTAGAGTTGAGCGGTGGTATAATGACCTGAAGTTCTTTTATCTACCTTTGTTGAACACACTTATTGTAAGTCGCTTTGGATAAAAGCGTATGCTGAATGATCGTAATGTAATGTAATGTATAATAGTCAGGTTAAATAGAATATATTCTAGAATATCCTGAAATTACAGTTGGAGTGAGCGAAAAGGGGGAGGGGAGTGCTGTAACCTTTTCCATAAGGAAACTTTAAGGCAGTGATTTGTTGAGGCCCATTTTCCCATCTCGCTCTCCCTCTCTCTCTCCCTCCCCTCCCCCTCATGCCAGAACCTGGATGGCATGCAAGGCCCTGACCACCACCGCAGCATGGCGCCAAGGTGGTACAGAGATTCTGTGTGTGTGTGTGTGTGTGTGTGTGTGTGTGTGTGTGTGTGTGTGTGTGTGTGTGTGTGTGTGTGTGTGTGTGTGTGTGTGTGTGTGTGTGTGTGTGTGTGTGTGTGTGTGTGTGTGTGTGTGTGTGTGTGTGTGTGTGTGTGTGTGTGTGTGCGTGCGAAAGCCTATTCAGAGAGCTGAGACCCCGGATATGTTGTGGAAGTGTGCAGTGGACAGGGGCCAGACAGGACGTGACCTTGTGGAGGAAGCCCAACTGGCACTATAGGCCAAGTGGCTATCAATCAGCAGCCCAGGTCCCGCCCCCTCGCCACCACTTCAAACACACAGGAGGATTAGCCTTCTTTTATTCAGCTTTTTTTATAAATGACCAAGTCATATCAGGAGCGCTTGGTGTCCAGACCCCAGCAGCCCTCATGCTCTGACCCCACGCTTAAAGTGATAGATTTGGCGTCGTTTGGAAAAATAGTTCCCAAAGAAAACTTGATTTTACAAGCCGTTACCGTCGTTACAGCATAACACAGTAACGCAGTTCTATTGGGCAATCCAGAAGATACTTATAGTAGATTAGATGAATTTATATTGTGGAGTTCATAGCTGTGCACTGTTGCTGTAACCACATAGGGTTCAATATGGGTCCATCGTAAAGACTAAATAACTGGTAAGTGAACGCCACATATCTCCAGAATCCAGCAACTTGCAAAAAAACGATTTGAGTGACCTTTAAAAAAAGGACATTTAGTAAAATAGCATTGCTTCAACAATTACAAAACAGAAACATGTTTGTCTTATTACTGATATTAATCATTCATTTTGATTAATATTCTAATATCTATCGACGCCCTCAGCCTTTATCTCTGCTCCTTAATTACACACAGTGACCCAGATCCACACCAGCCACCTGTAAGCAGTGCTCACAGTTATTTATTGTTCATTTGAACCCCACTGTAATCTAGCAGGACACTTTCATTACTCCCAACCCTCTGCCACAGCAGATCAAAGCTCAGAGTTGATGTCCTTGCCCTGCAGGCTGTCCGGGGTCCGGCCGGTGCTGCGGACAAATGACCAACAGGTCAGGAACTCCTTTCCGCTGAGGGTCGAGGCCAAAAGGCTGAGACTGACCCGGACCGATGCCACTGGGCTATGAGCAGACGCGGTCTCAGGCAGCCATTGTGACTGTTTGGACCCTGTGTTCACCGAGTATAGATAGTGGTGGTGATGATGATGAGGATGATTACCTTCCCCACAGAGCTGGTTTGTTTGTTTGATTGATACTCAAGAATCAAAATTAGATTATAGCTGCAAAATATTGCCATAAACCTTCCTTATATTATACATCATCTTTGGAAACATTCTCAGGTTCACAACAGAACAACTATGCACATAAAATATAAACGTTTGATTGTGTAAATGAAGAAATTGTAACTAAATTAAACCCTGACTTCCTAATTTGTAGCTACTTTAAATCTCTTATAGCCTTATAGCCCTTTTGCACAGCTCTGAATTTGTTTTCCTCAACTCGCCCTTTCAGAATATCAAAGAAACGCCAAGCGGCTCGACAAGCTAAAGACGCAGATAACGCGTAAAGTTGAAGGGACGCGATCGTCCAAGTCTCGTCTGAGTCTGGGGGAAAAGGAGCAAAGGTGCTAATTAACAGATCTGTCAGTGGTTCCTTGAAGTGAAGTGAACTTGCCGATAAGCAGAGTGGCTGGTAGAAGGAGACTGACGGGGGCCCCTGAGCCATCTGGACCTTGTTCTCCTAGAGAGTGCGGCTGTGGCGCAAAGCAGGGCATCGACACTGAGACCTAAAGGAGATTATAGGGAGACGTTTGTGTTTACAAAAACCAACAAAAGTGCAATGCTGACAAATGCACAGATTAAGACGCTTCAACTTCACCAACGGCTCAAAAAACGAACTAAAATTGTGTAATCTGTCATTTCTACATGAGATTGTTTCAGGTTGTTGCTCCTTTTGTTGGCTGACTTCCTGTATGCCACAATTCAAACTATATTCATAACAGCCTGAGCAGAGAGGACTTATTATATTCCTTGTGCCGCCAATAATAAAGTACATTTAATTCTTATGTCTTAACTTTATTCTTTTCTTTTATGCTTAATAAAAATATACAAATAATTCAGTTTGCAGATTAGTTTAGAATTTTGTAATTCAAATGACAATAAAGCTTGTATCTTCTAATATAAAATTATTCATATTTATTTAAGAACAAAGGTAGAGTCCTCCTCCTCAGTCTCCTCTAGCGTGTCTCTCTGTATTGTAAATGCTGCTCTGGGTTCCTCTTCGTCTCCTGCAGGTAATCAGGCATCATTCTTTCATGAGGCCGTGAGTGTGCAGGACAATCCCTGCGTCTCCCCTGCTGTTCCTGCCAGCAATACATCCTGCTACACGTCAGGGAACACGACGTCTGCACTCCCCCCCTCAGCTCGGCGCACCTGAACACACCGCTCGGCCTCCCGACATGACGGGTCACGTCGCGTCTCACACGGCTACGGTTAGTCAGCATGCTTCACTGGCGGCACCGACAAATCTCATGATTCCACTCATAAAGTCAGCGTATGCAGAATCAGCGTGAGGAAATACATGCGTGTGCAGACGACATGTGATGTTTTTAAATTTATAAAGAATGACCACCAAGTCTGCTTACGCTGGTTGGCGCTCTGGGTGTAGAAATCAATGCAAAATCATGTCTTAAGACTTAAACAGAGGAGGTGTTCTTATAAAATAAAAGGTCAGAGAAATGAGAAAATTACTTTTAATACAAACCTTTAATTTACAATCAAAATCTGGGCTGTTGGACTTTAATACACTTAAATCTATAATAGTTACAGTAAGTCTAGCAGGCAGCCAGCAGAGGGCAACATGACAGTTTTGCCGGCCTATATTAGTGAGGAAGACTGTCAGGACTTTCCAAAGGTTACCAGTGACCTCTTACCTTAAGGTATTTTCAGACAGGTTCTGAATGGATATTTCAGCTGCTGTACTTAAACCTTAATTGCCGCAGTATAAGCTCGACATACAGAATATAATGTCTCTATTCCCACAGCGTGACATAGTGTTATGATATTATTACTATGAATAGCTTTAATATACATTTTGAGAAAAGAATGTGTTGCGGAGCTAATCGCTGGTGGTTAAGGCTAAAAATACCTGCTGCCCCAGCCTTTGAGCCAGGCACTTGACAGCAGGCTAGATTGTGGTTGTACTCGGGTAAATGTGTGTCTTTCATCCGTTCTTTTGAGAATCTTTGCTTTCCACGCCGGACGCTCACACACTTGCATGCACAGGTGAACATTCTTTGCCGATCATTATATTTCATATTTATACAGTTTATATAAATGCACGCAGGCTCTGTTTTACGATCCGCCTTGATCCTTCCAGGTTGCCCCCACACACACAAACGCATACATCATGCAGATGTCTTTATCACAAAGCCTTTAAGTGGATTAACAGCTGCTCAACATCATTGCTATTTTTTATTTATTTTCTAATCTCTGCCAAAATTGTGTTTTCACCTCACATTTGCTTTGTTGGTTGGCAGGAATTTGACAAAAGCTATGAACAGATTTTGATGAAACCTGCTGGGTGAGTGGGGCCTGACCCTGGGTAGAGCCCGGTACAAACTGGTGCTGATCCAGATCCAGAAGGTGGATCTTTTTGGCAGTATAGGTGTAATTTTTAAATCATATGAACAATTGGATTTGACAGGGGAGTCACGATTGGAATTATCTTCAACTAATATAAAACGGATTAAAAAATATATTTATTATATTTTTGTTCTGCCTTGGTGGAGGTATCTGAGCGGCCTTCACTTTAATGCAGCAAGGGCTGTGCAGAATGTTAAGCCTTTTGAAATATAGCGCATGGTTTCAGGCCTCGCATTATCCCCGTCTCAATATGTTTTGCTAGTGTGTATGTGTGATATATTGCGTCCGTATGTTCAAGTATGTGCGTGTGTGTGTCGTTCTGGAGGCAGGTATTGTCAATGTGGTTCGCCGGTTTGACTAAAATGGTTGAAAATGATATCCAGAGCTTAGACATCAAACACCAGAGGCCAGTTGAGTTATGGCGCATCGATCGACTGCGAGAACAAAGGGAGCACTGGTTAAGAGGGTGGAAACGGTGGAAGAGGGAGATAGATGAAGCAGACAAGAGACAAGCAGCCCGGAGTCTGCAGCAAAGTCTGTTTGGGGTCTGAGGCTCTGGGGTTTATGTCAGTCAGGATATGGAGGAAAAGTTGCTCCCTTGAGGCTACAGAGTGGAGAGAAAAAGAGAGCGGGGATGCAAAGGGATGTGTGGCGCACGGAGGGCCTGGATGATGGGTGACATTAGCCAGGTTCCCTCCTGGTCCAGCTGTCAATCCGTTCGCTGCTGCTCCACCGTATTTCTCTCTATTCCCCCCCCCCCCCCCCATCCCAAACACGACCCAAAGTCAGGTGCTGCTTTTCAGCACGCACGGCTGGTGATTTGCCGTCTGCGTGTCTCTGTTTTTCTAAGCGCTTACAGTCGTGCATGGGCACATGTCTGGATGGTGATGAATAACCAGACCCTCCTTGGTTATCTCCACTTCCTTTAGAGTTTCACTGCGAGCCAGATGGAGCTATTCATCTTAATCTTTCCTCTCATTTAGCCCAGATTTAGTCGGAGGCCATTTCACTTTTCAATACGTTATCAAGCACAAGAAAGACATTCTGCTATGAGACAATCATCTTGATGTGTTGAGTTTATTTTCAACAATAATATCCTGACCTAATTATGATTACATATGAAAGAAAACATTAGCGGAAGTCATTGGAATTGTAATAGCGGTAATCTGAAATCATCCAGATACAGTATGACTAAAGATGTGTGACCTCTGATAACGTCTGGAAGCCTCTGCATGTGAGCGTAAAGGCTGAATTTCATACCGGCATGTAGACGCTAATGCATTAGAGATGTAGTTGACTAAAAAGCTTTTTGAAACAAAGAGCCCGTGAGTGTGAGGTCAGTGGAGATGGGAGTCTGGCACCAGTCTACATGTCATTACACACATTGAATGATCAAATATTCAACACAATCCACATTCCACTGATTTGTATTATAGCTTTATAGGTCAGAGTCTTTTGGGCTCAAATCTCAAATATTCACACACAAACATGACCATGATAAATATGAATGAGGTTTTACCCAGCAACAGTAAACACAACTGATTGAGAGTAATGACAAAGTGTATTCTCGCGGCAGCTTACTCGCATCCTGCGTGGCAACAGTGTAAGCGACTGGCCCGTCACACCACAGACTGACAGACTGCACGCTCTTTCTTTACAATTAACAGATTTTACACAGTGTCGTCGTGCTTGATGACAGGCCACAGGCTAAGAAAGGCCTGTCAAGCTGCGGCCAGGAGCAACACAACGATTTGAAGAAGATGGAGCTGTAATTAAAGAGTGATGAGGGAACTTTCAAACCACTTGTCCCCTCTCGCCATGGGCTCTTCCTTTCAACCCCTAATGAGCGGATTGAAGGGAGTTGATCATAACATCACAGAAGCACCAAACCACTTCAACACTTACTGCCATCAAACATCACTCATACATGCTTGACGTCAGGATAGGAGTGCAGTTTCTACATTTGAAATCAAATGAAGAATACAAATTTCATTAAATAAATGCAGATGTTCCACAGCATGCATTACATCGCTTTAATGATGTCATTTAGTTCTGAACGCTGAGGCTTAATTTGCCGCTGCGTGTGTGTGTTTTCCTCCAAAATGATCATTACAACTGAACGAACCTCGCAGCTGAGAGCTTTGTAGAACCCAGCAGAGCAGTAATGAACCAGGCGAAGAAGGTGTGTGTGTGTGTGTGTGTGTGTGTGTGTGTGTGTGTGTGTGTGTGTGTGTGTGTGTGTGTGTGTGTGTGTGTGTGTGTGTGTGTGTGTGTGTGTGTGTGTGTGTGTGTGTGTGTGTGTGTGTGTGTGTGTGTGTGTGTGTGTGAGAAAGCCAGCATATGCACATGGCATGCAGTGGTTGCACAGCGGCACATGGCTGCAGCACATGTACGTATGTTCACAGTGTGGCTGCATTGTGCTGCAGTAATTGATTATAAACAGGTCTCATAGCAGGTTTTTATAGCTTTTTCCAGTCTTGTTAATTCAGACAAGAAATGTAAAAGGCTCTTTCCTCCCGGTTGAACCCAGGCTTTCTTTGGCCGCTCTCATGAACGTGCCTTTGTTATGGTCGCCGGTGACCAGGCTGCTTAAAGCGGCTGTGTCAATACCAGAGACGGAATTGGTGCGGCTGCCATGTCAGGGAGCAACACTGGACTGAATGTGTTCGATCGGGGACGGCGGTGTCAGAGAAGTTGTCATTTCCTTTTTCAACAGCCAATTGGTTTTTATCATATCATAAAATTATGTTTTGCTGCTGTGAGGCCATTAGAAATAATTGAGTGACGTGAAAGTATATCGCCTGTTAGATTAAAAGACAATGATAAGGGCTCATGCTAATTGGGTTTTGTATTATATTCATTGATGCAGCAGGCTTATTGATCAGTACTCTGACTTGATGAGAGGCGCTGAATCAGAGGAGTTCCTAATATTATTTCCCTCTCGTGTATCAACTTCAATCAGCAATTCAGCACAATTGGTTGCTCTTTTTTTGCACCAGTATGGATGCAA
Organism: Genypterus blacodes; assembly: GCF_046128005.1. Classification (NCBI taxonomy): domain Eukaryota; kingdom Metazoa; phylum Chordata; class Actinopteri; order Ophidiiformes; family Ophidiidae; genus Genypterus; species Genypterus blacodes. Next base: position 1,969,371 of record NW_027466935.1, on the reverse strand, counting down.
AAATGTTCAAGCAAACCACCGTAAGGGGAATTTCCACTTTGCGATGGCCAACTACGGTATGTGTGTGAAATCAACCATCCAGCCTGCAGCCTGACCTGGCCCCATGTGCGAGGATGCAGATTGAGCCGCGGTGGAGAGGGAAGGGCGAATTCTTGTCCAAACATTCTGCGATGTGGATTTGTATTCATTGCACCCCTGCTGCTATTGATATCATTACGCGGGGTGCTCATGCTGCGAGGCCAGGGCCGGGGGCCGGCGGCGGGGAGGTCACAGAGCTGCAGGCCCTAACGAGAAGTGACACTGGCTCCAGGTCGGCCAAGCATCCACCGGATTTCAATGGGAGCCGCACTTTCCCAGTCAGCGCATTAGATCAAAGATCATTACCTGCTAATCAAAACACATGAACATAAGGGGCTTCGCTTCCTCACCTCTTTACTTACTCTTTGCTGAGCCGGGATTTGGGAGGAGATGGCAGGGAAGACAAAGGAAGAGACACCACCAGCTACTGGACTGGGTGGACTATCCATGGAAAATGGAAGACTTCCGCCTCATTCCTGCACGTACCAAGTTCCTTCATCATTTAGCAGCCAAGCAGTGTAGAAGAAGAATGGGTATTTAAATGCATTATTAGACAATAAAACAGATCATTACCTGACCCTGTGTTTGTTACACATGGGAGTTTCTAGTGGCTGTGCAGTCCCAGATCCTGGAGTCTCATTGCAGCAGTTTGTTCACTTTCGGTCCAATTGCACTTCATCATATGAACGTTGGGTTTGGGGATCTCTGTCCAATTGAGGTAACGGCCTGGCTCTCAAAATCTAGAGCCAGCATGGGACAGGGGAAACAGAGAGTGAGAATGGAGGGTGGTGGGGGAGCAGTGGCGGGTATTGAAGCTGTACCAAGGCTCCATGGCCCATTAATCGTTTGTTTGAGTTTCCGCCCCGGCGAGCATGTCATGTCTCCATTAGAGAGGGTTTGTTTCTTCTTCCTGTCCGTCTCTTGGCAGCAGGGGGCTCTCACACATCTCATTTGGCCAAAGCACTACTGTCTGGTGCCAGGCAGACTGTCCTGGGTTTGTGTGTGTGTGCGTGTGTGTGTGTGTCCGTGTGTGTGTGTGTGTGTGTCCGTGTGTGTGTGTGCTGAATTTCATGTTTTCAGGCTGCTCATCTCCTTGAAGTGAATTTTAATGCTAATTGAGTTTGGAGGAAGCTGATTACTCTGTGATCTGTTGTACAAACTGAATGCCTCCTGAAAATTGCTGTCAATTACCTAATCCCATGGATTACCTTTAATTGGATTAATGTACTTTATTTTTGGTTTTTACTTTTCCCACGTTACATAAGGAACATATCTGGAATAAAACCAGACTTTATTCCAATTTCCAATTTCTCCAACCTGAAATCTTGCTGCTACTTTCAAACACAGCAATTTAACGTCAGAAACATTATTAATTATTATGGAGGTTTCATGGTTGATTTCATTAATTTAGATATTTTTTCAGTTAATTTATGTTTAAAGTTATTTCCAGTTAGAATAACTTTATCTGACTCTTTTCTCAAATATTCAAACTAATGTGTTAATAATGTTTTATCCATTGTCTTTAACATTGCATCGTTTGAAAGCTTCTTTAATGATAAAGATAAATTATGTTCTAATTATAATTATTGTGACGGTTAAATTGAATCATTCCTATTAAAGATGAGCAGTGTTTGTGGATATTCCTGGAGTCAAATCCTGACATGGAGCATTCCAGTCAGTCTGCCGACTGGCTTATTGGACTTCCCGGTGTAGGAGCTGACCCACACTGCCACGGCCTATCTTGATGTTAGTTTGACCTTTGACCTAAGACTATGCTGTAGACATCAGCCTGCTGACCTGTCAAATGGGCCCCTTTATTCCCGTGACCCATGGAGCCTTCCCCTTTAAACTGAAATATGGTCGCCAAGCCGACAGAAGGCAGCCAATTAGGAAGTAGAAAGAAATCAGAATGGCACAATGAGCCGAGACTAATAAAGTCTCTTTATCTGCCGCCCGCCCGTCTGCCTGCCGGCCTGCCTGCTTTAATGCCCTCAACACTGCTACCAGCACAGAATCCATCACTTCCACCTCTATAACTGCACTCAAAAACACCTTTATGTTCTGCAGCCATTCCTCATCCTTTTCCTCTTTCCTTTCAGCATTATGATCTGTGGAAAGAGTTTTTATTCAGGGCAGAAAAAGCAATGCAAAGTAAAAATGTAAACAAAAATCCCAATTACAAACACTACTAGAACTTAAATGAGCTTTTGTGAGATAACGGCTCTGTGTTTTCTGTGCCAGACTAAAACTAAAGCAGTGAAGGTAAACCGATGCTATAATGAGCTTGATCTGAGGGCCGCAAACTTTTCCAATACTCCCCTTTCACATTGACTTCCACTGAGCGCGACTCTTCAGTTAGTTATAAAGAATCTCATAGTATTAAAAAAAACATGTTTACTTCAGATTTATATTTGGCGTGTGTGTGTGTGTGTGTGTGTGTGTGTGTGTGTGTGTGTGTGTGTGTGTGTGTGTGTGTGTGTGTGTGTGTGTGTGTGTGTGTGTGTGTGTGTGTGTGTGTGTGTGTGTGTGTGTGTGTGTGTGTGTGTGTGTGTGTGTGTGATCAGAATCACCTACAGCTGGAGCATACTAGTACTCAGAATTCATAGTTACACTGTATGTTGTCTCAGAAATGTGGACTTCATTGATCTGATAAAAAGCCTTTTGTTATTTCTGACACAGTAGGGTGAAATATAAAGTGATCTCAGTCAGCTGAAGCCCAAACATATCAGGCTGTAGTGCTCTCAGACTGCAAGTGAGCAGTTTCTGCAATTACCGACGACACACACGGTGCACTTACTGCAGTTCTTCATTCTTCCTCCCTCCGCCTCTTCCCCTTGTTTTCAGTACCTGACTCTTCCTCTTTCCACTCCACTGACCGGCAGCGAGTGTCAGCAGCTCAGGAGAAGTGGTTGAGTAACGAAAGAGGACTATTGTCTCAGTTTAAGAACAAGGACAGTCATCTCTGGAGGTGTCCCCCCCCACCCTCGACCGCGTCCCCACACATTTCAAGTCGCTTGTTCAAACGCCGCATCCTTTCACCCTGCATCCCAGAGGGGGACGGAGCGCTGCAACTGAAGGCCACGCAGGTCCCAGAGTCCAGGAAAGACTGAGGACCGAATCAATAACTCAGTAGAGTGGAACTATCATGAGGCTGTGAGCTGCAATATGTCACCTTGTCACTCTGAAACCCAGCTAATGTCCTCGCCGTCTCCCCCCTGCTGTTGGATTGATATGTTACACTTCAAACGTGAACAGGTCGACCCACTCAGTTTGTCCGTCAAGTAAGCGAGAACGAACATTAATTATCTGTCATAGTTTGTGCTGCAGGTGGAGGCAAAGGAACATCAGACAAAGTTTTCAACGTTTTCTCTGACACCTGCTTCGTAATGAAACACTTGATACATTTGCTTTCCTCTGTTGGAAAAGCTCCGAAATTGTAGCTCATGTAAAATGCTCCAATCTTCTCTGCTGTAAAATCCTCAACTTATCTTCCACTTCAGACTTCATGTTTGACAATGCTTCAGTGCAATTAAGGCTTTGAGCAGTGGTTCTCAAACTGTGGTCTGTGTACCTCCTGTGGTGCTTCAAACACAAAATGATTGGAATTTAATGGAAGTTATTCTGATATTGTGGTAAATCACACACAATCATCTTATTATTCTCTTTGAATTTAGAATCCCGTGTGTTTGTTAAAAAAGACACTATAAATTCCGGGTGTCTGCAACAAATAAAGCACAAAATATTTGGAAAGTCTTAAGCAGTTCGAGTGATGATACGTCTTCAAACTAAACTATAAATATTGTGTATAAATGCAGCGGACAGCTCTCTCAGCTATGTGACCATACATTACGCCCTGGCTCATCCTGACGAATGTATTTCAGATGTCAGATAAGAGCATCGCGCTGATGAGAAGCAGGCTCGGGGTATTTTTACCTAAGGATCCACTTCTGTCCATTGACCAAGATAATAAAGATGGACCCGGAGCAGAGATTACCGGCAATCTGCCAGCCCCCCCTTCATTTTTCACAGCTCTCTCCCCTGAGCAGAATGTACTTTGTTAAGTACTTGTTAAGTGTGTTATTCTTTGTACACAAACATCACCCTGGTAATAGCACACCTACACATCCCTTTGTGTGTGTTTGCACGTGCGTGTCCTTCCAAATCTCTATTTCATTCTCTATCGGAGATCAGCAGCGACTTGAGTTATTACGTGCGTCATTCCTGAAATAAGTAGTTTTGGCTCGCAGGTTCGGTTTCTTCACGTTTTACTATGCATCTATGTGATCGCGTCCCTTGAAATCAAATCGTCGATGTTGTATTTTCTGTTTAATGTCTTTAAAAAAAAATGGAGAATTTACTATCTGTTGGCTGCTGGTGAATGGGTTATTACTGTCTGGAGCTGCAGGAAGCTGATTTATGATCTGAAACACGCGGATAGAAAAAGTAGAGACATTGACCCAAACTGCTTGCTGATATATAAATGGGCAGCACAGGCCATTAAATCAAAACATCACATTGTTTTGGACTGGGTAATAAGTTCTGACTGACTGTAACCAAACTGCTACCTGAAGTTACGTAAGGCAGCTTTAAATCAGTCATTTGTTGCCGTGTTGGCTTACAAATACAGCAACAAAGTGACAACTATGTACTTACGATGGCTTTCCACGAGGGTTTGTGCCAAGTTGATTTTTCTTGTCAACAGGGTAAATATGAATTATGACGCTTAAGTTTCATTAAGGCACCAAAACAATATAGCCAATACAAAATCAGCTGAAATACAGCGTACATGCAGCCCAAACAAGCTCAGACTTTCCGCTTCACTTTCCCACTTTAAGTATTTTAAAATAGTCACTCTGAGGTGGTTCCTGGCATATAATGAGCATGCCAGTCCAACCGAGGAGACCGGGGAGCAGACCCAGAATACGGCGGAGGGATTATATTGTATATCCCATCTGGCCTGGGAACCCATTGAGAGCCCCTGGGACCAGCTGGAGAACGTGGACAGGGAGAGGGACATCTATAGGCTGCTTTACTTAGCATGCTGACTCCAAGACCCGGATCAGCAGTGGAAAATGGACAAATGCATGGAAATTTTTTGATCCGTTTTCTATTGAATAAAAGGTGAAATTTGCAATAAGGGATAAAGATTATGACTGATACACAAGTGCGTAATCCTCCTTTTGGAGATTTTTTTTGGCCTTAATCTCACATATTGAACCAAATCCCGGGCTATCTGTGGTCTCTGGTTTGCAATAATTCCACAAAGTAGGTTGTTGTACCTCAGCCGTTAATCTACTTTGATGTTCGTTGTAGTTTCTTTATGTACAATACATTTTCCTTCCACATATTGAATCTGATGTTTACGTGTCAAACCGGTGCCAGCAGTACCACTGTTCACTAGATCTTCTGTATGTTCCCTCTGTTTGTCTTTTGTCAGGGTGGCCCCTGCTTCAGCACCCCAAACTTAAACAGCGAGAGGATGGGTCAAGAGGGAAAGTGAGCCTTGAAAGAGTGTACCGCTTAACCTTGACCTTGGGATTGCATTTCTCTAAACGTGCATGTGTGCAACTACAGCTGCCCCGCTCGCCACTTCAGAGAGTGTTTACATTCTAGGAGAGGTCTTTATCTCCCCCAGGCCCGGGGTCCCTCTGGGTGAGTTTATACAGCCAGGGTGCACACACACACACACACACACACACACATGCACACAGAAAGAGAGAGAGAGAGAGAGGGAGAGAGTAAAGGGAGAGTGCTGTCACAAGCTCATCCATCTCAGCTACATTCTGGACCAAAGCCGGGTCTAGCAGTTCTCTCCCTGAGAGCCCAAACACTGCAAAAGTAGGTTACCTGCAGTCTGAGTCTGGGAGAGAAAAATGGAATGTATAAACTCCAGCAGTGTGCATATACACAGTCGACATGAGAGGGAATATGATTGGAGCAATATTATTCCTTTTCACAGACTCAAACCTGCTGCCAGGTGAGCGGTTTTTGGTTAGAAGCTCCACTTAAGTTACAAACTTTCATTACTGACAGCAGCCAAAATGCTCTGCTTTACTTTTTTTTTGTCGTTACACATAAAAGCTACTGGACACGTGCCGTCACAAATGACTACGACAAGACTATAATGTACTGTAATCTGAATGATCTTTTGAGGTTTCACTCGACCATTACACCGTGTTTTTGTGGCATCCATAGTCGTGACTATCATGTCTGGTGTGTGTCTGCGGGCCTATCAGCGGCTGTGTGCTTCAAACCCATCCATCTTGATATGGCTCTTTGTTAAGATACGGCACAGCGGGGTGTCTTCCATTTACTGTTACTGTCATCTGTCAAAGGTTATGCTAACTGAGTGAACCATTAACAGAAGCCCAACGTTCCCAGAGAAGCAGAGGAATGATTACGTCACGTGCCTTGTGAAGTGCAATGGAAATTCACTGAGCGAGCATTTATCTTACAACCAAAGGAACAGTTTGTTTTTCGAGCGAGAAAAAAGAGATCGCCAGAATCTTTCTCTCTCTCCCTCTTTCTTTCTCTCTCTCTCTCATACATACACACACACACACACATACACTCACAAACATTCTCAGAAGAGTGACCTTTTCAAAATACATTGATAATAAGCTGTAACAAAAGCCAAACAACCTGTCAGAGATAAGATAAAGTTGATTCACAGGCACAAGAATCCTCAGTCTGTTATCCTTAGTCTGTTATCCTCAGTCTGTTACAACAACTCACTCCGACACACAAACTGATTTCTTTAGCAGTATGAGTTTTCACTTCTTTTCTTGGAAGGTCCAATATTAGTCTACATGTGTGAGTAATGGGTTAGTGTGGTGGAATGGATCTGCTTGAGATGTCACAGGTAAATGGGACTATAAAGGGACGACCCAGCTCATGTAGACATCTCTGTTCGGTCCAGCGTCTACAGTGCGTTTTATTCTCTGAGTGCTGCTGCTAACTGACCCAGAACCACTGAGACCTGGAGCACGATGGAGAACAAAGAAAAAAGCAGAAACATGAACTGTTATGGATTTGAGAAAAAACTACCGGAGAGATATTGAGTGTTTGTCTCCTCGAGGGTCGGCCTTCGTCGAGGCGATTCATCACAGAGGGCTCGACTAACTGCACGGGGCGCGACGGTACGTCCTTCTCACATGGTGGTTTTATCGATGGCATCAAGTCACACGTTCGCCTCTGCGGAGGTGCAACGGCGGCTTCTTAGCCCGGGTGGTGTATTTGAAAGAGAGAGAGAGAGAGACAGGGAGGAAAAGCAAAGGACAAACAGGGTGGGGTGGTGGAGGTGAGACTGGCACACAGACAGGTTAAAGTTCCTAGAGCAACATGTAGACCCCTGCATTTAGGGAGATCAATACCTCGCCACAAGCACCTCAGAGTTCCTCTGGAGGGCAACACGTATCGACTGGAAGCCGGTGTGAATAGAACGAGCTCAGGTTTTAATGCATCAAAGCAAAACTATACTATTCCCTAAGGAGATCCAGAACAACACAGCTCAAGTTAGAGAAGTAAATGCAAAGATGTAGGTATCAGATCAAAACTGTACATCTGTGTAAAGTGTGGATCATATCATAGATCATTTAAAAGACTAAAAAGATGTAATGTAATAAGAGTTTCTTGCAAATAAGAATTATTTGAGTCTACAACATATCGTAATTCTTATTTTCAGCCGATGGTCTGGACACGCAGACTAGCACTGGCACGCATGATAGCTCAGCTCGCTGTCCCAGAAGGTGACGGCCCCATACTGCTGCCTCCAGACGTATTGACCTGCCTTGTTGGCACGTTGTCTCCTCCGGCTCGGAGGACCTGGCAGGGCTATTGCCTGGCTTCCCTTCAGGCTCAGTTACTCTGTGGGTAAAGTATTGATCTCCTCAGCAGTTACAGAGCTTCCCGTTGAGTATTCCTACAGAGGCCGATACCCTGACCGCTCACCCCATCGCTGGTGTATAATATGCAGCAGGGCATGCAGCACGCTTGTCGAAAAGCTACTTATGCCCACTGTGTCCTGCTGGTATTAGATTAGCTTTGATCAGTGCTCATGTACAACCAAGACCTTGAGTCAATTTGAACGCTTCAGCTATAAGGACGTCATATCTCAGTGAACCGAAAAGAAGAGGAATTGTTTTTTGCTATCATTTTCTTTATTATCACTCAGGTCTCCAAAAGGCCGGTAAACTTTTGATAAATGGATTTCTCTCTCTTTGAGTTAGTAAGTAGTCAGAGGGCCATTAGAACTTTCACAAATCTGAAATCTTTTACAATTCTTAATCGCAAGGAAAACGCCTTTTTCACAACCTGGCAACCCAAACGTTGTTTTCATTTCTTATTGTTAGTGTAAATCTAAGGATGAATGATTGAACAGCTGTTGGTGAAAGTGAACGCCTCTGGAAAGTAATGACAAAGATCTTCCCAGGACAAAGCAGATAGAGACGTTTAGACTGAGACAAACCAGCACGCTTAAGATCTCAGAGGACTGACATGGGCCCAAATGTGTTCCATATGGAGGATCCACCCAGGTGGAGGAGAAGGAAAGAAAAAAAAAAAAAAGCGTGTTCAGGACCAGCCTGTACCTACAGACCCTACCTGCGATTCCCACAGACTGAGTGAGCGATGGAGGGAGCCGGGCCAGGGTGCCTTATCAGCTCTAATGACGAGACAGCTGGAGGCCATTTTCCAGCTGGGCCAAGCTTTGACATTGAAACACTTATACGGCCTCTGCTTCCCCCGTGACAAGGATGGATGGGACTCCTTCCAACGTTAGCCATTCCTTCAAATCTGATATGATTGCTTTACCGCGCAAATACTATAATTTCACTCACTCTTGGTTATCTGCCGCGGAGGGCTAAAGTTAAGGGCGGCCAGTCGGTTAAAAATCGTCTGTCATTTCTGGACGCTGAATCTGTCTTGTTTGATGAAAACATAATGTTAGAATCAAACCGTGATTAATGTGCGCCGTGATTAAAAAGAGTCTCCACCGCCGTGTCATTGTGAGATGATGAATGGACTCGCGTTCTTTTTACTAAACTGGCTTGCAGGGTTGGTACTGCGTGATAGTTCACCCTGCCGCACAGGCTTTTTTGGGATAAGGAACGCTGCACGGGTCATATTTTACCTGTCATGACAAGACCACTCATCAGTTACTGTAAATTGATTTGGCCCAGATTCGCGCAGGGTTTCTCAATATTCTTTTACACGATAAAAACGATTTTTCTCACCGGTGCCATAATCCGTCTCTTGTCAGATAAAAGTGCACAGAGACTCCCCCCTGCTCCTCTGCACCTCATATCAGTCCGTCTCTATTCTAATGTGTTACTTTCTAAACTCTGCCATGTGCTTGTAGAATCTTTTAGTGTTGCCTTAGAATTAAGCCGCTACCGTGGAGACTTTGGCTAACAGCTTTGACCGTGCTATCCTAGCGCAGAGACGCTCTGGTTCTCACCCTATCAACGCCGCACCGTCTGATTCCCCACGCAGAGAATTCTCCCTCCCCTCCCCCCTCCACTCTTTCCTCCCACTCTCTCCCAAGGACTCTGGCCAGGAGTGGTGCTGAAAGACTGAATGGTGGGAGACGGAGGGGCTCTGTTCTCCCTTTTCAGCGCTCCCGTCCGGGGTCTCGTCTCAGCTGGGCCGCCCCCGGAGGCAGGGACGGCCCGATGCGCGCAGATGCTTGAGCCACATCTCAGTGATGCATGTCTCCGATGATATGCTGGACGTCTTTACATGAACCAGAAAACGCGTTATCTGATGGAGGGCTCTCCTTATTCCAGACCCCTGCTGCCATCCCACCATAAGCCTTGGGCCAGGCATCAAACAAGGGCCCTGGGAATCTGCCAAGATGAGTGCGCTAGGTTTTATATATTATTTATTTATTAATATCTGCCAGCAAGAGGAGCGGTGATGGCTCAGTTTCCTCAAACGTTGTCTTGTTGGGCCAGAGCCTTATCAACGAGAATGCTGAAATTCTATTAAATAGCCCAAACTTTCCCCCTTCCTCTATGGTCTTTGTATCATCCAAATGCAGAAAAGAGCTTAGTTTTAGTGTGGCTGGATGCAGTCTAGCTCTACACACATGACAGACTGATACTACCCATGTATGGTATAAAGCAACTAACACTACCTTTAGGTTTAGCTTTGGCTTTGTGATCGCTAAAGCTGGGAAAGGACAAAGCTCAAATATGGTGCTAGCATGTGACTGAAATATTGAAGAAAGGGGGAAGGTTTGGGCCACCATGGCATGCCAGAAACCACTATCTGCCCCAAAGACTGAAACCATCATGTAGGGTCAGTTTATGGTCAGTGTGGCACAGGTTCTCCATCAACTGAGGACTGGTTTGAGGCCACGGAGAAGCACAAACTCTTTCTCAAACTTAAGACGCGTCAACGTCTCGGGCCTGCAGTCCAGAAGGGGCTCCTTCCCGGCCTCTCATGAAAGACCCCAAAGTTGCAACAGCTTGACTTTTCCAAAGCAGATGTTTGTGACTCCGACACAAGATGGATTTGACTCCTCTTGAAATCCCCCTTTGTGAGAGAGGCGCTCATCCATCTGTGGTGATCCGTGTTTCAGTACATCTTAATAAAGTAATCCCCCCCCTCCCTGGTTTTTCCGCCCCTTGGAATGCTCTTGTTCTTGCACTTTTCTCCTTTGTCATGCGGGGGCACCCAGACGACGATGATTTGTTTAGGTTTCAGATTTAAGGTTGACTGAGGCCATGACTCATCATTACTCTGAGCTGACTTGTTTTAATTTTCCCTTAGCTGAAGTAACAATACAGTGTAGTATTTAGTGAAAGGTACACAACGCAGTACTAAGTCAGCAAAGTTTAAGTAGGTATTTGTCGATAAAGGTGCCAGATGTCTAAGAGTATACCATCCCCGCGAAATACAACCTATATCTCTCAAAGTACGGCAAAGATATACACTTATAATCCAAATAAACTGGCAATGTACCAGTGTGAAGCTCCATTCATCATCCAGGCTTTCCACTCGTTACACATTCATTTGTTTTCCCGCCGACATATCGCCAGACTTTCAAGCGCTGACCATGATAACTGAAGCGGTGGCCAAAGGTTCCATCTCCTCCCTTTGAAACGCTGACCTGTTCTTTAAATGTTTAAAGAGCCTATTGCATCATCGGTCCGCGCCCACACATGCATGTTTGGGTGATTCGGATGGGAGGAGGGGGGTGGGGCCATGCTTTGGGGAGGGGGAGGTGTTGCGATACATCATGTGTTTAAGCAGTTGGTAAAGGAGGCCGGGGTTGTGCGGGGTTAATGACTGGTCTTCTCTGTTGGCCGTGCCGGCTCTCGGACAGGATAAGAGCGTCGACGTATCGGGGCATCTGGAGCGCAGGGGTCACATTGCTCACATCAAAGGAGTCTGGGAGTCTAGGTCAGTGTGTTCGGCCGTGGGGTGGCGGAGAAGAATGGAGGGGTCGTCGGGGAGAGAGATGAGTAGGAGGCGGAGGAGGCAGACAGTGAAGGAAAAATAGGGGAGAGAGAGAGAAAGGGAAAACTACAGAAGACACTTTGAGGTTCAAGTGACGGGGGGAGGGGAGAGGGAGGGTGAGTTGTTTGTCATTTTTGAAACTTTCTGTATACATTTCAACTTCAAATCAGTGTCCCAGCTGCTATTAGTCTCCACTGTGATGTCGCTATTCACAGAGAAGAAGACAGATAAATAAAAGAGGCTGAACTCCAAATAGATCCCAGGAAAGCAGTTCTTAATTTAACTTCAAACTTTGGCTCAGAACTTGCCTCATGGCTGATCAATCAAACATTGTCTGTATAGCGCTTTTACTGATACTGAACATTGATTTATTGCGATTTGTTCATTTCTGTCTGTGGTAGAAGAGTTAAGATGCCTTTAATGGTCACTGAGTGTGATGCTTTGATTGGTTGCATTTGTTTCCTTGTATCCATTCACTTTGTTTGTTGGTATTGTAGTTAGATCAAAGTTACAGGCTTGTGTGTGTGTGATCTCCCTCCCTCCTGCACACAACCAGCAGGTGTTTCCTTTCAGCTGCCAAACCAGGTGACATCACTAAGTGGGGGCGTGGGCTGTTTCTTCACTCACACACACATTCACACACAGAACATATACTCATTAAAGTTGTCTCAGATAGTCAAAGTAAAACATAATTCAGAGACAGAGGAGTGCTTTTTTTTTCAAATTTATTGCAGGTATTCCATACTTTATGTACATATATATATTTACAGGTATCCATGTATTTCAAAACACATTTTGATTTTAACAGCTGTATAGTAATATCCCGTTTTCTATATAAGTATGATTTCTTAAGAAAAATCCTATAAACAGTCATAAAAAACAGGCTATAAAAACAAAGACAACATCTGTGTCTGGTACATGCAGGAAGAAGCAGATTTACATTATTCAAAAATAAATACTATTGTCAACTACAAGTAGTAAGAAATAGCAAATTTTTCCACTTGTAAAATGATTCTCTAACATAAACCAGTTCCTGTTTGTTTTGCTTTTCAATGTCCCACTGCTGCTATACGTCTGTACTTCAATTCTGTTTGTCATACAAGTGCCATTTTGAGGATTAATGAAATGTTTTGATCACATATCAAGCTTACTGAAAGACAACTTCTCAACTGAAACCACAACTGACATCATCACAACGTTTCAGCCACAAAGGATCCAAAAGCTACAGTAACGCTCCATTCTCAACAATTCTGTGTAGTTCAACTCTTACATAGTCAGGACCGGAAGTGAAGGACCACCAACTAAAATAAATAACAAGCACGGTTCACATCTGTACATTAACTCTACGTGTAAAGGTGTTGGCAGCAGGTAATAGTGCCTTAGATTGAGCTGTTTACTTGCCAAATTAAATGACTGAAAGCAGAGATACTCAATGTTTGCGATGGCCGCTAGGAAGGCAGGTGTGTGTCAGTCCTATTTCAATTGAAAAAACGCAGCTAACTTACCAAAGAAAAAGTCAATATTGGAGGATTTTCACTAAATACCTACATTTTTCCATATTCATTCAGTTTCAAGCTTGTCTTGCATATTGACTTTTGAACGCAAATTGCAACTTTTTGCAAATTGCAAAAGTACAATATTGATGTTTTCATGGAGGAAACTGGGCTGAATAACAAATAGAGAGAAAACAATCACTTACAGCTTTTAAAACACAACATCTGGAATTGAGTTTAGAGCACAATAGTTTCAGTGTTTCTGCGTGTGTCTCTTATCTGGAGCCAAATCTAAACTGGCCATAAAAATACCATGAGGTCAATCCCAATTGGAATTAGCTCCCGTTAGAAATGATTGCCTATGAATTAAATATCCAATCCATTCTAATCCAATCCATGTTTTTGGTGTTCCTTTGCTATTTTCCCCACTGCACTCCATTGTTCCACTGATCCCTTCATGTTGCTGCTGCCTCCATCCAACAGCTGAGGTGTTAATGCTGTTAATCTTAATTGAAGGTACTAAAGAGGTTTTACTGCAATATCTACCAGCATTCTGGGTGTTATAGTTTCTGCAACTCTACTCATGTTTCCTCTACATCACATTTATGATGATGACTTATTTATGAATCCCAGTCCAATTTAATTCTACACCATAAGTATGTTTTTTCGGGAAATGTCCACATCCACATTGATGCACACAGATGTGATCCTGGGTTGTAAACATGACCTGCTTGTGATTGCAATTTGAAGTTTTTTCCCCCTAGTGGCAGTGAAATTGAAGATAATGTGATCGTCAGTAGCATGAGTTTATATATTGCCTATATACTGCTCGTTAAAAATAACAGACGCTATCCTATATCCTGCTCCAGTTCATGCCATGAATAATGAGAGGATTGGGTGCAGGCAGGCAGGTCTCACTGCAGTGTGTGTGTGTGTGTGTGTGTGTTGGGTTGAAAAGAAATACAATTTTTGGTGTCTTTGGGTGTGACTGAGGTTTACTTGGCTGGGTTGAAACGGCGCTGCACTGCAGAGGACCCTGCAAGCTGAGACGACTTAGTCCTACAGTAAAGTAACTGATGACATCTGAGTCATCTAAACCTTAAGAGAAGCAATTTTAACCTGCTGGAGGAGTTTAAGAGCAAATTCACCAAAGAGCCAAAACCAAAACTAAAATCTCTCAGCGTCTTACTCGTTTTATAACTTAAAGCATTTTTACTACACAATATGTTGTTAACTACAAAAGCTGGGGGGAAAAAAGAACTTTAGGCTAATGTAACAGGAGTAACATCTATTTTTACACAAATCTCAGACATGTACAGCTATACAAAAAAAGGGTTTTGTACATATAGAAAAAAAAAGATGAATATCACTCATCAATCATTGAAACACACTAAGATCCAAAACACAGCACCACATGAGAACACCTTCAAAACACCGAGTGTGCTGGTGAGGAAACTGGAGCGTCTTAGGTCCGTATGGTTCACTGGAGGCCTGTACGGTGTGTGCAGTCTCACCTCCAGCTTCACCTTCCTCATGCTTATGCCCATATGTGTGACTGGATACGATGCAACACTGTCAATGATCTCACTAGAATGAACAGCAACACGTCCTCCAAAAATATAAATATAGATTCATCTAAAACCTGCCTGATTTTGGTCCTTTGTCGTTTCTTCCTTGTCATATTTCCAGGTTTAGCTGTTCTCATTCCACTCTGGCATGATGCTGACACTGTGCACGGCGTGGTACTGGTGTGGTGATAGTGTACGTGCCATGCCGTGCGTGTAGAGGTATTCATTTCCCTGCAGGCCCGCAGTTGGCGACTGGATCCCGGCTCCGGGACTGCACTGGCGGCCCAGAGTCTGGTGGGTCATGGAGCTCTGGTACATGGCGGCGTGATGGCCGTCGGCCAGCTGCGGCGAGGCGTGGCCCCCCACCCCACCGAGTCTGGACACCAGCGACCCCGAGGTGAAGTGAGCAGAGAAGTGCTGGTAAGGCAAACGCTCCATCGGCTGCATGGTGGTGACGGAGCAGCTCCCGTAGGGCGACACGCTAGCCCAGGTGTTGCAGCTGATGTCCTCCAAGCTGGGAACGGGTTCGGCGCCCTGAGAGGCGCTGGCGTACATGCAGGCCTGCCGCTGGCTGGACTCGCTGCGGTAGGGCCCCCCGGCCAAGCCGAGGCTCTGCGGGTAGCCGACCGGGCGATAGTAATGGTCCTCCTCGCTGGATGAACTCTCCATATAGGCTTTCTTATAGCTGTGCTCACCTGAGTGACAGTCGTCCTCCACTGCAGATGGGATCAAAGGGATCAACAACAGTGTCAAAGTACAAACTTACTTGTACAATACTACCTTTTAAATGCATGTATTAACATCTCCAACAGATTTTCTTTTAAACAATTCAAGCTGAATTAGCTCCCTGAGTTCCTCCACACTAGTGCACACGAGAGTACTTTTCGTATGAGTCCTTCCCTGTACTTTGTACTTATACTACAGTGAAACGCCCTCTCACCTTTCCTCTTGATGCAGTGGTACTGGTCCTGGCCGTGCTCGTGTGGCAGAGGGTAGGAGCCAGACTGGGGCAGCATGTCCTGCGACGTGCTGGTGACGCCGTTCTCGCACTGGGCGTACTGGGGGGTTCCTAGGGTGCTCGGTGTGCCCAGGCCCTGGACCTCCCCGCCGAACGGGCTCTGGCTGGACCCGGCCCTCTGCCGCACCGTGCTCCGAGGGACCACGGGGTACTCCTTGGTGCTGGGTAGGAAAGCGCACAATGACAGCTGTTAATGACATGTTTTGTACACTATACCTCCTGAACTAATCCACTAGGACGCACTGAGAGACGCCTCTTTGCAGAAATATCACTCCAGTGAAAATGCCCGGATGTATTTCCACCCTTATTACTCTGCAAGCATCCGTCAATAAATCATTTTGCAACATTTTTTGTTAGATTGGAGGGGTTTGCAATAAGCTCTCCTTTCACAGTCGTAACCAGCAGCAGACGTGCGCGGCTTAAGTCCGGACAATGGCACGGAGATGGATTGTGCGGTTTGGATGCCGAGCAGCTCAGTTCATTTGGAGGGTTTCAAACGGAATATCGCGATATCTCACAGCACACGGTCACTTGTTGGTCCCGTGAACGCGTCACACATTGATAAAGGAGGGGGCTTTTGGGTGGCTTAATCACAAACACATTTGTTCTGTGGCTCAAAGGAAGGACAGAGGGTTTTAGTGCTCTTTAGGAGGATAAAAAGTCATTTTCCAGTTTTCTTTCTTTACGAATTCTACGTTTGAACACACGGCGTCTGTAAAGGAGGGGGGCTGGGTGCGTTTGTGGACTTTGAAAACCAGATTTTCTCCTTTGAAAAAGTGTTTTCCACACAGTGTGGACGCGTGTTCCATCCCTCATCTGGACTGAATGAGAGAGAGAGAGAGAGAGAGAGAGAGCTATGCGGTCGTATATATATGGGGCCTTGGCTGCTACAGCACCGGTTCGACACACAGACACACGCACACAGAGGACACACAACTGGCTACAACATCCTGGTATAGAGCGGAGATGTTTCAGAGGCGCTGCCAGATCAGCCATAAAAAGCCTTCGACATGGAGACGTGGCTGGAGATCAAGAAACACACTTACATCACTGAAAATAACACTCCAGACCCGGCCTCTGTTTTGTGCGAGTTTAGGGTTAAAGTGGGGCTCATTAAGTGACACTTAAGTGACAAGGATGTCAGTAATCCCCTGACTAATTGGAGTGGTGGTGGGGAGGGTGGGCGGGGTGTATATCTTCTCTTTCTGTCCTTTTGTCATAGTTCATGTCACAGATTGATTGGTTTGAGTCCCAAGATGGTGTTGGTGTTTCAGCTTTACCTTTGCATTCTGGACATCCGGTGCAGCTCCATGTCGTCACTCCCGCGAAAGCCTTTGGCGAAGGGGTTGTTCTCGATCTTCAGCTGGGTTATCTGCAAAGGCAAAACACACACTTGTCAGGAACAAAAGAAAATACTCTGATCAAACTTTAAACTATAATTGGTGCGGCCCTTTGATTTATAACATTGCTTTTGCTTGCCCCGAGTTTAACATTACAGTCTTATATTACCTAAGGTATTTGTAAAAAAAAACCCATAAATGTCTTTGTCAGTTTTTAACAAATAGAAAAATGCAGTGTGAGTTTTTCAAATCGGCCCAAATATGAATCTTATCCCAAAAGAGGTTAAACCCAGTCTGGGGAGCTCCCTGCAGTGGTTTCTGGCAGGTATCAGCAGCTGGCAGCTCCCAGTCTTCCTGACAGGAGAAGAAGGTTCGTCTGCACGCTGGCTGACACTTTGACCAAACCTTGTAAAAATGCCTCTGGTGACACGTCGGCTTAGCTTCTTGTTAATGCTCACAGAGAGAATTTAGATACGTATTGATTTGTTTTTGGAAAAGGCTCAGGATTGTGTCTGGCTTTCCGGGGAGAAACACAGCGAGACGAATAATTAAACGTGGATGAGATGCCAAGTCAAAGACAGGGAAGAGGAGGAGGAGGAGGAGGAGAACATGAGCTCAGAACTAAACTGCTAAAAAAAATATTCAGGCAAAAATATTTATGGAAAACAGAAACTAAACTGTGTCCTAATAAATGGATTCAAGATTCAAGACTTAACAGAATAGACACAAACAGAATAGAATAGAATAGAAACAGGCAAAGAAGATTATGAATATGGATTGTTGGGGTTAGGCAGTAATCAAATGAAGTGCACAAATTAATCAGGGATGAATGTAAACAATTGGGTCCAGTGACAGAATGGGAGTGTGTGTGTGTGTGTGTGTGTGTGTGTGTGTGTGTGTGTGTGTGTGTGTGTGTGTGTGTGTGTGTGTGTGTGTGTGTGTGTGTGTGTGTGTGTGTGTGTGTGTGTGTGTGTGTGTGTGTGTGTGTGTGTGTGTGTGTCCTCATTTATCACTGCAGTTTGAACATAAATGTCAGATAGTGTCCACTCATCTTCTGCACTTTGGCACAATTATGAATGAAGAAGACAAACATGTCTTCATCCCACCAGCCTTATTAAAGTAGAGCTTCGTGATGAGTTCAGGCACCAGCAGGTGAAATAGGACAAACCTGCACATTAGGGCTTATACAGGCAGATGTGGGCCCTCGTTTGATTATTAAAACAAGCGCCCCCCGGAAATCACAAATGCTTGTTTGCTGCAGGTCTGGCAGGCCCCAATAATTAGCCCGGAGGTTACGGACTCAGACCCCAATAACATGTTCGAAAAATAATGAATGGTTCCTACAGAATGTCGGTCATTTTGCGCTTCCTGTTCCCAGACGCGCTCAGACTGTGGATTGGCTCTGGGGACGTTATGAGCTCTCGCCCCTTTCTCCCACATTTCCTCTGAACACACAGAGGCCTTCAAATGGATGTGAAACAGACTCTGTTTACAACACATCTGGATCCAGAGAGAGGGAGACGTTTTTGCAGCAAATTTGAGGAAAAGCAAATATTTTACCTTCCATTTCTGCCCGCGCGCTATTGATTTAACTCGGGCCCCAGTTTAATTTATTTTTATTTGATGTGCACAAACGTGTTTCTTAAAATTAAATTGCTGACACGAATGCGGTGAAACTCAGAAAGATCGAATACACTGAATAAATAAATAATGTAAAAGAAACGATTATGTCGGATTTACTTGGATGTTTTTTCGTGTAACATTTTTCTCTCCGTTGCTGAAGTTCCAAACTTCATACTTGCATATTTGTATTCGTTTCTTACTATTTATTTAAACAATTACACAGTTTACTTACTAATTTCGTACTAACGAGTTCTTGCTATTTTATGTTTTTATTTGTCTCATTCTCACTTATATGTTACGTGTTATTTTCTTTATATTTTATTTTAGCCGTTGATTGAGCGACGAAAGCTGCATCTATTTTTTTTTGTTATTTTACAATGATCGGCTTGTAAACTGATGCGGACTGCTGGGCTATTGCTTAAAAGTTTAGTTCAAGTAAAAGCGCTTCTACGACGCAAATCAACGACATTTTAAAAAACAAACTAATTACTAACCTTCTCAAAATATAACTTATTATAGAATTTAATTGGCCAACAATAATACAAGTATAAAAACAAAATAGAAATGTTATTGTTAAAAAAAGAAGAAGTATAATAACCACCAATAATAATAGCAACACGGTATTGTAATTAATTGTGTTATTATTGTCGTCAATAATTATAATAGTAAATCATTGTTTTTGCTTGTTCCTTTCCTCTTCGTTTCGCTTGTTGTCGTAGCTTTGAGGTACTTGAACGCGTCTGTCTGAAGTTTATCTAAGGACCAAATTGGTCCGAAGTCTCCTGAGGTCAGGCTCGAACCCGCGCCTCATCTGTCAGGTGCGTCGGTGTGATATGGTGCCAGCGAACACAACTTCATCCTAATCTTTTACAATCAGCAGAACAGAATAATTACACTCGGACAAAAAAATTAAATTCACCCCGAAAGAATCTACAATCAATTCTGCCTTTGAATACCTCATTAAAACGCACTGTGAATCTAAAACTGTGCCCTTTTGGTGACGTCACAGACTAACGACCTGACGCACCTTGTGGTTCTGGTAGGACGTGACGGCGATGAAGGCCGTCTCGGGGAATACGTGGGTGCAGAAGGCCGTGTTCTTAGAGCCGAAGCCGTTGTTCTCATCCGCCTTCACGATGTGGATCCTCGGCTGGTACTTGTGCATGGAATTGAGGATGATCTGAGTGAAGGTAAAACACCACAGAAGAAGAGACGTAAACAAAACAGAACAATAAGAAAGAAGTCGACATCATTTTCTTCACTCTTTTCTGAATGTGTTTATGATTTTCAGGGATTTTAGCAGCAAATATTTTGTTGGTTGTTTTTTGGCCAATATTGATATAAACAATTATTGACATTTAATATTTGTCAGAAAAAGGGGGATGACAATAACAAACAGACATGATGATACAGTTTTGAAAAAATCCAAAAGTGCATAAAAACTTTTCTTTTAACAAAGGACACATTTCTAACATATAATTGTCAAAGTTTTGAAAATTAAGTAATAAACCACAGGGACACTACTCATCCTTTAATGCAGATCATGAATGCACCATTTTAATGTACATGAGGTGCAGATCGGGCTGACATATATAAGCACATCTTGGGTTATTGCAGACTAACCCAGTTAATCCTGTAGCTTGGCGACATGGAGACGAGACAGGGGTCCACTCAGCTGAACTTGGGCCCTGAACTTCTCATTTGAGGCCCCCTTCTCTCTTTTAGGGCTCTTGAGTCTAATCGTTCTGACAGGGCAGAGGACTCCTATAGTCATTGGCTCCATGCAATAATGGTTTCTAGTTTTCATTAAAGAATAGTATGAGAAATAAAACAAGACAATTTTCCGCACCCCCCCTTTGTTTTTGCCCCCACCCACCAACATTCCTCCTATCTGTTATCTTAAAGGTTGTTTTTGTACCTGCCTTTCACTGCCAACATGCAAGAGACAAGGCACTGCCCTGACCTCTGACTCTCCCTCTCTCTCTCACACACACACACACACACACACACACACACACACACACACACACACAGAGCTGAGATAATACCGTGTAATAGTCATCACCATCTTACAGTAGATGCGAGAGGAAGGAGGAAGTTACTGACAACCCCCTGGTTTGGGGGCGTAGTGTTTAAACATTACTTTTATATTTAATTGTATTATTGAATTGATTCTTCTATGTTAAAGCAATATGCTGGCTCTTGTAAATATCCTCCTGGGGCATGTTTGTCTGTTTGGAGTCACGGTCGAGGCTTTAAGAGCTTTTTAGAAGTAGCCGAACACAGTGCGAAAGTAGGTTACACACCAAGCATTGTTCCCATGCATTCATTACTGGCTTATTTGAGGTCTGGTGAGACGCATTCAAAGATAAGAGCAAACCACAATAACAAGTCCATCAATGCAAACGTTTGCCACAATAGATGGAGGTCTTTGGAAGCTAAACATGTCTGCCATCCATGTTTCAGAAGTTGCCTGGAAACTTTTAAATGTATATTTCATGATGGAAAATAGCAACTCGGTCTGCAAACTGTGGGTTCCCAGCGTCCAGTGTGTGTGTATGTGTTAGGAGTGGATTTGTGGGGGCAGGGGTGTTCTTGCAGACCACCCACCGGGGGCCCCTGCACACGCCTCGTCTCCCCGGCCCAGCCGCTGCCCTGCCCGGCTCTCCGTATCTCCGCTCACCCCGGCCCCCTGCATGATAGTATTTAATGATAGTGAGGGATCACTTTGGGTCTCAAGCCGCTGCCCTTTGCTTTCAAGTCCCTCCACATCAGAGGGTTTTTCCAGAGCCTCAGGATTAGCGGGCTTTGTACACCATCATCTATTGCTCATCGCACTCTGCCATTTAAATATAAACAGTGCGATCCTCACACTCCACCCTGCCCGGGCCAGAACATGTGTGGGAAGACAGCAAGACGAGTGCAGGAGCACACTGAGGGGGGAAATGAATAACACTGAGAAATACTGGAGAGCTGAGAGGAGATCAAAGCAAAATCTGCAGCTAGTTAGAAATAAAGGACTTTTTAGTGAGACTTTTTGAGTATTAATCCTGTCCGGCAAGTATAAATTTCAAAATGCTTTACAATTGTGTCCTAAAATCATCCAGGAATTTATTTTCAGAAATTGATTGATGATCAGTGATTTAAAACACGTCACATAATCATATCATAAAGATAGCATCAAGCTCAGTGGCGACTTGGTAGTTTAATTGTAAAATTCTTACTCTGGCACATAATTAGAAGCTCATTTGTCTCCTCAAAGCAGCAAACAGTGACTTTTTGGTTCGAGTGGAAATGTAAAATCTGGGTAGAAATCGGATTAAAAGCATTACAATGAATGAATTTGAGATTATTTGATCTGTCAACTATGAGTCATAAGTAGTTCTTAAATGGTTTGAAATAGCACTAAGTGTAGTTGTGAGTGAGCGGGTTACTATTCAGGAAGCATTAGCATGTTTGTGCCACAGCAACTTGTAGACTTCTCAATGGGATTCAGAGGAATAGAACACGCAGTTTACACAAGTAGCTTTCTACAAACACAAAACACACACACACATACACACACACAACTCTCATGGGGCTTTGCTTTGCCTTGTTTCCTGTCAGACACCTTGACAACAGGCCTGAGCTATAGGGAGGCCCTGCTCTGTCTGCTGATGTGCGTCTAATTACCAGACGTTTCCAGAAAAAAAACACACCCCCCCCCCCCCCCGAATCCTGAATCGTTCCAATCGACATCAGCAATATGTTTCAGTCTCGTGTCTCAGAGCTCGTAATTATAAATCGTCCACAAGTTATTTCAACCAGCTGGACCAACAAGCTGATGGAATATGTTTCTGGCCCGCCACCAGCGTTTCATTTATGAATCCCATGGTGCTCTCTCCCCTGCACGAAAGAGGGCAAGCCAGGAACCACTGCAACCAATCAAAAATGCATTTTAGGCCCAAATTTACAGCGCTGCTCGCATTCCAACTCCTCCGGTTTCATTTCACCAGCTGGAGTTTGGCAAGGCAACAATCACTATAGGTGCCATGTGGATAGATAGTGGCCTGTGTGTGTGTGTGTGTGTGTGTGCAGGCACATATTTATATAGACTTTATAACCATGAATGGCTGAAAGAAGTCTCACTTTAGATTGACACTCAAACAATGGAACCAATGAGTGAATGATGGAATGGCAGTAAAATAACAACCCGGCTTCACACCAAATATTACTGAGTTCATGCAATAAAGTTTCATATGGTTTCTAAAACATTATCTTATGTCAGTTTTGATCTTAAATGATCTTTAATGACACATGTTTATAGAATAGCCCTGATCTTTACACCATTATTCAACATTTTGTCCAAACAATCTGGAAAAATCTGGCAACTAAAAAAATGTGTTATGTGCTACACACAAAAAATATTTTATGAATGTTAGAAGAGGCTTTGAAGCTGCAATGTCAGTGGCTTTGACATGTAATTTAACCAATAGTTCTTATCCCCCTCATCATTCTATGACTTTCTGTCTGCCTCCAGGGTCATTTGCAGTATGGAAATGCACTGATGAAGAATAAGGTCAGTTATTATTTTGAGTTTCTGTGCAAGACGGAAATGATATATTGTCCAATCTGACTTACCAAAGGTCAACAACTTTAAGGCACCTATAGGGGGCGCTATAATAAGAGTGGAATATGAGAAATACAGGCGAATAAAAGGATATAATCATTCTGTTAATAATGGCTTTTGAAATGAATATTTGAAGTTGAATTCCTCATGAATACCAAATGAATGTTTCTACACTTCACACTGTAAAAAGTGACATAAAGATCTATTAATGTTTGAAAAAACACAAATCTAATCTGCAAATAATAAATGTAGGTTTTAAATCTTCTGTGTCCTTTTGGATTCAACACGAGTTCATGGGATGTTATGAATTGCTTAGATTTTACTGAACCAAAAACGCTTTTACACCTATTTTTGTACCTTTTCTTTTGGATCAAACAGTCAGTTATTTTTAGATTTAACATTCAAGAAAAACCTAGAAGTTTGTCCTTTAACTAAATAGAAAAACAGATATTATTTTCATTTCAATTTTGAACTCTAATTCTACTTGTATCTAGAAAATTAGAGACAAAAATTCTGAAGTATAAAAATATTTTTTCCAACAGTAGTAACTTATTTCATAGACAATCACATTTTCACAGACTTTGAGAAAAATAGCATAAGCAGCTCAGTTGTTAAAAAAGGTCAATGATTTTATATAATGAATTGTATATCACAAGCTGTGTTTTACAGGAGGGTGGCTGCTGTATGGAGTTTCAGAATAGTCTATATGGTCTTTAAAGTCTTATATGAAGGTGTAAAGACCTGTTGAGTCCCTTAATAATCTATTACAGTCAAACCCGGTATGGAGCGCGTGCAGAGTCTGTAAAACATTTTTTGAGAGATTAACATATTTTAATGAGAACATCTCCCATATTATTATCCTTTAAACTCTTTGTACGTGTATATTAATTGTACTCTGAGACAGTAAATGTATAGAATTAGTGGTGGTAGATAATAGATAATGGGAATGAAGTATCTGGATGTTTTAGAAGTGGCATACAATAATCTCAAACCTCGAATCAGTTTTGGAAATCAACCCTTATATAACTGATTAGTGATCAATACAGCCGGTTCTGAACCCTCTCTGGTGGTCGGGTATACAGTATATGGTATAGATGACAGGCCTATAGGCACCTACGTGTCCGAACGGGTCCAGGTGGTTGTTGGTGAGTTTGAGCTTCTGGAAGGAGACCAGCTGCCTCATCCAGTGCGCCCCTGTGGCCGGGGAGTCCGGGTGCACGTAGAGCCTCCCGGGCATGGCGGGCTCGGCCTTACCGGTCACAGACCTGCACGGATCACACAGCCCAAGACACAATAATCAATATTCAACACGGTGGTGATCGTCTAGGAAATTGTTAACCCCTTTGCGTAATCATGCTTTCTATAATTACGCATGCATAATGAAAGAATACCCGTTTCTAGTAATGTTAAGCATTAAAGTAGGACTTGGCACAGGTATATGAGATTCAGATACACGTGTTAGAAGTGTAGACTGGGGGTTGGATTGATTTTGAAGCGTTATTTTCCCAACATTATTAGATCAAGAGAAGAATTGATTCCACAGATTAGGTCATTATCGGCGGTATTGGCATGCGATTATCCTCCTGAAATTGTCCCCTTATTGAGAGGCGATGACCCGAGACGAGACATTCCTGCCCAAGGTTAGACACAGCGACATGACACTAAACAAATAGGCAAAATGTTGGTGTGCGCGTTTTACGCACGCAGTCTATACGTGGTTAAAGGGAACACCAAAGCGTTAGGACTACAAAATAAAAGGTCTTTTTCCATTAAAGTCTAGAGATCTAAACAATTCAAACACATTATTGTCAAATGTTCTTACTCTTTATTTCTTAAAAAATAATCATAAAATGTGTGTTTTCAATTTTACATACCATTTATTGTCGGCGAATTTGTACCGGTGATCATCCGCGGGCACGACATCCATCAGGAGTATGTATTTAGTTTTGGGGTTTAGTCCCGTGACCTTCACTTTGAAGCTGGGGAACATGCGCCTGGAAAAGGACAGAGGACGATTTAGTGCGTCGGGACAGAGTGGAAAAGTTACACAGGAAAGTGAAAATCACAATGATTCTTTGTTCGACCGTAACCATTTAATCGCGTTTCGATTAATCGAACCTAAACTACAGTAAAGTGTAAAGAAATTAAACAACATGCAGCATATTTGGAGAATTTTGTCTATTTATCTATATTTCAGGGTTTGGATCTGAGCAGGGGCGAACTTATAGTGGGGCTCGGGGCCCCCTTGACAAACCAGGTGTTGTTCTCTTTTCTTTAGCCTTTTATCGCTTGATCGAAGGTAAACAAATCTGTAATCGAAATTCCCCACCCATCAAATAAACCCAAAATAAAAATCACATCAAAAACTTTAAAAAAAATTACAGGTTGAATTTACACATATAAGGATATATAGGATTCATCTGCATTTAATGTTTTATTGTGCCATTTCTGGTATATAAGTAAGGATGAAAGTAGTTTCCATTATAAACACATTTATAATTATGTGAAACCTATTAGCTGGAGGCAGATACAAGTGTTTTTCCACTACATTAGCCTTTATTCTGGAGCCATTCAATCTGGATGATGTATAGTGAGCGAGGCCAGAGTGAACGTGTGAGGATGATATGGAATTAATATCTCCACTTTTTTGTTAGGCGAACTGACGCAGATCATCATCGCTTGTAAGGACACTGATTTATCCTGAATATGTCCGCGCAAAAAGGCGCTTTCACACCCTCACACACACACGCACGGTCCATCAATTTAGAGCCGAGTTACATGTGTACGTTTCAGCGAATATGAATAAGTGATGGTGAACACATTGCTTTCAGCTCCACACTCTAAACTAAACACTCCAGCACAGGCCACATCCTTGGAGAACAGTTTGTCCATTTGCTCGATAGGTTCCATGCCTGAAATGCTTCATGCGAAACACAGCAGAGCGGCTGAAGCGTCCAGCAGATGCTTCACATTCCCACACAGCAGAAAAAAACCCTTTCTTAACAATATAACACAAATAAATACAGAAAAACATTCGAACCCTTTCAAATCAAACAGGCCTGAAATGTCTTACAGCAATCTGACTGATGTGTGTGTTTGATTACTGCAACTATACTAATGCTGTGTGTTCCTCTTACCTTCCCGCTTTAGTGATTATCATCTCCGTTCCCACTTCGTGAAACTTCACCCACAGTTCCCTCTCATGCAGGTACACTTTGATCCCCTCCATTCCCTTCAAAATAAAACATCTAAAGTTAAATCGCTATAACACCAAATACTTAATACCGGGCTGTCTCACATCTCAATCTAGCTAACTCAAACAAATCTCAGTAGTTTGGAGACGTAAAATACTTGAACACGACGTATAAATATTCCAATTTAGCGCTGGTGGGACAGTGAAATTCGCGGGTTTCAACTTTATAATAGACAGTATAATTAATTGTATTCTATTGTTATTTTAAACTTAGAACGTTGGGATTTTAACATTTTAAACTACACCCAATGTAAAATAAGTCACGATTCATATCTGACGGAAATATTTGATTTGAAATATTTCTTTCACACATTCACAATTTATAAAATATTGATCATATTCTATGTAGTTGAAATATATATGGGATCTTTATCGTATACGACTTCTAGGAATTTCAAGGCATTTTCTTTAAAGTTTTGAGTTTAAAAACTCATTCCAAACTTTTACCTTGCCTCTTAATTTTGTATTACTTACTGTAACAATACATCAAGTCTCAATAGGAGCACAAATCACGTGTTGGGTAATGGTATCTGAGAGTGGGGCTGTGATCCCATAAGCCTCTGACACCAGCCATGGGCTCGCAGCGCAGCAGGCCCGCATGTAGAAGGCTGCAGCGGTGACACTGACCTGCTGGATGTAAGTTGTCTGGGACGATGGGGATTTGCTCGATGCTCCGTTCTGTTTGTCTGATTTATTGTCGCCCTGCAGCTCTCTGGACTCGGAGCCTGCACCGGGGGAGGTCTGCAGGCCGAACGCCTCCTCTGGGTCTGCCATGACCGGAGCGCCCAAGACCGAGTGTCCCAGCTGGAAGATCAAAAACACAGAGCTGCTTCAACGGGCTGCATGTGGAGCTGGACTGGCTTCACATTAGTATTACTACAACACACACACACACACACACACACACACACACACACACACACACACACACACACACACACACTATCTACTTCAAGTGGATGTTCTGTGTAAGTTCTAATCTTATCATAGTACCAGTATAAGAGCAACTTATTTAAATTATTATATATTATCTTGGCCGCGGTTGAATACTTAGGCTATTTTATGTATACATTAACGTGCCAACATGAGCTAACTGCCTGTAAGCTGATTATTTTACACATATAACGGCTGCACAACCTGAAAGGCCGAGAAAACACCGTTTCCTTTTCGTGTTCCCAAAATAAAAGCATGCAGACGCCGAGCTTTTATTGTGATATCGCGACAATGTGATGCACCAGAGTGAGAAAAAAAAATAGAAATCAGGCACAATCATCTCAAAGATGCATCACTCCTGCAGAAAACACGGTGGAGTGAGTGTGCTCGTGTGTGTGTGAGGCGTAAAAACCGGCGTGGATTTGCAATAACAAGGAGCCGGATGTGAAGGCAGCAGCTTACCTATGCGAATAAAAACCCCGAAAAACGCGTCGTGAAGGCAACACGGGCAGCAGAAAGCGGCGCGTCTCCCGTCTGAAACCGTTAAAGCTCCGACCTGAACCGTATATTCCAGCCGTTTCGCTCCGGGAACCCGCTCGGTATCTCCATGAATCTTCTTTCCCCCCTCTTCCTCCCCCCTCTTTTACGCGTTCTAGTCCCAGATCCCGCACTCTTCCTTCGGTTGACAACTCAGCTACGCGGATCTGCTCGGTGCCTCGTCGAGCATTTCCCCCAGCCGGGAGCACCCAGCAGCAGGCTGTGTAGTCGAGGGTCCCACGGGAGCAGGTCCGTCACCTCCTCCTTCTTCTTCTTCTTCTCCTTCTTCCCTCCTCCTCCTCCTCCTCTCTTTCTCTCTCCCAGCCTCTGCCTTGTCAAGTCTACGTCTCCCCCCCTTCTCGCTCCCTCTCTCTCCCTCGCCAACCCTCCAACTGCTCATCAATGACCAGTCGTGCGAAGCGGAAGCTCGGGTCCACTACGTAGATTGTGGGAGGTGGAGGTGGAGGAGGGGTGGGGGTGAAGCCTGAGCAGCAACAGCATTGGTCAAAACCCCAAATAACAACCCCCCCCCCTCCATCCATCCATCCAGACCCCCCCCCCAGCTCTTCTTCATGCGTGCTCCTCTCCAAACACCAACCCTAAAGCAAGGAACACTGTGCCATGCGCCATTACGCGCCATTACGTCCTCTGTACAAACACACCATTTGACAGATCGATCCCCAGATCCGAGGGCCCATTGATAAAAGCTTTGACAGCAGTGATTATTGTTTATTGGCGATAGGATTTTGAAAGAAAGGAGCTCGAATCGCGGGCCCCATGCATGAGTTTAGACACACACACACACACGAGCCTAAAAACACACGCAAGTAGTTGTGAACTTATTGATTATCAACAAATCTATTGTGGAAACCGATCAATGCTTGTTTTCAACCTTACACACACTCAATTCGTGTCGCGTAAATGCAGGAACACTCGCACATGAAAACATCCAGGGACACTTTTTAGGCCTTTTCCATCTTTGTTGGTCCACATTCTGCTCAATTCTGCCTTCGTTCTCGCGTGAAAGCGGTTCAACAGCAGCGGGAAGAAGTGATGAGGTCTCAAACAATCAGAATGTTTGATTTCATGTCAAATCATCTAGTTTCCGTCCTTCAGCGTCCTTACGCAGGCGTCCTCGCTGTCCATTTACGCATCAGCCTGTTAGTCAGTGTGACCGTGCGCCTCCAGAACAGAGAAAGTGTAAAGTTCTCGAAACATTTGGGCCTTCACACACACACGCACACACGCACACGCACACGCACGCGCACACACACACGCGCGCGCGGACAGATCAGGCGTCGGAAGTTGGAAGCGTGACAGTCAGCAGTCAGACTTTTTTAATTTCACTCCATATAAAGCAAATGAATCACTCCGTATCTTTAGAGATTGAAGCAGTCAAGCAACATTTCCAGACTCCAAGACTTGATTATATTCTATCCACATGTTATCATGTTATTTCAGAAGTTATTATCTGGATACATGTTTCAGCTTTAAGCTCTATGTTACTGCAGCTTCCCCTTATCAAGAAACCGATTATAGAAAATCAACATTTACTTTAGAAAATATGAATTTTAACATCCGTGACAGAACAGATCCGACAGAAAATGTATCACACGCACGCACGCACGCACACACACACACACAGACACACAGAGAGAGACGTTATTACGCAAGTTATTTTGATATATTATTCTCTTTTATTGTTTTCTTAGGTAAACTTAAATCACTGATTCAAGCCAAAACGTCTGCAAATAAAACTAAAAATATTGATCCACTTCAACCAAGAAATAAAGTTAAAAGACGCGATTCAGTAGTGATATGATATGCGCATGTGCAGAGATGGAATATAAGATTAAAATAGTCCCAAATACACTCAAATATAAAGAAAGTATATTTATGTCTATAAGTGAATGATATGTGAAGTTCACAGTTTCATGTCTAAAGCCAAATCTGACGCACTGAACACGTACAGCGAGCGTAACTATTGCGCAAATACGGCCAATACTAATTACAACTCAAATACTGCAGTTTAAAGTTTAAAACGAGTCTCGATATAAAAGCAAAGTCCATCTGTTTGCAAATCGATACTTTCATCATAAAGTGTCTGCACGTCTTGCTCGTGGTCGAATCCCGTTTTATTCAACCACAACACAAGTTCCTTTCTTGTGATACGTTCAGGAACTATGCAAATTCAAGTGTCAAATGCAGAAAACTACTGTGCTTTACTACATTTAGGGAAGATGGGAATGTTTTAGAATTTGTGGATTATTGAGAAAGTCTTTGTTTTAATGTTTTAAATCTCACGGAAAGCTACATGAAAAGACGTAAGCTGCGAACACAGGAGCTCAATTTAAAGAGTTGAAGAAAATACTGAAACTACCGAACGAATAATTACAATGTTTTACTGTTTGAGACTTTAATTCCATAGATTTAAAAGACAAATGTTGAATGTAGGTGAAAGAGAAACTCCAAAATAATCTAAAAACAATGTTGCCTAATAGGTGTGTGTGTGTGTGTGTGTGTGTGTGTGTGTGTGTGTGTGTGTGTGTGTGTGTGTGTGTGTGTGTGTGTGTGTGTGTGTGTGTGTGTGTGTGTGTGTGTGTGTGTGTGTGTGTGTGTGTGTGTGTGTGTGTGTGTGTGTGTGTGTGTGTGTGTTCTGCGCCAGTCTATCAGATGACTCATCAACCTCGACCTGCTTTTGATGACGAAATTGAGTAAAAACACGATGGAAAAGCAAAAGAAAACCTGAACTCCAACAGTTAAAGTCTTGATTTGTTTCCATTTTAAATACTTCTAATGACAGAAAATGTGGTCTCCTCTCCTTGTTTCATGCAGCTGTTTATAATTTTGAGAATTGGGAAAATATATGGAAGAATTCTGCTGCCATTTCACATAATAACTTGTCAACTTTGCTTGTAATTGTGGAGTGAGATGCCTCAATCAAATGTGAAAACTGCTTATTTATAAACAAATTAACTTTGGATGCAAACTAAAAATAAGGACAAACTGCCCCAAGGAAATGAAAATAAAATAACACTAAAATACAATATAAGCAGGAGTTACTTTTAAAGAAAACTATGCTGTAAAAAAAGAAGCTCACTATTCAGCAGCTCCACATGTTGGATTGCAAAAAAATGTTGTAGCATGTTTTTGCACTGTGAGCTCAAAAATTCATTGAAATATTATAAATTCATTGTTTGAATTTGTTAATCAGCATAAAATCTGTTCATGTTCAAATCAAATGCGATAAAAACCTGAGGGTGAAGCTGAAAATGAGGGATAAGAACACAGCTGCATCACTCTATAAACTTTTACAAACAGAATACACTGAAAGTTTAGGCTCCTAACGAACCATTCAAACCTCCACATCTCCTCTTTACTAACAAATCTCAGAATGTTGTGTGACCATGCAGCCTCATTAGTATATATTCAGTTTGAAACATAAAATCTAAACGTAGCCGTGGCACTACAGTCAACCACAGAAGTCAGTAATATACCAACCAGACTCACCACTGCTCCTGCAGATTTATAGTCTATAAATCTGCTTTAATGCCCATCTAGGTTTCACTATAACCTGATAATGCAGCCCCAAAGCATTGATTATATTGCCAATAACCAATCACACAATGTGATGCAGCCAAATCCCAATATAGGTTGAGGCAACTGGTAAAAAAAAAAAGGATACAAGTGTACACACACCATACACACACACACACACCTATACATGCAGCCTACCTCCTGGCTGTCTGGTTCTGTTGACTTGTTGTGTGTGGTCTGATGTTACCGCTCCTTTAAACTCATGTAGGATCTGGTGAGCCTTCAGCAGACGTGCAGGTGAAAACGCTGGTGTGGCTAACCACCACCACTGCAGCCGAGGGTCCTGGATCGGGTGATGGGGGGGGCTGATCTGCTCCAAACACGCCAGCTGTGAGGTTTGTGGCTCAACACTCGTCCACCGTTTGGCTCACGAGAAGCTGAGCCATAGAGCAGGAAAGAGGGAGAGAAGGAAAACAAAAACTGCAGGGATCAACCTTTTTCTAAGCTCCAGCTTTTCCAGGTGCTGCTGTGAAACACGAGCAGCATGCTGGGTAGAATTTGTTCTATACACACACCATTATATCACTACAGGTCTTGGCCAACAAACTCACAGTCACGTGTAAATGTGTAAAAGTATTATTTGCATTTGCCTTTGCAGAAGCAACTGTCTAACGTAATCATGGAGCGATCCAATGACCATTTGCTAAAATGTAAACAAGGAATATGGTGACTCATGCTCTGCTGTTATGAATACTCAGCACTGAGTGCTTTGTTTATCTGGCAAACATTCCGCTGTCAAACCAGAGGAAAGATTTGAACACATGATAATAGAAGCTACAGGCCGCACCTTCACAGGACCAAGGTGGGCATTTGGCCTGGCCAGCTATAGGGCCTCAAAATGGCCATTAATATGAAAATATATTGAGATACAACAACTCAGATATCATCATTTTATTGTGACATATATTACCCCTTGAAAATGTAACCAGATTATTGAGACCGTACATACATTGAATGCTGATTTCTCCTCAATAATTTACATTAAGCTCAAATAACTGTGGAAAACTAAGGATCCTTGACTTTCAGTGTTAACCTTGCACACATTATCTCCAATGAGGAAACAGCTCAGCCCTAAAGGGTTCAACACCCGACCGTGACTGTACCCCCAAATCCCTACACCCATCCCTACCTCAAAATCTATACACACTCACTCTATACAGGATCCAATGTGCTGTGTAGGTTAGTGTATAGAAGTGAAGGCCTTATTTTACAGCGGCAGGCAGCAGGCGGTGGTGCAATCTTTCAAAACACTTCAGTAATGTACATGTTGAAAGCCAATGCAACGCTGCTGTTTAATCAGCCAGAGTGACGAGACGTATGCATATAGCGAGTGATGCACCATTTGTCTGTGAGTCGTGTGCACACTCCCACTCACACACACAGACACACACACCATCCTCCTCTGTCTTTCCTCTCGTCTAGCTGCAGGCCTCTATATAAAGCCAGTATGGGTTCGCCCTGCATGGCCACACATGGGCCTGTGCTCCTCTGCCCGCCGTCTTTCTATATTCTCCCCTCACCCTCGACCCCGTGAGCGAGTTTACCCTCGTTCCTCTCAGAGTACGGGCAGCGATAAGGTATCTGGGCCTCCGTGGAAACGCAGGGTTGAAAGAGTTCCACACACACTTATGCACACGTATTCACATACAGGGGTCTATACTTTCGCAACCTGAGCGGGGCTTCAGGCTCAGTGGTGGTGGTGGTGGTGGGTTGGTGGCTGTGGGCTAAGGGGGCTGACACGTTTCTGCTAACAATCACATCACACACAGGGACACGCATTCCAACTTCCTGATTCCCCCCCAACCCCCCACCCTGTCTCCCTCGCTGTCCTCCCTCCCCTCACAGATCTTGGTGGGACTGTGCAGCCATTGGGGAAGACGTTAGTGATCAGAAGTCAGGGTTTAGTAGAAATGAAGAGAGTAGCTGAAAATTGTGCTGAAGATAAAGATTTGAGGAAATATCTCTACGTCAAAATTGGGGATTTACTGGATAGAAAACTGAAAACCTATAGCAATAGCTCAGTGGTCATCAGCACAAGACATCTTGACCTAATGGTGTGTGCGGAGTTTATTGCATATCATGTACTTTGGTGCCCCCTATTGATATTTTTCGGTAGTGACGGTGTGTAGTGTTTTAACAGTGAGCTCGTTGAAGCTTTATAGAGATCTAGAGATGAAGTATTGTAGGGGGCAAGATATCAACATGAAATACGACTAACAAATGCTTCATATTTAAACTTGTTTTACAGTTCAGAGCCTGTACCTGGCAGATTCAAACTGGTTATACATTTCACAAATCTTCAAGACGTCCTTTGATGGCTCATGGTGTCACCATCACTACGTATCACATTGGTCATGGCTTTTTCCTGTCTGGAGGTAAAATGAAAATAAACATTACAACACACAGATGTATGCATATAAGCATGCATGCATACCACCACTGACCCTGACTCCAGCACAGGCACACACACCCACCCACCCACCCATGATGCCATGGTAATGAGCATGGGAATCGAGCGGTGTGGTCTAGTTGCGTTCATAGGCCCCTGTGGGCCTGTAGGCCATCATGTCTCACTTCAGCGAGGTCAGGACACCTTCAACTCTGACATCTTCACATGCGAAAAATTACGACTCTGCCAGATCCAGAAATTATGAATTAGGTATTTCCTTCACTCCACCTTGAGCCTCTGGAATGTCTAGGAGTGGAGGTGGATCCCAGGCTGCTTCCTGGCTCATAAAGCCTAACAGGGTCTGCGATGTAGTAGATAACAGCCAGGCCCTGCTCAAGCTTGAAATTAATGTTATATATGAAAATAAGTCAGAATAGATTTGTTTTGGGGGCCTTAACCTTTGACCCATGTTAGAAATGCCTGGATGTCATGTATTGAAGCATTCCAGTATACATATATGGTACATATTGTAAATGTACATGGTTCATACATTCAATGCACATAATTCAAATTCATGTAAATTTTCATCACAAGACATTTTTGCTTGTTTCCTATATTTGATAATAGTCTTGAGAATTCATTTATAATTAATCTTAACATGGCTTCTAATGAGTGTTTCTTGTGCCACTGCATCACCTGAATTCTCCCATCTGAAGAGCAATGAAGTCTGTATTCATATATTTCTGTCATGTCTCTTGTGATATACATGCAATTTTTAGGATTTTGTCTTTAAAACTCATAAATGAGTTTTGAGAACAAAAATCACGCCAAAAGTTGAAAGGAGAAAGTTGTAAATACACATTATCGGATCATTCAATAGTTTTTTTTTCTATACGAATTGTCATCAATATATCTTGTCATTGTCATATAAAAGTATTGACGTCAACAAAATCGAAACAGTAGGAACCTGAATGACGCGTGATCCTGTTGACCAATAAAACAGCCTATTGTGGTCACGTGTGTCGTTACTTGATTTTCACTGGTCGCTGCCTTAATCGTTGCCCTACCTGCAGCCGTACTGAATTGGTTGCGTTTGTTTGTACACCTACGCCACGGTGTTTGTTAACGAAGTAACGGGACTTTTTTTTGGAGGGAAAGAGTTATTATAATTATGTAATAATGTTCACTGACCTAGAAAACGGGATAATGTTTCAACCCGCTACGTCTATTTTATCGTTACAAAGAAGGAAAGTGTGGAGGAATCCTACTTCGGCGAAGAAGAAACCATGAGGGCCCGCATCGAAACTAAGGTAAAAGTTTTAAAACCCATCATAAAGCGGAAAATTAGAGCCAAAATATATAACGCCAAACCACAAAAGTTCGTTCAAGTGCCCTAGCTTGAGTTTAGCAAAGTTTAACGGTTGTTGTGATGTTAGCAAGCTACAACTAGGCTACTTCTTCTTCTACGCTCAATGACTTGCTCGTTATCAAGGCCAGTGTCTGCACCTGCTCACCGGAAAACCAATTTTTTTAAAAACGCATAAAAGCACATATGCAATCCGTGTTGACAGCCGTGTTATTGCTCCTGAAATGACACCAACATATCAAATCTGAAGAAAATTAACTGAATTGACCGTTGTTCTTGTTGATTGAAATGTCCTGTTATCATAAAGTGAATATGCAGCGTTAAAGCTGAGTCATCGTTATCAACATGTATACAATTAAGAGTGATTTTAGATTTTTGACGTGTTTATCTTCTGTTTTTACTGTGAAAATCCACGTTTTCGTAGTTTTTTCTGTGTTCCTAGTCTCGTTTTGTGTCTTCTTCTACTCCTGGTTTGCATGTTAAGGCTGACGTGTGTTGTAGCACTAAGAACCGTCTACATACTGACTCATGCGTCTTATTCTTATTAATATAGCTGTTTGGGTTTCTGTTAATTATTAATTGAGCAGTTGCGGGTCAGGTGTGCGTGTGTTTCAGCACCATGGAGAGAGAGGGTGACACCGATGTTTCAGCCTGTGTCGCCCTCCAGTGGCCTAATACGACAATGCCAGTAAATCTCATTTTACTGGTCTATTACCCATTACTATTATATCAAAGTTCCCATGTTTCATTTACATTT
This sequence comes from Genypterus blacodes, assembly GCF_046128005.1. Taxonomy (NCBI): domain Eukaryota; kingdom Metazoa; phylum Chordata; class Actinopteri; order Ophidiiformes; family Ophidiidae; genus Genypterus; species Genypterus blacodes. The sequence goes on along the minus strand of NW_027466935.1, from coordinate 1,933,347 downwards.
GATTTGATGCATTCATTATCATTTGCATTTGTTTTTATTACAGACAAGTGCACCTTAAGTCATCTTCATGGACACTAGTTTTGATGTTTTTGTTGATGGGGATCAGAGACAGCATTGTTTGCTGCCAATGATTCTCCCAGAGTCCAGTGTGCTTATTGATGTGTTGGTGTAGTTCAACGGGATGCTCAAACCTATTTTTAGACATGTCCATCCTGAGTTTGGTGTGCCTTTGTCTTTCCAGGTTATTCTGCAAGATCCAGAGGCCAGCAGATGTCCTTACCCAGCTCTTCATCCACGAACATCAGCAGCGGGTGAGTGTTAACATATATATATATATATATATATATATATATATATATAATTTTATTGTTTTCCATTGGAGACTCAGGGATAGATTGTTTAATGAGTTGACTCTGAATCAGAAAGCATTGCTTGTCATGAACAAGACCCTGAGGTACTTGAACTATGGAGCTCTTGGTTGTGACTGAAAGAGTGAGATTGCAGATAGGTTGAGATTGGGCATCAGGAAGGAACTCGGAGCAGAAACACTACCACTATGAGCTTAAAGGAGCCAGGTGTGGTGGAATACCTTGCAAAGTGAACAGCAGCACATATGTTCCTTTTATCATACATGTAGTGCTGCACTGCAGATGGATGCTGATGCAACCACGAGCTCTTTGAGACAAACATTCTGGAAATCTGATATCAATTTACAGACGAGGAGTGACTGTGGTAAGAGACCAAAGCTGTAGTCATGCCACACACACTCCACGGCAGTCAATGCAAAGCAACCGTGTGTGCGAGTATGGATGGCTGCATCACCTGTACGAAGGTCTTGATGTATTTATAGATGTGAATGTGATCTGTGTGTGTTTCCTCTGATCATATGAAGTCAAATGCATGCATGTTTTTGAATAGACTTGCGTGTCTGTGTTTGCGTAGAAACAGAAAACATGCATGTTTCGTGTTTGCCTGCCTTCTAATCTGCCAGCCCGCGGTTGTGTATGAAGTGCGGCTGATGGCGGAGGCGATTAGGCCCGTGAGGGGAGAGCTGGCTGTCTTCTCCTTTTCCCCACAGCTCATTTAAGCTTCCAGCTGATGGTAAAGATTAAACGTCCCCTCTCAGAAGGAGGGACTCTGTGGTAGCTTTTGGCCGCTCTTTAAGAAATTGGACTGAGTGAAAAGCATGTAAAGATCCCATTTAGTGTAAGACAACAAAGCAGCAGCGGGTTTGCGTGTGCACAGCACGCATGGTGCCCTCATGACATATTATACATGTGTGGTTTCCACATGTATCTGGCTTTTCACTTGGGTTTATAGATGTTGAGCATACAGTACCCACTGCTTTGTGTTTATATGAACCAATCAGGAGGCTTGATACATTATAATGAACTCTTTCATAGTGTGGCTTTGTACTGAGTGTTTGCTGCTGATACATGTTGGCTTCAGCTATTTTAGTTCAACATTGTTTGGTATTATTGTCTCCTGGTGGGAACTCAATACAGTTGTAGCCTTGAGTTGTGTTTGTTTCAAGCGCTCTATTCTTTACAGTTTGTTTAGCACATTTCTATAGAGTTTATTTCACATCTCATGTTTGTATTTAGTTTAGTACGTTAAAAATGACTTAAAGGTATCGTTCCACTGCAGCAGTGTCAGCTCAGTTCACCTCATATAAAGGAGGATTGATCTTGCAGTATTCAAAACCGGCAGCAGAAACTATAAGATGTAGTAAGGACAGTGAATAATATAACAACAAAGTAATGAATTGCGATTCTGATCAATATAAATAACTCATACTGGTTGAGATGAGATTAATTTGGGCATGTATGTACACCTGAATAAATATATCGGCCCCTAAACAAATGTATTTACTGTGTTTTGTCACACGAGGTGGACAAGAACAACAGATTTCCCAGCAGATTCTTGCTTGGCCGTGTTGTTGAGCAGCAAGCTGTAACGCAGCTCTGCAGCTCCAGGGAGACGTATTGTGACGGCTCAGAGTTGCGTTTGACAGCAGCAAAAGCAAAGAGTTTCCCTGACTGACAGGCAGATGAGCCAGTGAGCTGCAGACGCCTCGGAACAATGTAACTTTACCCTCAGCGGTGATATTTTGAGCTGCGTCGTCTCATAACACCAAAGTCTTATAATCTATCCCTCCCGGGCTCGTCCCTTTGAAGCAAACCAGAAATCAGGATTTCCAGCGCGCCTTTGAAACTCCTCAAGTTTCAACGCCGCCCTCTGTTTGATGTTTCACCTCTCCAGGCAAAGCTTCTCTTATGTAACCACGCATTGGATACACACAATATCACTTTAACACGACAAGATATCATTGTTCTGCTTCCTTCAGCTTTGGAGAGGAGGACAAAAAATTAATTGCTGGTGTTGAATGTGGTGTTTGGCATTAACTAAGATGTTTCACTGAGTTTGACTGTGAAGAAGTCACAGACGTTCTACTTTTCTACTTATAATACCTACCTATATCCATTATGATAAACAATCCACACTGACCTCACTACTCCATTATAAATGAACATAACTGTCTCTGCCACATTCTTCACACTTATGGATTTCAATAAATAAACTAAATCACAGCTGGTACATTTCTGGTGAAAAATCAGACTGAAAGAATGTAGATAATGTTATTTTTACTAATCTCAAATATCCAAACAGGTCAGGTTTAGTGTATTCAGATTTGTCAACTGTAAAATATCCAATATCTATATTTCAAATAGTGATCAGTTAATGGAAACTGGGGATGAATGTTTTGCCACTAGAGGGCGCCGGCGCCTCATGAATGTCGTGCCATCAGATTTATTTCATACTGGCCTCATACTACACAAATGCCTATGAGATATTATTTATAGGTTAGGTAGCTTTTGTGGAAATTGATCAGATTATATATTTTGTGTCTTGCGTTCAGTTATAAAAGTACAGTTCAGTTAGAATGCCAAGTAAAAGTCCAATTATCTGTCGTCCTGAACAGTGTGTAAGAATAAAATGGTGTAAAAAGCAAAAATCTATAGATGTTTCCAGTTCAAAAGCTTTCCAGTTTACAGCTTTACAGAAGTTTTCATGTTTTCCTGTATAAATCTGTTTTGATGGACCGGCACAGTCACACCTGGCGTCCGGCCCCAAAGTAAACACTGAGCTCCAACGTTTTATGAAATGTCTTTGTGATGCACGGAGCAACACCTTCATTTAGAGATCGTGTTGGGACAGATGCCTGGAATGCACGCTGATCTACAAAAGAAATTAAACACAACTTTTAAGACTCCACATATCATGCGGCACTCAACATTTATTAATGTTAGTTTTTCACAAAATTTATATTCAAACTATCGTTTGTTTGTTTGTGATTCCTTTTTTTGTTTCAAGATAATGACATTGCACACACACACACACACACACACACACACACACACACACACACACACACACACACACACACAGGAGGAAGTATTTCTCCTGCACTAAATGAATGTTAACGATTGATCAATTACTCACAAATACATCAAGTTTCAAGTTTATTTGTCATGTCACAGGTCACAAACAGATTAAGAAAATATAATTCCATAATATACTGTAGGCGGTGTTTTTTAAGATATATATCATGTTTTTCATAAAAGCAGCAGATGAAGATCAGCCACATAAAGGCACAGGTCAACTTGCTTACCTTATGAACTTTGATGAACTTGGAAAATTACAACAGTGCTATATTGTCAGTTATTTATTTAGTTATATTAAATGTTTGGTTTATTTGTACTTGTTGCTTATTTCACGGTTGAAGTGCGGGCTGCTAGTATAAACATTTGCAGCACAGATTGCTATGAGAGAGACAAACGTGGAAGGGGATCAGCGGATATACGATTCACCTACTTGCAACCTGACTTACTGCCACTGGAGGGCGCTGTTTACCTTCGATATCCTGCAGGTTCAGCGAGATAACCAAACAGCCGGTTAGACAGGCTGAGCCGCTAAAACCAAGGCGATAGACATGAAGCTTCTTGAGCAGACCGATCCATCAGAGACAGTCCACACGCAGTCACACTGGCTTTGCCTCATTTGGAATCAAAGCATTATGAAGCTTTTCTTCGTCTTCTTCGTAAACTCACCGGCTCCTCTATGTCCAGGGAGAGTTTGAAGCAGCACGTGTCGCATTATCAGCTAAATAAATGACCTGTGACAAACTGAAACCGTAGGGGGTGTTGACAATAAACAGGTTTTTGTGTTTGCAACCCATTCCATAGATCTATACACTCTAGTCCAACAGCGTGATGGGTCTGCAGAGCTGACAGGTGCAGGAGGAACCATATAGATTCATCATCTGTGGCTCCGTTTACACTGCAGATCATATAAGCGCAGCTGGGGCCACTATCAGGCCCGAGTATCAGCACATATTCTGTGCTAATACACCGCATGCTGTTGTATGTCTCTGGTGTTGCTGCTGAGGAAGACAGAGGCTTAGATTTGTTCATCCTTATTATTTCTTATACATAAAAATTTGTGCGAACAGAAGGAAAAACAGCCAATATTTTCAGTTAAGATCAGCTGACGAGCAAGAAGTTAAGATTTTTCATTGGGAAGAGAATTTGTACAATAGTGAATTTACCTGACATTAACGTGAGATGGATCATGGATAAGAAATGGGGCGGTGTTGATTACAATCCAGTTTCAGCATGACGTTGGCAATTTGGCAGAAGGAGAAATATCAAAGTTGAAATCTTAATTCGGCTGAATGGTGCATCTTCTCAGGACACATTCGTTAGGTGTTCCAGTAGGATTTCAATGCCTTCCAATGGTCCGTGAATCCACCGCCCGCACCGCCGTTGCCTCTGCCCCCGCCGGCAGCTCTCTCGGCCCCCGCGCGCACGTCGCCCCGCGCCGCAGCCGCTTGGAGGCGCAGCGTCTCGGCTCGCGATCGCAGACGCGTCGTCGCCTTCCTCGCCATAAAAGCGAGTAGATATGCCCGTGGAAGGCGCCAGGTGAGCAATAAGACGGGGCCCATCGAGACGGCCTGTGTCATGTTTACACCTCCTCCCCAGCGCCGGCCTCGCTACACATTAACCAGACAATATACAAATAAAGATACGCGCTTGATAAACCCGTGACTCCAGGCGCAATGCTTAGGGGCAATCTGGCTGTTTTATATGCTGGTATAAGGCCGATTGTAACACCTCCGGGCCAGCCACCATGCAGGCCGAGCCAGAGCCGGACCCTGGGTTAGGGATAGGGGTTCTGGTCTGATATTACAATTTGATCCATCTGATTAAGGTATTTTTCAAACTGTATTTATTTATTTTTATCAATCACAGTATTTACAAAGTAACCAACCTGTAAAAGAACCATGGGGGTTTTTAGTGCGCGACCCCCCCTTGAACATGTAGGAATCCCAGGTATGATCCACTCTGAGAGGGTCTTTGGTTCGCTCCGGTGGTCTTAATGGGACAGTTTGAACTCAGTCCAAACAGGGTTACTGGTCCCCCATCACCCCCGCAGAGCAAACGTCTGAGCAGATATCAGGTGTGTGTGTGCGTGTGCGCGCGGAGCTTTGAAGGCGCTGTAACATTGGAAGTGATTTGATTCCGCTTGAACGGGCCTCGACAGTGGCACATACGGAGCTTTGATGGCATTTCAACATTTTTATTGAAACTTTCAAGAACACGATGTCGATGTTGTAAACTAGACGTAAATCCAATAACAACATAACCCTTAAGAAACACAAAAAAAAAGAAACCTTCATATTTTTCGATTAAGATGCGGCACTTTTACGACCAGGTTCGCCATGTAAATTCAATAACAGGAGAGAGAGAGAAAAAGAAAATAGAGTCCACTTTTTTTGTCACACTTCAACGACACTTCTTTTGAGAATATTGTTGTTTTTTTTCAAGCCATTGGTGCAGTGTGTTGTCGCCCCCCTCCCCCCCAGTCATTCGTTTTAAACAGTAGCACTTCACACACGAGGACAACAAGTGAAAATACAATGGCACATGATTGTGAATAACTATAGCTCAGTGGATATTTTAGGGTAGAATAAAGGTCATATTTTAAGAGGGGGGTATAAATGCAGATGGCAAAAAAATGATAATAGCCCACAAACTATCTTTACACAGGTATATCGACAATAAATTAAGAACAGATCCCTAGAAACAAACTACTCCGTTGTATTTACACGCAATAACAATATGAAATAATTACATAAATATTTTATATATCCCTATTTACACCTGTAATCAATACTAACTTTCTTTTGTATTATTTAGTTTAGATTTCTGATTCCCTTTGCCTGCGTGTTAGCGGCAGATCTGGAGCACCAGAGGTCTCGGTATAGGCCTTTTATATGGCCTTTACATAATAGAAATGTATGAAAAATAGTTTGAAAATAGCCAATCATATTGAATAATAAAAAATAAGCAAGGGGGGAGAGTTAATAATATTCATCGCGGGTCATTTTTCATACGTTTCGTTTCAGTTTTTAAGTGTTGAAATAACATTCGTTGGGGATTTGGGGACATGCAGTATTGGACCAATCAAAGGGCTTAATGACAGTCAGAGAGGCGAGGCTGTTCGATCAATTAAGAGTGTATAACAAAATACAGCAGTCTTTAAAGGTAGGCTAAATGTAGTGAAGTCAAAGAAGTCAAATCGATTCAGAGTGCATATTAACAAAACAAATTGTGTTGCCTGAGCAACTCCACATGTATCATAAAGTTAGGAGACAGGAAACAGCAGCAACTTCTCCTATAAGTCACATCCATGCCAAGTTTTCAGTTTCAATACTTGTACGGTATTCAAATGACAGGATAAAATTGTTTAATTTAACAAAAGAAAAAGAAAAATATACATATCAGGTGTGTATTAACCAAAGTGCATTTCAAAAACTAAAACGTCCAACAGTTCATGTTTCTTTAGTTGTTGTTGTGTGTTTGTGTATGTGTGTGTTATGTGTGTGTGTGTGTTTTCGTTTTAAAAGCTGCATTTATCTACGGTAGTGTCGTCCTATTGTTATCGTCTTCATCGCCGCCAACACTTTTCACAACCAAAGAGGAGAAACAGGTGGCGTGTAAAAACAAATCCTAAGGGGAGCCGCTCCGGGGCCGCTCCGGGTTCGAGTCCAGTCCGCTCACCAGGCGCTGGATGCTCTGCAGCTCGTTAGCGGCGTCCTTCTCCGTGCAAGTCTTTGGGGACACGGCGGACGAGTGGCTGGTCACCTCCGATGTGGAGTCCAGCGTGACGGCAGACGCTGGGCTGGCCGAGACCAGGCCGTCCCCCTTCAGCTGCTCGCCGCCGGCCATCGGGTTCATGGCGGTGGTGAGCAGGGTGCTGTCCGGTATGGTCATGGGGAGGGAGTAGGGGCTGTACCTGAGTCGGGGCCGCACCGCGTTGAGGAAGGGGTGCCGGTGCACCGAGGAGGCGGCGGCGGACGAGGCTGCCGCGGCCGCTGCCATGTACGTGTACGGATACGGAAACAAACTGCCGAACGGTGACATGGCGAGGCCCTGCGGAGACACGGAGAGTGAGCATGGGGCCTGTGCGTCAACCACACAGCTCTAAAACGAACCCCCACAATACTAAACAATATACAACAAGATGGAACACAATACAATCAAAGTAAATCAAGCTTTGTATTCTGATTTTATCGGCGAACTTGACAATATGAGAAGCGAGGAGCGATCCATAATTTAGGTCCAATTTCTAATCGAATCCGATTTGATAAGAGTAGTTAAAAAAATAAGTTGTCACCTCTAGAGCAATAGTAAATAACTAACTGTTCAAAGATGTGCAAATAAAAATTCCTGGTGTGTGATGCTGCACTGCAACACATGTTCAGAGGGGAACAAAACGTGTTGTCTAGTAAACCCAATGTTGTTTTCCTCTCTGGGCCACTAAAGCTAAAGGTCTACAACATCATAAGACATGTCACAGCTAAACGTGTGTTGCTCTAAGCAGATAGCTAGTTGACATCCACAACGACACTGTTCACTGAGATTTAATAAAACGTGATTTTTAAATATTCAAAGTGAAATGCAGACCGAATGGTGGCCTGTAAATGGCAGTGCAGCAAACAGGCACACGCAGATACATACACACCTCCACTGTGTGTTTATGTCATGTTACGCACGTGAGGATGGAAGCTCCAACGCTACTTTAAATCTGTCACACAGGCCCAAACAAAACATGGACTTAAAAGCTATAAGAAGCCCCCCCCCCTCAAATAAGAACCGGTCGTACCTGTGATGCCAGGACGTGTTGCTGCAGATGGAAGGGCAGACCCGGCGCTCCCGTTGGCGATGCCATGCTGGCCGTGTCCATGGTGCTCACCCCTCCAGAGGACACGGCGGCCAATAAAGGCCCCATGCCCGCGGCCATGTTTGAGAACGCGCCCCCCATGTTGAACTGGCTGGGGTGCAAGAGGAACGGGTGCGCGCCCCCCAAGTGGTTGAAAAACTGCTGTCCTGTCAGCCCCCCGGGAAATCCGAAATTATGCATATGGCCGTGGCCCAAGTGCGCCGCGTCAGTCTGCACCGTCAAAGGCATGAAACTGTCCTTCGACCGACACTCCTCCGCTTTGGGCTGCTCCAGGTTCGGGCTCTTCAGGTCGTCTCCAGAGCGGGTGGTGCTGGAGATGACGGTGATGGGGCTCTGCCGTGAGTCCGCCTGGCTTTTCTCAGTCCTGGCGCCGCTGTCGCGGGCCCTGCTGCCGGAGTCACTGCTCCCGAAGGAGTGCCCCTTAGCCGGGCTCGCCTCGTGATCCTTCCCGTCCTCCGTGGTGGTGGAGATCTTGCTGGAGTCCGGGCCATCTTTGATGTGTCCGTCTTTGCTCTCGTCGTCGCTGTCCTCGTCGCTGTCGCAGAAATCTGTCAATGGAGGAGGAAGAGGGGAGGAGATCATATCAGTTGTCACGCTGCTGAATCATCAAAATCCTCATCAGAATCATAGCCAAATTTAGGCTGAATGGAGAAACAGCTGCATGACTCAAACCTGTCAATACGGTTTGATCAATAGCTCAGATGCCCCAATTATCAACATAGTTTCATAATCATGTTCCAGCACGGATGCCACGTCAGATCAGGATTGAACTGTTTTCACTTTAATGAGATTTAATTGTAAATCTCAGTAAGAGTCCATGATCTGAATGTGAGGGATCAGCAAAGCCTGAAGTGCCTCTGAGCCTTAAACACATCCAAGCCTCCTGCTACACACACTGCAAAAACCCAGTTAAACAACAACACCCCGTGGCATAATGGAGCTTTTACGACTTTACACACTGATGCAGATTGTGTAGTCTTGACTGCGGCGTGTATATGTGTGAGAGCCCCGTGTAGTACCTTTCAGGTGCGGGGGCCCCACGGTCGACACGGCGGGAGATGAGGCCTGCCCGAAGCACTTAAAGGGTGCCTGCTCCCCGGAGGAGTCGTCCGAAGCGCCGTTCTCCTTCTTCTGCTGCTCCTCGTAGGAGCGCATGGACTGCAGAGCCAGCTGCTTCCTGCGCACAAGCATGGGGTTAGCATGAGTGTAAACAGCCCCCAGCGAGCCCCCAGTGAGTCCGGAGTCCGTTAAAAAGGAGGATCTGCCACATGATGGACGTTCGCGACTTTCTCTTATATCTATATATGTCTTTACACAAATACATATCCTTTTACTCCAATGTTATTACAACCACACACAGTTAAACTAACAACCAGCAGGCAAACAGACACACACGATCTGTATTTGCGTGAGCTCTTGCATTCCTTTAGCACGCACAAAACTCCACCATCTTGTTTTTATTTATGATTTATCTCTTCTTTCCCCCCTCCCTACATTTCTGCGGTCGTCTCACCTCTTTTCTCGCCTCCCGTTGCCGGTGTCACGGAAACCTTTGGCGAATGGGTTGTGATCGATCTTCAGCTGGGTTATCTGGAAAATGAATTCAAACCAAAACGATGTCACTATGTGAGCAACTCCATTTAAAATGTTTATTTATGTTATATTTAATAGCAGGTGAAAGCTTTTAAAGCTCGTGCAGTAAAGTTTTTAAAGGCATTGTAGGTTTTCCGGGGGAGAAGGGGGAAGGGGGAGGGGGGAGGGGCGGGAGCTGCGCGCTTCTCATGCGGGCCAGATTTTCCATCAGTGTGGAATATTGCTTTTTTTGTAAACTTATTCAAACCATAACTTCCACTCCACTTCCTCCCTCGGTCTTCCCCCCTTCCTCCCTCCCCTCTCTCCCCCTCCTCCCTCTCTGGCAGCAGTGACAGCCTTTGCACAGCTTTTGCTCCATTTTCTGTTGTGTTTTTGGCGCTTGACACCGGTGGTCAGTGGCCACACTTAAAGCATCATTTCCCCGAGAAATCAAAGAGCGGAAGAGACGATTTTCATTAGAGAGCAGCACGTCACGAAGAATAAAATGATACACACACAAACACACACACACACACACACACACACACACACACACACACACACACACACACACACACACACACACACACACACACACACTGATTCCTTTCCCTCATTCCACTGCGTTTCTCTTCTTCTCTCTTCTGCCCCCTTTTCTGCACACACCACGTACAACCAAATCCCTTCCATGTGATTAAATAAAAGTAAGATAACCTCTCTAACAGACCTTTTCCACAGTAGCATTAGTATTCTCCTATTTCCACTTTTGCAGGACTACCACACACACCCATACACACGCACACACTCACTCCTCTCCTAACAGGTTCGAGCAAACATGACGTCTTTCATATTTTATGACAACAAAATGGTGCTCAGCGTGAAGGAGACGGGCTCTGACACGGAACAACACGCGTCTCCCTCCCGGTTCTTACCTTGTCGTTCTGGTACGCGGTCACGGCGATGAAGTCCGTCTCTGGGAACACGTAGGTCCTGAAGGTGCTGTAGGGGAGCTTGAGAATGTCGTTGGCTCGCACAATGTGAAACCGGGGCTGATACTTGTGCATGGAGTTAAGAATGGTCTGGAGAAATAAACAGTCAGAGACAATAACGACGGGTTAACTCACATGCAGCGGTGCGTTCATGGTCAGCATTACGTTTGGTTTGCTGTGGTTGTTATGCAGACAGCACCGTGTCCCAGGAGAGGCGTTCAAGTACATTACGATTTAAAAATTGTAAACTTAAAAAAAAAAAAAAATCATAAATCACCCCTTTATAATTCGTTATATCTTAATTTGGATTTATAGCATCATTAATATGGATATTGTAATATATAAACATAGCTAAAAGTCCTAGTTATAAATTAGAAATAAGGTTTGGATATTTGGGGTTGAGTTCAATTTCATATTAGCTCTATGGAATATACACGGATCATGTGATCGATGCAGATATGTGATCGTTATAGTATTTGTATTTAAAAAATAATAATCACAAGTGCAACAATGCATTACATTTTACATCTTTAGTTTTTTAACGTTGGTCACGTCGTTCTATATACACCTCTCATGGGACTCGCTGGCTGCACAGAATGAATCAAGATTACATGTTAAAATGTCAAAGCTTTGACGCTGTTAAGAGCTTAAAATGTTGATATTGAGTGTGTGGAGAAATAAGAAAATAGACATACATTAGTTGAACTTACAAATCCATGCTTGTCGGATATGTTGTTCGTCAGCTTGAGCTTGTGGAAATTGACCACTTTGGACATCCACTGCTCCCCGGTAGCCGGACTGTCCGGGTGTATGTACATCCTCTTTGGCATCTCGGGGTCGGCCTTGCCCGCCACCATCCAGCGGGAGTTGTGAAATTTGTACCGGCAGTCGTCGGCTGCAACAATGTCCATCAAGAGTATATATTTGGCCTTTTTGTCCAAGCCAGTGCACCTCACTTTGAACGGGGGGAACATCCGCCTGGGACACAGAGCAGAGAGCCTATATGAGCACTAACGTATAGATCAATAAAAAGGGTAATAAAAGTCGAATATGCTTTTATGTATCTTCCCTCCTTTTAAAATCTCATATAGCAATATTTCGGATATACTCTGTACTGTAATGTGTCTCTTATAATCATCATATATCTGTTGCATATAGTGTGTGTGTGTGTGTGTGTGTGTGTGTGAGGGGAAATATGGATAAAGTACTCTGTAAATAAGAAATTAAATCCTAAAGAGTCAGTGTACACACGCTGATTACACCGTGATATGATTTCTGGTGTTTTCATAGATTCACTCACACACACACACACACACACACACACTCTCGCAGACAGGCAGCAGCCATCTTTGCACGCTGTCACTGTGATGACGAAAATAATTTTGTCAGCGTTGCACGCTAACAGTGCCACAAGGTGATCATTCAAAACAACCTTAAGACGACAAACACACACACCTTTACATTTCACAACACGGGTATTCTATACACACGAGCAGGTTTATCATGTAAATAGTTACACAACTATGCTGCGTGCACGGGAGCTAATCTGAGGATTGATATGCTGCTATTAATACAGCACACAGGCCCCAGCACACACACACACACACACACACACACACACACACACACACACACACACACACACACACATGCTGACTACTATATTTCCCTGTAATTTTACTACATCGTGAATTATGTTGAGAATGTCTCTTTCTCATTATTAACAGCTACAGACATTTGTCTTTACACGAACACGCAGGGAGAAGCCGCCGGCTGTCAGATTAGCCAGAATCTCAGCAGATTCATTTTGAGCGAATTGAGAAACTGTAAAATGTATTTTTGGGTCTTGTTTTTAAATTTAAGAATAGGACCCAGCGTCGTGTAATATAGGTTATATTAATTAGGTTTGTGTGATAATATTGCTGTGCTGCGTTTAAGAGTAACGAGTGTGTAAACAGGCCGGATCCTCCACTAGAGCTTTGGTTCAAATTAACAAGTTACCCAGATGAATAGCACTATAATATAAACCACCACCGGTCAATATGCTGATTTCAGAAGAATATTAGTTTTGTATAATTGTAAATGTATCCATGGTGAGATAGCTACACACACTCATACACACACACAGACCGCTTTTAGAGATGCACATGAAAGTTTTAGCTTCACCTTCCGGATTTTGTGATCACCATCTCGGTGCCCCTCTTGTGGAAAAGTTCCCAGAGCTCCTTGGCTTCCAGGTGAACTTTAGGGTCGTCCTCCACCTCTTCCTCGGGCTCCAGAGTCTTCATAGGCCTGAGGTGCGCGGCCGCAGCCTGGTGCCCCAGCGAGGAGAAGTGGAGGCCGGTCTCCGCGGCTCCCATCAGCTGGTCCATGATCGGCTTTCCCAGGGCGCCCGGCAGCGAGAGGGAGCCGCCGGGAGGCAGAGCCAGGGCCGGGAAGAAGGGCGGCTGGTGACCCAGCATTGCACTCATGGCAAATTCCGGCCCCCGGTGAGGTATAAACGGATGATATGCCATACTCGATCCCTGTATGACTGGGTCTCTCATCAGGAAGTTCATCCAAGTGCGGACACCAAACGGAGGCTACTGGTCCCGATTTGTAACAATGTCACCACAGCGAGCGAAGCCTTCGTGTCGGGGGAAATCAAAATTCAACCAAACGTCAAAAACAAAAAATATTCAAAAACAAAAAACAGGAAAAACAAACTGGAGTTGGAGATCTCGCGAAATTCCACCTCTCAACTCTGCAGGAATAAGCATCCACTTATTTCCCACAAGTTGGCGTGAAATCTCTACAGTAGCTTGTTGAGTTTAGAGCGAAAGTCTGCGGGAGCAACGTAGAGACGCTCCCCATTAACGTGCAGCAGTGTGGCGAGGGGGGGATCTGGGTCTTCACACCGGGACGCCTCTCCGTGCCTCGCTGGCTTTCGCGGACATTAGCCGGGAATTAAACCGCCGCGGGAGAGCCCCTTAATTGACCACGGCGCATACTCTCTCTCTGCCCCGCTCTGTGCCGCCGCTGCCGCTTTACAATATCGGCATTCCCGTTAAAACGCGGCCCCTCTTATTGGCTTCGGTCCTGCTGCAAAGCGAATGCGGGGCGACGTGTTGAAATGTTTCGATAGCGCCGAATAATAATCCCCGCTGCCTCCCTTCGCTCCGCTCCGGACATGCACCCTCCTCACACGCACACACACACTTGAGTTCTCCTCTCCCCTCCGCGCACACACACATTTCACTCGGGGAAGACGTGTGCAGAGGAAAGGAGTCCGCGCTGACGGCCAAAGAGAGAGAGAGAGAGAGAGAGAGAGAGTGATAGATAGAGGGAGGGAGGGATAGAGAGAGAGAGAGAGAGGTGTATAAGGTCCCAGCTCCGTGATTTTCCTAGCGCCTCTGTGGCCCGTCGGGCTTCATACTGTATGGATGTGTCGGATGTTACGAGAGGCAGCGCTCCGTTTGATTGGCTCTTTGACGCGTCCGGACCAATTGTGTGGCCGCGTAGGCGTGGTTATGACAGGTCGGGTGGAGGGGACAGACTTCAAGACTTATAAAAAGGTGTTTGGAATCTCGAAAAAGGGGGCTTCGCCGTGAAAACGCCACCCTTTTGCCTCGGCCAGTGTGTGTGTGTGTATGTGTGTGTGAATATGTCAACATCGTTACACAAGCGTGCGCTATCGGTTCGGTGTGTGGGACGGGAGGGAGGGAGGGAGAGAGAGAGAGAGCGGGAGACGGGGAGGGAGGGAGGGAGGGAGGGAGGGGAGAGAGCCGACAGACCGAGCCCGGGCGCAGGCTCGCTTCGTCGGCGAGACGTTACGCTCTCTGCCCGGCTGCTTACGTCCCCGCAGCGGCTCCCTCACACAGCGCAGCCGCGTCCTCGCAACGCTGTGAATGTTGCCCGAGTGTAATTTGATTTGGATTTTTTTTTCTATTATGAATTATCACTCATCTAATTAATTTGTCACGCAACTTCATTCCTTTCCGGTTCGCTGATTTCTTCTTCTTTTTCTTTTTTTTACTTTACCGATTTAGCAGCGCAGTAACCGACATTTCCTCCAATATCCTGCTTTGAAATTATAGCCTGAAAATAAGAGGCGCTCGATGATAACTTCATGTACTGATAATAATAGCACACTATAATAACCTGGCTCCTTATTGATATTATTTTTCAGCATTTTTTTATGGTGATTTCTTTTTCTCTTTGCCATTTGGGATATTTAGGATTTTAATAATTCACACTTTTCCTTCGCATTGTACATTTGGGATTAAGATCCGCGTTAGTCTGAGTGCAGAGTCTCCTGTTCGCCTGTTTTGCTTGTTATGAATTGATGAAGTAAATTGTGACATAGCGACGTCATTTCTGTGCACGCAAACAAGTAAGACATTCACGTGAAAACTTTATTTGTTGTTATTTCTGAGTTGTATTAAAACTTCTGTAGATATTTTTGCATCATGGTGATCAATTATAGCTCTACATTTCCTATATGTCACTATTTTAAATTTTACTCCAATCCTACTGCCAGTTGATCAAGCGATATACCAAACGATTGATTCATTTTATGTATCATTGAAGCCCGTATATATTTATACATATATAAAAGTGTATATATACTATGAATATATACTATAAATATATATATGTGCTCGTGTTGCTATAAGACATAATTTCTATAATAAAGAGCAGTGTATGAATAAAGTTTAAAAGTCTTATAATCCGCTTAAAACACCAATTCAAACATGCATGAAGTCACTATTGGTGCAATATTGCTTGACTGCAACGTGTCTGAAGAGATGTGCAGTCTAGACAATGCTGCACTAGTGCTCTCAAAAATGCAATTTACCCACTAATTCACAAGTAAACTATAGAGCTGTGGTCGGTCAGCCACCTTGTACAAACATTGACCATCAATTCTCAGTCAATTGTCTGTCTCTGTACACATGCATGTATGGGACCAGAGCAGTTGAAGTCCTTTAGAGAGGCCGAAGCCAATGCACATTCAAGAGGAAAACATGCTGCCCTTTCTCCACTGTGCACCATGGCTACATTTTAATGCATGTACTAGTTCACTGAAAATTCATATATATTCAATATTTACAGTATAAGAATTGTAACACATTTAGTACACATTGTAAGGTTGTTCTGAATTTATTTAGTTATAGAATAGAATGTAGCATCAGGTATTTTGGGAGCACAAGTTGAATCGGTGTCATCGTCTTTATTTGGATCCATCTGAAGCATTAACCTCAACTTAATATCAGTTCAGCTGCATGCAGTGTAAAAACCCATAGGGGTATGTTTGACTCATTGTGTTCATTCAGCTCCCTATTGTCTGAAGTTGGTGTGTTGCTGATATAATGTATGCTACATATTCATACAGTTGCTTGTTTTATTAATGCGTTAATGCAATGAAACTGCCTGTGTTGGAGCCATATGTACCATATAAGTGCACACTTTAGTGCATGTGTGTGCATATGTGTAAGGTGGAGTGCTCTGCATGCATATACTGCCCATCTCTCGGGGGAGATACACAGTGATACTTGGCTTATGTGTTGCATATTATTGATTTGCTAGAGAAAACAAATGCGATGGCGGTTGATAAGCCACAGCAGTATTTGACAAAATGAAACTCCAACAGAGATCAGTAGCTGAAGCCGGTAACTGAATCTCTGCGCGGCGTAAGCTCCAAAGTTAACATTCTGCTTTTCTGCCAGTCTGTGCGGGGTCCTTGCAGCCTTCACTTAGTGTGAATGAGGTCAGGTCTGTGTCAATTACAGGGGCTTATTCTTCTTTAAACACTCACCCCCATTAGCAGCACATTTCAATTTGGAGGAAGGTGTCATCAAATAGGACACAGTGTTGACACGGCAGCAGCCTTTCCGTCTCTTGGGCTGAGCCGCCTTCATTAGCTAAGCAAGTCTGAGAATGGTCAATACGCTATATAAACTTTTACAGGGTTAGGGCTCTCAGGGAATCCAAGGAGCTATAAAAAGGTCACGCTGACGCTACTTGATTGATGAAGCCAACTTTGCCGGTGCTTCCCTTTTTATGCGTCCACCCCGGCCCTGCATATCAAAATCCAAAAGGCCAGCGTGTTTGAGCAGACGGGCGCTAAAATAAAATCTCCCACATCATCCAGGAGTGGAGCTTCCTGGCACTCTTCCTGGACATCTTGCATTTTCTGATCAATGTTACTATCATGCAGTCAAACCCCTGCTGTCCAGATGCTTTTCTGGGATTTGTGCTGAAATAATGGTTCACCTGGTTCCCCTGCTCACCCACGCTCAGTATCTGTTTTATTGAACCTGCTTAAGACTGTTTTGCCTCCTACTAACTTCCAGTATTATCAATGAAGAAAACCTGGATTGAGGTCACGGGTTATAAACCCTTCATTCCCTGACTACACACGGCTGCTACGCCGCGGAGGTTCATTAAGCAAACCTTCAAAGACATTCCTGGAATTGATCATGGAGCTGCAAGTGATGTAATGTATGCTGTCCTGTTTATTTGCAGATTGTTAATGATAAGCGAGGACAGACTTGGTGGCACCGTTGGCTGAATGGAAGACGACGTCTGGTGGGAGTCGTCAGGCCTAACGCGACATGATAGGGAAAGGAAACATCACAAGGTCAGTATATTCAACTACTGTAATGAGTCCAAACTTCATTATGGACATCCTGACACAAAGTGGAGGAGGAGACGTTCAATTGACAGTGTAATGACTTTCTAAATGCAAACCGTTTAACCCCAAAGATTTGGGCGGAGCTAAGATTGATCCACTGTCCCAAACGGGGACGCGCTGTAAAATACACTTTCCAGAATCGCCAACGTTTTAGTCAATTGGAGGCAGGAATGATAAACTCTACCTGTCGATGAATTGTCCCCGTCAGGCGTTTTTAGCCAAGTCGACCCTCGCGCTCATCAATTCCTGCGCTGACCAGTTATAGGTATTGATGAAAAACAATTTTAGTTAATTAGGGGATGTGTTTATTGATGGCTCCGCATTGACTACAGCTGGACAAGGGAAATGGCGGCGTGCTGGGGAGACATTTTGCTCCAACCTGAGCTTACTGCCGTGTAGTAAAGGTTTAAAGAGGCCACTGAAATGTTATAAATGACACGCCTTAACTTTTCAGTTTAATGTCAAAATGTAAGTGATTCTTCAATGCTCATTCCTAAGAGTGTATGTAAACAACACACAAAATGACATTTCCATAAAGACTATCATAAATAGTTTGGCAGTGTTATGGTTTCATATGTGATTTAGTATATGCGATTTCACTCAAGTCCTAAATATGAACAGTACTGCAAAAATGTGATTGTTTTTGTTCATTAGTTTCACTGAGCAAGGCTTTGTCAGGCTCTGTTCCTATTCACTCACTATGGTGTCTTGCTATAGAGCCACATAAGGCTTGAACAGCTGCCTTCTGAAGGTACATTGTGCTGTACGCAGCATTATTAGTGGCAGTAGCGTGCTCACCTGTAGAGCATAATGCGTGGGATTTGTGTGATCCACCCTGCAAACAGCAGCCAGGCTTTCTCTGTAGCTATACAAGGTGTGTGTTGAGGGGGTGTGTGGGTGGCTGGCTGGGTGTGTGTGAAAGATGCTCGCTGTAACGCCTTGGATGTGGTTCATGCGTCAAAAGTTTTTGACTTTTCTTACGTGCCACAACTTGCCAAACATCCAAGATAAGCATCTTTCGTCTTAGATTCCGAGCACTGGATCTGCGGCGAATCCAGTTTGCATGTGATAAACAAACAACAGCAAATGAGAAACAGTGTATTCCCGGGGGTTATTTGTCGTCGAGTTAGTGCAGTGTAAATACCGCGTTCCCGTTATGTTCGGGGAGAGACGCAGCCCAGTTTGAGACTATTTTGGGTTTGAATCAAAGAAATATTTGGGTTTGCAGAGTTCAGTGTGCAGGGAGGTTCCCCGCGTGTGGATCTGCTGCCCATTTAGCCTCGCCGCTATAGGGACGGGGCTTTGTTGCCGATTTACCCCGACTTTACCATGTCACGAAGCTGCGTCGCCCCGCCACCA
Organism: Genypterus blacodes; assembly: GCF_046128005.1. Lineage (NCBI taxonomy): Eukaryota > Metazoa > Chordata > Actinopteri > Ophidiiformes > Ophidiidae > Genypterus > Genypterus blacodes. Next base: position 1,914,444 of record NW_027466935.1, on the reverse strand, counting down.
AAGCCATGAAAGCTGTGCATTCCTCTACCGAGACAATCTTGGGGCTAAGGGGTTAGGGTGGCTTCTCTCTAGAGGTTAAGTGGGATAAGTGTGTGGCTCATGTCAACCCCCACTACCCCCCAATAGTTTCTGGAAAATTTGCAATGGGGTCAGATTGGATTACTGTGTTTTGGTATTTACATGGAGACAGGGAGCTTTGAAATGGAAAACCATAGGCGGAAAAGCAAGTGCCATGCAGTCTGAAAGGCCGGGTAAGGGAAACCAGCACTGATTTCCACTGACGGGACGGTTGAATACATGTCTTTTATGTCTTTATATCCCCCACAATCAGACATTCTGCGACGGAGAGGAGTGATTGGGGTAAATGGATCAACTGCAATACCGATCTCTACAAGTAAATCCACAATAAATACTGTGAAAGACGTTTAATAGGAAACGAGGAGGTTTGGTAATTACAGACGTACCACATTATGGTCCCAAATGCAGTTAAAGAACATTTGAGCAGTCCTGCGCTTTGTCTCAACCCGGAATGTGGCTTAAACGTGACCTTTTCCCTCCGAACGTTCCCATGAGCCGCGGCGTTCCTGGATTTTTGTCGCCCCATATACCTGGGCGTCATTGCAGAGCTGCTGGGATTGAGTTTTCCAGGTTGGGATCCACCAGCCACTCCCTACAGGTGCTGTGTGCAGACCTGAGCTCATAATCCCGCCTATTGACTGGGGATTTTCACGCACAGCTCATCCCACCGCTTCAGAATATTCCTTCTTTTTTTTTTAGTATAGACTGGTTTTGATTTTGCTGAACGGAAGTCATTAATTTCTATATATCAAGACTTAAATCATTTCTTGGGGCCTCTCCTATACAAAACCTGTCTTTGTCTGTCAGTCCTTCAATCAGTACCAATGCTTGTTTTGTCAAATCCCAATCCACACATGATTTACTGTCTGTCTGTCTGATCTTTAAGACAAAACCTATAACTTGAAATATTACTCATGTTTTTAATACACATTAAAATAAATACACAACAGCAACAGGTGTTACTTGCTTCTAATGCTATATATCTTTAAGAGTCCTCTCATGTGGTGTGTAGGAGTAGAAACCTTCCAGCGGGAAGCAAATGTTTTTCCTTTTAAGTTCACTGCACCCACCTCCCCAGCTGAAACTTGACCTCCCGTTTCTGGGTGAATTAACGGTTTTGTCAGTAGCGAGAGCAGCAATCTGAAGTGTATGCGGCGAGGCTGAAGTTGAGTGCGGTCAATTGAGTCTTCCACAGGCTCCCAGCACTGCGCGAAGGACGGCTCCATCTATTAACTGTTCAAGCCATAATGCCTTGTAAATGTTTGCGGATATAACTCCTCTGGGTACCGAGCCCCTGCATTAAGCTGCTGCATGGAGGAGGGAGAGAGGGAAAGAGAGAGAGAGAGGGAAAGAGCGAGAGAGAGACTATGATCACATGTTATCTCTTAAATTAAAATAACACGCTTGGACTGACTGGGAATCATTTTTATCAATAGCTGGAGATGTGAAGTAAAAATTGAACACACGTTTTAAAATAGCAAAACGTTATTATTACGCAATCAGTTCAGATTGAAGTTGTGGTAAAATACAGTTAACACATTTACCTCAATGTCCTTATTAAAATGGTTAGTTTCGGCCAGAAGTTAAGCAGCCACGTCAAAATAAAGTCAAACTAATTTTACATTTAATGACGTCAGACATATTTTGCACCCCTTCGACATTTGTCCTTTGTTTGGATTTTGAGATTTAGTGGAGGCACCGGTGATTGTGCGTCAACTCGTTTTTTCTGGCTTTGTGCGTCCTGACACGAACGTGTGCGTTTGGGGAAATTGGCCCCGTTAAAGTAGCGCGTGTGTGTATATGTGTGTGTGACTTTGAAAACCGTCTAGTTTATCATTTTGTAGGCACGCATTAATAAGAGCACAGGAAAAATTAAGGCTCCTGCTTTAGATATTTGGTGAGTTAAATATGGCTCAAATTTCAGAGCCTCTCCTCTCTCCCCCTTTCTCTCTCTTTCTCTTTTTTTTAACAAGAAGTTTTCCTTTCCTCCCTTTTTCATGTTCCAAATTGCGAGCCGTCAAAGACTTGTGACATTTGAAATATGAGCCCGGGCCTTATTTACCAAGTTAGACAATACACGAAAACCACATGAAAATCAGAAATGAGTAGGATGCGGTTTGGGAGTTGTGCTTTCATTTATTGAAGTTCCTACAGATGTTTTGCATAAAGGCGTTTTTCGGGGGGTAATGAGGGGGAGTATTTGAACGTAAGCTGAACCTGGTTGGCCCGAACTTTAATGGAGGATACTGCAGAGTGAGAGCGGAGAGGGGCCGAGATCTCAACAGGCCCGAGTCGAGTTGCCTTTACGACTTTATTTTAGCCTCGTAAGTTTTGGAAAACTGAGAACAAAAAGGTCACGATCTTTAATCAACGTGGCCGTTTAAACGTCGATCCGTGTGCAATTACGCACATTGCCTGATCTATAAAAGTCTGTTAGAACGGGATTCTGCGCACACCTGTTGATTTACTCCCGCGTTTGAAATCCTGTATCGTGATAAAAAGCTATGAAAAGATCGAGTCCCCGCATCTAGCAGCCCCATTTCCGCGCGTTACCCGTCGCTTTGTAAATAACTTCCGAGCTGAAACGCAAACACCCAGATCCAAGATGACACAAGCGCGCCAACCATCCAACCAACCAATTAAAATCCGATTAGGGAAACCTCTTAGTTGTCCAACCTTTCGGGCAGCCAGAAAGCCGTGTAACCTCTCCTCGCTCGGGGTCACGCACCTAATAAGATCCATAGCCTATAGTGAAGCCGCAGACCTTCACAAATGCTCCTGGCGACCGAGCGTGGCCCCGGGGACCTTTGGGCTCACACACACAGCAATCTAATTTGTCACTGTATTAAAGAATAAAGTGGGATTCCAGTTAATTAGTGGCGGAGTGAACACGATTGAACATTATATGATTTGCCCCCCAACCGGCCCCCCGGTTTGTTAGCGCGGATTTGGGCTGGATCAGCTTTTGTGCTCGGCAAATGAGAAGTGAGTAGCGCGGTGCCGACGCACAGTGTCGTTTTTGTGGCCTGGCGACAGTCTCGATTCATGGGAAAGACTTAAAGGAGACCCCGCGTTATCACAGGACCTCATTATCTCATGTCTGCCGCCATCTTTGGGAAGCAAACCCTAATCAAGAGTGGCACAGACCTACTTTGCAGAACTTTGGTATAATAGCCGCCCCCCTCTCTCCCCTCCTTTGTTCTCTCTCTCTCTCTACACACACACACACACACACACACACACACACACACACACACACAGGTCGTGCCATAACATTATGGCAGTGTGACCCATTGGAGACTTATGGTCAAAGTAGCTTTTCACAACAAAATGAGTCACATAAATGGGCTAAATAAAACCATCATCTGTCTGCCTGCTTGTTTTTATTGCGAAAAATGTGGTAATAACGTGGAACTACACACAGGCCAGACAATTATTGATTTTTAAATGCCATATGAATTATAAATGTGATTAGAGCGCATTATTGTTTCCGAAACTTGAATAAACCCTCACAGACTGTTACACTGAGACATTTGTTCTATTGCATTTGTTCTTTTTTCCGCTGAATAACTCGCCGCACGCACGACGATGGCAAACCTCCTTCTTCTCCTCCTCCTCCTCCTCCTCGCTCTCGACAGGAGGAAGGTGCCTCACTCGGCTCGGTCATAAAGCATTTGTTTACCTCCAGGTGAGTGTCGCGGGGAGTGCAGGGGAAAGATTGCCGCAGAGATTTACACCTGTCTCCCTGCTCAAACACTGGAGCCTATAGCCTACAGAGATGGAGCCACTGGAGCCAGCGAGTCTGGCCTCTGCTAGACAAGCCCCCCCCCCCCCCCCCCTCCCGACCCCACTCCTCTTCCTCCTCCTCCTCCGCTGCTGTGGATTAAACAACATCATAAAAAATGACCATCAACGCGCACACTGTAAACAGATTACCCCGGCCGGCGCCTGGCGCACAAACGCCGCGGTGCCGCGGTGTACAGGGCGGAGGGACCCCGGGCATGCAGCGGCGGCGGCGGCTCCACGCGGGCCATGTGGCCGGTGGCTCCGCGCGGTCATCCGGCGGCTCATTTACCGTAAACACACCGCTCTGGGCACCGCTCATGTAAACACGCTGACCGGCTTTGAAGTGCTCGCTGCGGGCTCCTGGGACACTCTCCAGCCGGGGCGCTTTGATTTGTTACCAGACGGAGAGTCGCGCAGATTTCACACGCAGAGCAACGGCGTTTAGTTTTTGAAACTGAAAAGTGAAAGTAACATTTATTCCTTAACGTATTTGTCAGGCAAATAGACGAATGAATAAAAAAAAAAAAAGCAGTATATCCACATTTGTATGCCCGGTCATGTATGTGAGAATAGCCTCTATCTCTCCCTGGCCTCTGCTGTACCTGCACCACCGTCCAGCCTATAGACTCAGACCCATATTGTTGTGAAAACGTCCCCCAGCTCTTCTCCCAAAGTCCCCCGACCTGCTGAGATCAGTTAACTCGCATTAGAGCAGAAGCGGTGTCGTCATTGGTTCGTCGCTCCGGTAAGAGATCCCGTTTTTTGCGGTCAAGCATCCACGGATACAAGGTGTCATGTCACCACCTGTACATTTAAAGGAGTGTTTATGCGTCTGTGATCTATAGAGGATGACATGACAATTCACCCAAAGCGTTTAGGTTGTGACGGATACACACACTGTTTATACTACCATGTGCTGGTTAGGAAAGTTTTTCATAATATCACACATTTCTGTATCTTGTGAAATAGATCTGAATAATACAAATAGGTTGAAATCCCAGTCTTAATTAAAATTTATAAAAAGAAAATGTAAGTTTGTTTTTATGTATGCCAGACTTTAGAGGTTACACATAAACCCTTTTCACATATAGGGTTAATCAGAGGAAACCCCCCCAAAGCCCCTTTGAATTACACACACACACACACACACACACACACACACTGCATTTTCTGTCTCACACTTGCTCAGCCTCAGACTCGACCTGCATTGGTCAGCCAATGGATTTAAGTGTGACTGTCAGCGTGGAGCTTGTACCTGATACCTACACATAAACGTCTCAGCCTGTGTGGTCACTCTGATTGCAGCATCTGATCCATCTTGGACCTTATGCACATATGGTTTATCTCTTTATTGACGTTCTTCAGCCTGGATGCTGACTCACTAATAATATTTGCCAGCTAATGCTTTCTTTAATTCTGAGGCCTGGATATGAAGCAGGTCTGGCACATTTTTTTCAGAGGTTCCTCCAGTGTTAAATTCTCCCAGACATGTTTGAATCTAAACTATCATCATATCCCACAAATGGCTGTTTTTGATCTCTGATGTAGGTAAACTTTGCTACCTGAGTGATATGATTATGACTCCACATTGAGTGAAATGTTGCCCACTATCTCCTTGTTGTAGTTATCTCCTTGTCTCCTTGTTTTGTTAGGCTCCATCCTGGTGTTTACACATGCTAAATAAGCATGATTGATTATTTGCAGAGCCAGCAGGCATAGATCATGATTATTAGTCCCTTCTGGTAATGGAAGAGCTTTTAGCTTAAACACTGATATGCAGGATGACTTTAGCTGCAAATTGTCTTGGGAGAGCCCAGTGGTGGTATTTTGTTGTGAAATAGTAAAATACAAAGTTAAAATGCGTAATAAAGATGATGCTAATTGATGTTAATGAAAGCAAAGGATGAATGACTTCACTCAGTTGTTATGTCAGTAGTTTTTCCATTTTGTTGACATTCACTCTTTCAGTCATTTGTCTTAAGCCTTTCACATGATGTTGTTCTGAGAAGCTGTGTGTGTGTGTATGTGTGTGAGTGTGGCAGTGGTGTATATGTTCAGCTTGAACATTATGAAAGGAAGCCTTCCATCCAGGGCAGTCATGAGGGAATACAGACGAGGAGGCAGCAGAGGCAAAATGAGAACGGTGATTTCCAAAATGGCTCGGCCATTGAATGACAATAGCCAGACCTCTCTCCCCTCTCTCTCTCCCCCCCCCCCCCCCTCTCGCTTTCACTGTGCAGATGACAAAAACTAACACAATAAAGGGCAAAGAGAAAATAACATGATTTCCTCCGATTTGAACAAAGCACTTGTGATTTAAATCTGGCATGGAACCATATCAAGACTAAATTAATTTCTTATCGGATGTGTCCTGTGTGTCTTCTGAATTTTATCAAGGCCACAAACGAGGTGTGTGTGTGTGTGTGTGTGTGTGTGTGTGTGTGTGTGTGTGTGTGTGTGTGTGTGTGTGTGTGTGTGTGTGTGTGTGTGTGTGTGTGTGTGTGTGTGTGTGTGTGTGTGTGTGTGTGTGTGTGTGTGTGTGTGTGTTTAGGGGGGGCTGCTTATCAGGACATGTTTTGCAAACAGTGTTGCTTTCCTTATGCTCGGGGCTCCTATCAGTGGGAATATATGCACTCAAGTTTATCATATTTGCCTTAGGCGATAGTGTTCATAAAGAGCACATCGTTCAAGCATTTTAGGGAGGCACTGAAAGGCAGATGCAGCGTTCAGTTATAAATTATGGTTATGAATATAGAGACATTTATGGAAAGGCAGTGAATATAATCAGTGCTACACAAAACTGGAAACAATTACAGGTTAATGATTAGACATTAAACTGTACACACGTGCACTTCCTTCATGAATAATACATATAATTTGAATGTTTTAATACCTACAAATTCAAACACTAAATCATTTAAAGCATGATTTGATGTTTGTGTAATTCCATTTTTCAATACTAATTATTCTGGCATCAGATTTCCAGAAACCGGGCGGAATTGTTGCACAATCAAAAAATTGGCGTGTGTGCGCCTGAGCAATATGTCCAACATTCCTCTAATACAAGGCAGTGTCGGCGAGCAGCCCTACATGCTCCCTCATCCGTCAAGGAAGGGGAGATTTTTTTCAATAAATAATTCACCACTGATAGCCAGCACTAATGCCTACACGAACAAATCTCTCAGTTACAGCCATCCTGGGAGTAAGCCAGTCCAAGAGCATACTTAATAAACAAATACAGGGTCTGACAAGCTCTGGTTTCACCAGTGTCTTTCCGAGAGGAAAGTATTTGAAGACGGTGGGTGAAACAACATCCTTTCTGTGGGTGAGGGTTTAGGGGTCAGGTGTGGGTTATTCCTGCAAGAACGCCTCGTCCTGTTGCGTCGTTGCTCCTGATCCGTTGTACGCAAAAGCGCAAGTGGAGTTTGGGTTTGTCTTTCATTTCTGCCTCTGCGCTCTCGACAACCTTCCCTCACCGTCTAGTGTGAATGAATTGGCAGTTATTGCATAGATTTTAAAGATGGCACAGATCCTTTCTTTTGCACAGGACCACCTCAACCCAAAGGGTTGAGGTGGCTATGTACACAATCATGCCTGCCTGCCTGTGTGGGTGTGTGTGTGTGTGTGTATATACACTCTTTTCAAGGATTCATTGCGGTATTTCTGTTTTTGAGGCTCAAGGGTAGCTGATTTTGGTTCTCCTTTTGAAATATAGACAGAAAAATTTCCAGGGCGATCAGGCTGGTGTATGAGTAAGTGAGTGCGTGTGTGTTTGTGTGTGTGTGTATGTGTGTATTCGTGAGCATGCACAATCAGGTGCATGCTTGTGGATGGACATGGTCTATGGCCATTTATTTAGCCCATCTGTGTGTCTGCTGCAAGACTCCCTGGGCCATTTATTTAGCCCATCTGTGTGTCTGCTGCCAGACTCCCTGCATGAAATATTCAAGGTCCAGTGAAAATTGATCCGCTGATCTGAAGTCAGTCTCTCTCTCTCTCTCTCTCTCTCTCTCTCTCTCTCTCTCTCTCTCTCTCTCTCTCTCTCTCTCTCTCTCTCTCTCTCTCTCTCTCTCTCTCTCTCTCTCTCTCTCTCTCTCTCTCTCTGACCTGATTCCCTCTGGAGTTTGTGTATAGAAGAAGGATCCTAATATCACATATCAGTTAGATGACCAAGTTCAGGGCCCTCTTGTCGACGGCTGCAGCAGCTCTGTGCTCGAGTGCTTGGATCAATGTGGGGTACGACGGGACCACACCCACACACCCATCAGGCCCTGTGATTGGATTGAGCACTTTTTGATCACTTACCATGAATTTCCTAGTGTGGAATATTATTTCATTTTTAGCCCCTTGTAATGAAACTCAGGTCTCATGGATCTATTCCGCTTACACCCTTTCAAAAATATACACGTGTCTAAAAATCCATTTAACTGGATTTTGACACCTAACAAATCAAAATTCTCCCAAGTGATAGATTTGGAACAGAGTAAAATAATAAATAGCCCTGGCTGGCTCATACGCTCAAGCAAAACACTCAAAACTGTACAAAAACACCCAATTCATCCGCTTTGCCATCCAAGGAAACTCCAAACAGTATCGCCCGACAAACCCTCCCCACCCCCATCCTATTGTATCCACCTACCCAGGCACTTCCACTGGTATACGTGCTCCCCTAAATGTGCGCGGTTACTCCACCTCGCCACCGCCACAGAGCACACAAGGCGCGGAGCGAGCTGCACCCTGAGCAAATGAAAAACAATCTGAGGAAGCGAGGGAACAATCCTAGACAGGCTCCAGCGGGCCGCCATAAAAAGAGGGGCTGCCTTCTCTCTCTCTCTCTCTCTCTCTCTCTCTCTCTCTCTCTCTCTCTCTCTTCTCTCTTCTCTCTCCGGCCTCTCCCCTCATGCCTTCAGCTTTAACTCTACGGGCTGATGAAAGATCAATGGGCCGACTGGGGGACCTAGCTGCCGGTCGAGCCCGCTGTCCGCCGCCGCTCCGCCAGGAAACAAGTTAATTACAAAAAAAAAAAAACGACTTAAAAAGCAGTTTGCCGAATGTTTTAGCGTTGGGTCTTTTGTGAGGGATTAAACAGTTGTGGGCTCGTTATACGTGGTGCGTGCTTTCCTGTTATATGGTTCACGCTGCGTCCAGCCCTTTGCAGCCAGACTCACTTTTTTGAAAAATGTTGAATGTTTTCCAGCCCATGGATCATATTCCAAACTCTTTTTTAACCCCCCCCCCCCTTTAACACTCCTTTAACCCCCCCCTGCAGTAACCTCGCTCCAGGTCTCCACTGGCTAACTCGGCCTGCTGGATCTCCGGCACTCGTAATAGGGGTTGGCGCTAGGGTTTGGTGCAAACACGCAGCAGCAGACAAACAAATCATGTTAAGTCTCTCGCTGCTATGGCTGGCAGCACGCTCAAAGGAGAGCCGGTGCCCTGCCAGGGGAGGGGAGGGGGGGCACCCATTTTCCCAGGGAGGGGGTGAGGGCGAATGTGAGGGGAGGCTAACGTAGAGGGGAGGAGGCCTGGTCCTTATCGAGGGCCGGATCACAGACACCTCCGCCCCTTCTGGCAGGAATGCGTACAGCTCCTGTGGGAGGAGATAGGGAGCGAGCGAGAGAAGAAAGGAGGAGGAGGAGGAGGATACCAGCAAACTTACAGAGGGGAAATGAAGGGGAAAGAAAAGAGAGGGTGAGGTAAAGCGAGAGACTGAATGAAGGAGGGAGATGGGACGCAGAAAGAGCGAGACAGGCCCGAGCTGAGGAGAGAGGGAGCGTCTGTGAACTCACACACCCAGACACACAAACACACAGGACATTAGGCTCCTTACATACCTGTCTAACCATCTGGTTTAACTCTGACAGCATGTCACCCTCACTGATGACACCTTTGCCACCACAGGCATGTTGAGACTGTTGTCACAAAGACAAGACAAGACTCACTACAGCGCCTGACTCATCGGATTATAAAGTTCTTCGAAAGTTAACAATCAATTCGAGATCACCAATGTGGGGCGGCGCCTTTTATTCGATTTTTCCTCATATTACTTTTTAAAATAACCACTCCCCAAACTCAAATTGTCCAAACTTCCCTTCTGAGAACTTATGTTTCTGCAGATATTCCCTAAACAAACACAGGCAGCACGAGTGACATATCGAGTGTATTAAGATCCTCCAGTGTTGCGTCGTGTAATATTTCAGCGCCAGCGTCCCTCGAGAGGGACATATTTGTATATAAAGACGAGCGGGTTGCAGTTGTGCTCTTAAGGTGGTATTGCTGAGCTCTTTATGGCTCTGAGTCAGAGGGGAAGAGGGGATTTTGTCAGGTGGAGATTGGGGTTCGGGGTTCATTTACAGTTCAAGCAGGAGCATTCCACGCAGTCTTTACATTTCCATTCGGGCCCTCGCTCTCGCCTCCGTCCTCTTCCACTTTCCTTTCTATCACACTGTTCTTACTTTCTCTCTTTTAATGTTTTCAAATGCAAATGCAACAAGTAGTTTTTCCACCGCTGACATGTTTCCCATTTTGGTCTGGAGACACGGCGGAGCTTTTTGACATTTTCTGCATGCTTCGCTGAATGCCCAGGAGCTATTTCCATGATGGAGATGTGGGTCACGCTGTAATGTACATACAGTAACTCCTATACACTAATCCCTTAATGACCAGAGGTGTGTGTGGGTGTGTGTGTATGTGAAATGCACAAGTGTTGGCTCCAGTGCAACACAAACAGACGTCTTCCCACCCGACGCCATTCCAGCACCCCTGGGTAATCTCCCTCCTTAACACTTTCATGATCTGACAATAATCCCGAAATCAGACAGACACGACGCTGCTTCATGTACACGCCTGAGCTGAGAGTCACATGACAGGAAGGCCTCCACAAACGCAGTAACAACACAAAGGAAGTGCTGGCATGAGCAACAGTCATAGTAAATGTTCTGTTTAGTGTCCATTATTTAGTGTAGTTTTTGTGTATTATATAACCAGTAGCTATAATGTTAATGTTATGATTTAAAAAAGAAAAAAGAAAAAGGAAGCTTCTAGAATTACACAATCTTTCTTTCACCACACACCATTACACATTGTAAAGTAACGCAATTAATGCACTTGAAGGTCATGTTAACATTTCTCCTCCCTGTTGTTGTTGTACTGTGACAGGTTTTGTGTATTCAGCACTGTGGCAGTTCTACTTAGAGGGAGAGACGGACTGAATCAGTGTGAGGCTGAGCCGGCTGTTGGGCTGCTGTACAATTTGTTTAATTTGATCTTTTATCCATTTTCAAGCACAAGAAACATTAAAAAGCTTGTAATTTGTAATTGTATAATTGTTTTTCCTGTATTAAAATGCAAAACGCAGATAAGGTCAATATGTCAAACACAGTTTAAAAAAACTATACAAATAGACCTAATAATAAAGTTGATAACAATGGCATAAAAGTTGTGATAAGAGTATAATTATCTATATATTTAATGTGGTTGTTGCATTACATACAATGTACAACCGACAGTTTTCAGTATGATTGTAAATTATTCATTCCCAAAAATTGTAGATTAAGTTTTATTATAGTTTTATCTCTGTTTTGCCAGTGGAAACCGAAAATGCATTTACTACTCCATGCCATTTACTTAAAAAGGAGAGAAAGATTTAGTTGTACGTGTATTCATTTAATTGACGGTTTAGATGCATTTATTCTGCCTTTTTCTTAAATACAGATACATTACATTTAAAGATATGCATCACATCATCAGTTATTGATAAATGTATAAAATCCCGTATTAGTGTAGCCAGTAATAAGTCTAAGTTAGTTTGAGTGTTTCTGATGGAGTGCCTCAGTGTACTCCACAGTCCGCTGCTCCTCTTTGTGTTTTCTTCTAAAGAATACTTTGCCGTCTGAGCTAAAGAGCCTTAGCCCAGTTCCATGTGTTTGTCCGACCAAAGCGGCAGCAAGGTCTAACTTATTGCTTGCACATGTGACCGGGTGAGTGTGTGTACGCGCCACGGCCGATCACACAGCATCCCCTCGCCCCCGAGAAGATCTGTACCTTCATTAATGCAGGCCCACGGCGAGCGCACGTCTCCACATATGTTTGCATGGGATGCAAACATCTGGCTTATTTTGAATGCTCACCTTTCCTCCCGCTGACTCTCCTCCTGCTCCTTTCCTGCCGTCCTGAGAGCTGAAACTCGCACTCCTTCTCTCCAGAGGACAGGAAGTGGCGCTGGCCTCGGTGTGGCGAGAGACTTCAAAGGGGGTTGAGATGTCAACTCTCGAGTAAGCCGAGGGTCGAACCTGGTCAATGGCGGGGATTTGTCGTCTAATAGCCCCTCTGGGGAAACTTTAGGGTTACTTCCAGAGGTGCTGAAAGTGGGATTTTATGGAGTTTGCTGCGTCATTAGGTCATTTAGTTTCACATGTTGTTTTCATTACACTGAAGCTAATTATACTGATAATAGAGAGGTGAATACTACTTTCCCCTGGTTTAATGTCGTTTTAGTGCGCACCTATCGCTGCATCCAATCTCACACAGCATTACGTGATTAATGTTATGTCAAATTCATAGTATTGTCCACGTGACCTGCTGATGACATCACCCAGGGCCGCTCTATCTCCTAACACACTGCAGGCAGTAACTTCAGTTCACTTTCATATTGATGTTTCCCTCCCTTGTCTCTCCATCAGCAATATGTTTAATGGTCACATTCTGTGCTTATTCAGCACAAGAAAAACGAGAGCAAGGTAAACATGCCAGCCGGAGAGCACCAGACATTTATCTTTGAGCTCCAAATGACTGGATTGCATTTAACGAGACATACGTGAGTCGAGAGGGCAGACATTTGTTTTGTTTCCTGACAGAACGCAACAAAATTAACTGACAAACACTGAAGTTCCCCGCGAGTTTGGAGCCGCGTCGTGTTGCGGCGCTCACGGAGACGAGCTGGCCGTCTGCAGTCACCGTCCGTCTCTGCGTCGTTTAGAGGAAATGCTTGTTTAATGGCTTGATCCATTGTGATTGGAGTGGTTAATTGATGATCTGGTTGTAAATTTCTTTCTCATGGCTGTCACTATCTCTCCTCCCCTTCTTTCATCGTCCTCCCTGTTTATCCCTCTTTGTCTCTTCCCCTCCACTTGCTCGCTCGCTCCCTCGCTCCTCCTCTTCTTTGACTCACGCATGGACAGAATCCATGTCTCTCCCTCGTTGTGTTCCCCTTTATTGATTGGAAAATGAAACACGAGGCTCTCTCTCTCGAAACATTCACAGTTGAAATCCCGTCTAATTGCCCAGTTGAAATCCATCTAATAGAATTATTCACAGTAAGGTAGTGGGATCTGTTTGCGTTGGCCGGCAACCAACAGCGAGCATCGAGCAGATTTGCCAGGTTTGGAGGTTGAGGATTTGCCGCCGCTACAGATGTGCCGCCTAATTGCAGATCCCACCATGCGGAAACTATTCTTCTCCACCGTTTCAAAGCATCTGCAATAGGTGTCAACGCAAGGTTAAACCAACTTCAAAAAATCAAATCCTGTTTCCATTCCTCATGGTTGGATTGACCGTGCGCCGCTGTGTGTGCCCACAGGAAAAGGGAAGAAGGAAAGGAGAGGGAGAAGCATTCATTACCCGCCCATGCTGCTTTCCTATAACAAGAAAATGGCAGAAATAACGCCGCATATTATGAATTATTACCTGAGTTTCAAATGTTTAATATACTTGAATAATTCTTGCTGTTTGCGGCGTTTCTAAGACATTTCAACAAGTAGTTTTATGTCGTTGAAAACCTCATTGTCAACATGCCTGCTCACGTTAATGAGAATTATGAACTGTAGCTAATTGAATAGAAAATGCAAACCGGACCTCACATCAATCTTGTGCCGAATTGGCTGCATTCTGGGAAGATATTGATTCAGTCAGTTAGTTAATGGTGACTGTAGACGGTAAATGAAATCTGGCAAAATAAGTGTAGGGTTTCATATTCCTGTAGCTAAAACGATGTCGATAGGAGGAATTTACTCGGCCCTAAATCACTCTGAAGGACAGGAGTTAGAAAACAACTTGTGTACGAATGAATGTCAAGTGAGGCAACATAATAGGTGTTAATTTCCACACCAAGGGCCGACCTCTCTTCACCTCTCAGGTAATTATGCTCTTGAATACACAGCAATAGCAGTTTTATGATGAGTTCAACAAGGTGACGGTTAAACATTAACCGATGGACAACGCAGGGCCTATAGCACTGTACAAAAGTGATCAATGGAGGGGTCACAGGTCACACACCCGTGATTTATCCTCCTAGAAATTGTCCTTCTGGTCACTTAGCGGTTACTTAGTTATATCCACAATTATCAGCTTTTCCCGCTGAATGTCTGAGAAGGCTAAGCTGCATAATACATCCACAATATCAACATGACATTGCCGCCTGATGCGTTTCTTTTCGTGTAGAGCCTGTCTCTACTCCGTGAGCACAGAGGCGGCTTCTGCAAAATTTCACGGCAGATTCTGTCAATTTCTTTGGAAACGAACATGGCAGAGGAGAGAGACAGAGAAGGGCGGGAGATGAAAGTAGAGAGAGAGAGAGGGAGAGAGAGAGACGGTGGCAGGGAAATGCACTTGTTGACTCCTCTCTCTCTCTCTCTCCCTCTCGCTCCCTGCTTTGTGGTATGTAAATATGCATTTACGGAGAGCTTATTCTGCACATTTTCCATATTGGGGTGCTTATTGCAACGCTTACCGTGTAAACTCTTCCAGTCTTTATGGTTTATCTTCATTCTAACCCCAACATACAGAAAGCGTACTGCATACTAATTGTCGTAGCCTTCCCCTGTTGTTAGCGGCCGGGTGTTGTTGTACATAGATGCGGGCTGTGCCTAAAATCATATGACCCTTCTGGTTGTAGCTTGCTTGTGTTTGGCAAAGCGTTCTCTACACATTGTGTCACATGTATACTTTGTCATAAATGGAAATGGTGCTAGATTTCTATCAATACAAACAGAAACAGCTACAAATCAGCCCATTGTTTTTACTGTTTGTGCACATTGATATTCTGTAAACTTGCAGGCATTTTCGTAGGCGGCAGGGAAAGAGAGGGTGACTGGAAGTGTGTGTTTGTTTTTTGTGCGTTTGTGTGGTGTGTGTGTGTGTAGGTGAGTGAGCGTGCAGTCCTGTGTCTGGCCAGCCATGGCCACATCTGTTTGTCATGTTAGCACTTAAGCGCCTGCAGGAGCCACGATACTAAGTGGAGACAGAGTCCTCTCTCCTGCTCTCTCCATCCTCCCTTTCTCCTAATTACATTTGTTCATTAATCCATTTTCTGCCCACTTCTCTTTCTGTTTATGTTCTCGCTCCAGTGGGCTTTTGCTTTCTTCGACCAGCAGACAGTGACCTTTAAAGAGATGCCAAAAGAGTCTGTAAGACAATGTTACCCCTTCACCCTTTCACCCTACGCACACACACATACACACACATACATACGCACACAGACACACAGACACACACACACACACACACACACACACACACACACACACCTACGCACGCACGCACGCAGTCCCATCTTGGCCCCTTAGTATCCCCTCCGGCCATCTCCTTCAGAGAGACTAATGGAGTTACCCTAATGTCTGCACAGCGCCAGTCATAAAACTGATTTGAGGCTAAAGGCTTGGTGCCGAGACCACCACTCTGCCTACAAAAAAGAGAGATGTGAGTGAGATGTTAAAAGAGAGTGAGTGTATCTTTAGAGGGAAAGAGGCTGGGGAGGCTGGGGTGGCGGTGCGGGGCAGGCTGGCGTAACTAAGGCAACTGCAGACAATCTAATTGGTATTGACATCCTTGTCTCGGAGGAAATTTGACATCTAAGGGCAAATCATTCTATTTAGTCGCCTGAATAGTCTCCAAGGCGGGGCCTGAGGAGTACAATCACGCTGCTGCGTTGTTCTGGTCCTCATGTCTGGGCCGGCACAGCCATGCAGCAATCGATCCTAATCTGATCGGGGAGGGGAGGAGGATAAGGCGCATAGGGAGGAAAAAATGAAAATAAAATCAAAAGCTCTGTTGGGGTAATATTTAACAAGAGGGAGTACAATCGGTCCCCGCTGGGGCTGTGGCCTGTAATGCACTTGTGCTGCTGTAGCATGGTTAATGTATAGAAAAGCCTGGGAGTAATGGCTCTTCAGCCAAGGTGGCCAGGCTTCAAAGAAATCTGCTTGCTTTAGCTAAAAGACTGCCTGGCCGGGCCGCCAAAGACCTTCATTCTGTTAGAGCATCAAATATGGCCCCCACTCAGGACACACACACACACTCTGATTTTATTATCCTCACTCCCCTGAGAAACTCATCTCATCCCTCTTTTTGTTTGTGTGACTGACCATCAATGTGAAAGAGTGAAGTGGTGCTGTCCATCAAAACGCACACAGGCGTTTCATGTGTCAGAGCGACACAGACGGTCTGTGGGACGCTGCTGCTGCTGCAGGCGGCGCTTTTCATAAAGGGACATCAAGGGACTTCATTATTGAAAATAATTAATTTGAGACAAAGACGTCTATATTTTTTGTAGTGAAAGTAGTCATCATATGCCTTTTGTCCGCTCTTCAGAGGAAGTGGTGATATTATGATTTAGTAATATAAGTTATCTAGGGTGGAACGTGAAAGTATAAAATAAAGGTTCAGTGGTGCTTTTGTTGTAATGACACACACTCTATTCCCCACTTTGTTTTCTTGGTGTAGATGAAATGGACAGTAAGGTTACCAGCTGCTCAATGTGAATGTTATTTAAAGTGGAGTGGTGATACTTAGCTTTCATTCTCTCTGTCTGTGGAGTGTGTATGCACCATTTAAATATATAAGTGAGGTTATGTTAGTTATGTTAGTTTTTGAGGCTTGGGCTTCAAGAAGTCGGTTTAGGCTTATAAATGAATTTAGGTTTGCAAATTAGGTAAAATTTCACAATACTGTGAGAGTGTGTATGCATAGAGTGTGTGTATGCATGTTTGTATGCATGAGAGCGACAGAGGGAGAGAGACGGCGCGTGTGTGTCTGTGCATCTGTGCAAGTATGTGATGAGGGTGTATTGAGCTGATGGTTGCAGATATCAGTCCCAGATACTTAAGTCATAAAAGTGTGTGTCTCGGAGCCCTGTGGCTGTGCAGGCACCGGAGCATGATGTTATCAGAGTGAAACAGTGGCCGGTCTATCAGGGAGAGGAGAGCACTGAGGCATTCCTGTGTTGCCGGAGCTGCCGCGGGGCCTGCCGCTGAGGCCGGGGGGCTGGGACGTCGTAGACTAAAGACAGCAGGAGCGTCAGGGTCGTACAGACGGGAGCGGTGAGGGAGACTCCCGCCTTACCAGACAGACTGCTGCATGATTTACAGCAAGTTAAGTTGGGTCTTGCTTGCCAATAGCCCGCGTAGATGGATAGAACGCGGCACCAAAAGAACAAATTGAGAACTCATAATGAAAGTTGAATCTTTCAATAGAGGCTCGTAAATCTGCACGATAACACAACACAAGCAGCCGACTGTTACAAGGTCAAACTTTGTGCTGAAATGTGGTTGTCACGTGTCTTATCAAGTTCTTTTATCAATAGATCGGTTTCTGTTGTCATTTTTAAGCAAAACGCATGCAAATATTTACTTTGGTGTTCCTGACGTTATACATTTTCCCCGCCGCCACACTCCTGTTCTGAAGGAGGCGTCGTTACATCCAAAGAGAAGCAGCTGCACTAATTCGCTAATCTGTTTCCATAACCATTTCGATTATTTTTTTTGCCGCAACTTCCAAAATGTAGGATTAGGCCCACAGCACGTCCAGACATCTCAACAATTTGTTCCATCACCCAGGAAATGTTGCTCCCTCTCTGAACCAGACTGCACTGTTGTCACCTGGTACACGCGTCATGTTTAAATGCATACCACAGTCTGATTGATGTTTGCACTGTGATTAATGGGAGTGAGCCACTGACATGGACGGAATTAATAGAACCTCAACAGAAACAGATGGAGAAAGAGCGAGGGGGACTCTGACAGGTTACATCTTCATCACTTCTGTCCTCTCACGCACTCACTCATCCTCCATGTGTCTCTCCTCAGACCCGCAGCAGGCACTGTGTGGCCTCGGCGCAGAGGTCAGAGGTCTCGTGACAGAGGCCGCGTATCTTCACAGAGGGGTATCAGCACCTCCGGGGCCCCCGTACGCCAGCAATTGTCCGTGGCTTTGGATTAGTTTTTGTATCCAGTTACGGACTTTTATTCCCGTGGAGTCAAGTTCAGCATGGCACTGCGGGGCCAGCAGCGTTGTTGAGAGGCCGGTGATTTATGTGTTGCTGAGTGAGAGCAGCAGGTTCAAGTCAGAGGTCTCCGGGCAGGGTAGCGCGCCGTGTTTGTGTGCCCCGCGTATGGGAAAGTGTGTATGAATCACGGCGCTCTGTAAACATATACAGTAAGTGTGCGTGTGTCCGAGAGGCGGCGGGCCAACACAAAGCTCCCAGCAGGGTGCCTGGGTCTGTTTGACTTGGAGCAGCTCCACGGGGTCTGGACTGCGAGCGTGCCTGGAAGGGTTTTAGCGCTGTCAAAATAATGGCAAGGTCTGAAAGGTGGAGTCGCCCGTGTGTGTGTGTGAGCTGTGCTGAATGGCTGGAGAGGGATGCTGAGTGAGGAGTTAGGGTCCAACATGAGAATTTTGGAGAAAATGAAATATGAATATTTTATTGTGGCTTTGGCTATCGTGTATCCTGATCACACAAACATTGGAAGAATGCCACCCGCACTCTAAGTCCATGTGATTCGATTACGTAGTGAGGTCACTTCCTGAAGTTTGCTTTGGCCTGTTTTCTTATATTTGTCTAAATTTTGGATCATTCTATACTGCCAAAACAAACAACATGGCCCTAAATAGACTGCTTATACAAATATTGTCATACGGAAAAAAAGTTTCCTTTGCGTTTGACCTTGGGAAAGTTCTGACAATTGCAGATTCAGTATTTTGGGGTATAATAAAACATTTCTGATTCACAATCCAGTTAAATCATGCAAAAGATACAAGACATCATATAATAATGGTCATAGGAATAAGAATAGTACTAGGTTTTATTTTTAATGCACTTTTCTCATATCCACAAAAGTAAACTCATGTTTTTCTATCCAAAGTTTGAATGTTATGACTCAAATTCACCAATTAGCCTCCACTTTACTCTGCTTGTCGCTTGTTTTCTTAACATGCTGAGGAAATAAAAAGCTACGGAAAATAAAGAGAGCAAGCTGTTACGTGGTACTTAGACTAAGAATCAATCGACGCCGGCTTAACACCGCCCGGGTTCATCCACCCCAGATCCATATCCATATTCCTTTGAAATACGATGTCCCAAAGATGGAGCCATATTCATGCTCGACGGTGGATTTTTGGATCCCCGAGATATTTTAAAATGGGGGGCATCTGTCCTGTGGCCTGGTCAGCCATCTGGATGGGATGGGACAGGGAGAAGATGTTAATGCACTTCATGATGAGAAAGGAGGATGACACCTTTGACCTTCTCTAGCCTTTGACCTCTGCAGCCGATATGGAGCCACTGACGCTATGGGTTTCCTATATCTGGCATATGCTTGCCAGGCCCGATATGTTAAAAGAAATTCCTCATCCGCTCACACTGTTTATATAGCCCCCCGCTACCGTGTTGTAAACAGCTGGGCTGCAAGAAAATAGATATTTACTTCACAGGCTTTCTATTTGATTAGAGAGAGAAGAATTGACATGCATATCCGATATGTTGTTGTGCTTATTGCCACAAATGCTAATGCAGAGAATGGGCTGTGGATACCTGGACAATTTATAGAACGCAGGGTGAGAGTCGAGATTAGTTTTGCACCTCGTGAGTCATTCCTTCACTTGACCGTGGGCGCACGCACTCACACACCAAACAGAGGTTGGCTGTGCACGCGTTTTGTCAGCCCAACAGAGATCCAGTTACGTATCACAGAAGCGTACTGTAGATCTGCTGCTGTGTAGTCAGAGTCAGCCACGCGATCCTAAACCGCAAGTGCAGGCCCAGGAACAACCACTAGAGAAAAGGAGAAAAAGCTCCTTTCAGATCTCCATCAGCGTCGACCCTTCTTTGGTGGCTGTGACGTCTTTAGTAGCAATTTCTCAGTGTCTTAACGTTTGCACAGTGTTTCCCTTGGGGTGCAGCCAGCGAACCCAACGATGCTGGACTCCTAGTGTATGTATGTGTGTGTGTGTACGTGGGGTGTGAAGCCCTACTAGCTGAGCCATTGTCAATAGTTGCCTGTGGGCAATGACAGATCACTTTTCCACACTGAGATTTAATTAGAAATTAGAGTGCACATCACCTCTGACCTCTAAATCTGCAGCGCTCTTGTCACAGGAAGGAATTCTAATCGTATTCATTTGTGAACTGGGACCACCGGCCCCCACTAATGTAAATTTATAATGCCCCGATGTTTGTTATGATGAGAAAATCCATCGGAAGGCCAAGGATGGTCAGAATAAATCGATGCCAGGCGCACTGGAGTTTATGCAAAATATCATAAAAAATGTACGTGATAAAATGTTTATGGAAGTCACACAACTTTTGTGCGTTCTATCAGTAAATCAAAGTCAGGAGACATAAGACGTTCTTTATCCGGCACCTTTTCAGCTTTGATTTTGAGAAGCATATTCTGAACTTCCAAAACATTCACACAACAGCAACACTTGGGCAGAAATAAGTGGTGGTATTATTTGATTTAGCTGATGAAGATTCAGAGTCCTGTGTGGTCTTCTCCTTTCATTCAGAGAGCTGTTAGGTAAATTCAGATGAGAGATGGAGACATAGATGAAGGAAAAGGTGGCAGTCAATCATCAGCAGGAGTCCTCCCACTTCCTCCACTCTTCCAGTCATAGAACAGATAGCTGGTTGTCCAGGATGCATTTCTAGTCATCTGGCCAGTCCTGTGTGCTGAACATTGACCTTGTGACCTCTGCTCATGACCCCTGACCTGTGATGTTGACCCCTTGTCCAGGGGGATGGGCCTCTTATATATCTCAACTGGCCGTCTCCATTGACTACCTGCCAGGCACCTGCTCTGAGAAATGAAGCCAAGGCGAATGCCTCTCCTGGGAGCCTTTTGGGCTCAGCAGACAACAAGGCCTGGCCTCAGCCCTGCATCTGAATAGGCTTTGAGTGGCCCTGGTAAACCAATCTCCCTAATTATCTATTGAAAGAACATTCTTTTTCCTTGCCCAGTCATTACCTTGATTTCAATTGCTGAAAAGTAACATGGAGGAGCTATAAAGAAAAGCGAGGGGAGGGAGAGTATGTGGAAAAACATACATAGATGCATGTGCATGCACGCGCACAATGGGAGGCATATAGGAACACAAAGGGCCGCGTCTTCCTGCTTTCATTAAGGTTAATTGTGGGTCAGAGGGAGCAGATTTGAGATATAAATTCAAGATATATGTACAGGGCCAGGCACTGAGGAGAAATTAAACATGAATATGGCCTTTTAGCTCCACTTTTTTACAACAATAACTGCTGTTGAAGTGTGTGATTGGTTTGCCTCCAAACCATTACTCATGTGACTTCAAAGCGCTATAGGGTTGGTTAGGAATAAAGCTAAGCCAATGTGAATATCAATACTTGTTTAATTGTTTTTGAGCCTCCTTGTTCAGTCATTACATTACATTACATTACGGTCATTTAGCAGACGCTTTTATCCAAAGCGACTTACAATAAGTGTGTTCAACAAAGGTAGATACAAGAACTTCAGGTCACAAGAAATCGTAAGCGCCTATGATGGATGATGCATGGAGATTGTGAGGTGTATTTTTAGCCCAGAGTTTCCTGGTGCTGTTGAATCCTTTACAGAAAATATACCAATGCAAACAACAACTCATCAGTTATCACTGTATTATGAAACATTCATGTAACCTATCTGAACAATCTGTGAAATGCTTACTACATAACACTTTTGGCTATATTATGGCTGTATCTAAATTTTGATGGCTTTTTTTTGCATGAAGGGTTTTTAGAAATTAGGTCATAGGATTTGTTTGTGTGTAAGAATATGTACTCTAGTCCTTTTGAATTGACCTTAAAGCTTTTAAAATGTAACTTTTACATATGTATATATTCAGTAGACTCATTCAGGCTGCATATCTTCTCCTCTGTACATCATCTCTACCTGGCCAAAACAATTCTACGGATTAAATAAAGAGCAGAATCTCAGCAGAACTAAAAACTAAATCAAAAACAAAACTCTTGAAGCTGCATTAGTTTGGGATGGGTTGAATCACAGACATCTCACTGTACTTAGTATGGAGTTGTTAAGAGGATTTTGTCCCGGTGGGTCAGTTACCACAGTGACAACTATCTACCACACTGAAGAGCTGTGTCAAGAGCGTGGAGATAGTCACTGAAGAGGAAGCTCTCCGGGCTCGAGGGCTGTTCTCAGAAAGCACTCAAGGCTCGCACACAGTTAGCATGTAATGGAGGAGATAAGAAGGGACAGAGTTACGCTTTGAAACTAAATATAGGTCCCGATAACCAGCATTTGTGTTGTGTGTCGTACCTATAAGGACGCTGCTCCCCTGCCTTTTATTCTTCTAGTGTTGTGTGTAACTTAGTACACGGGTACACACTGGCTGAAGTGTGTTATCATCTGCTTAGGAGGACGATAACACCGGGTGGACATGATTCCCTACGCGTTTACCGTATCTAAAGAACATTCTGATGTTGAAGGAAAACACTGAGAGATTCCACAAAGTCTTTTCCCCCACAATTGAGCCCTAAAAATCAGGCTTGTCTTTGCCCGATACAAAATATAATGAAATAAAAGAACTGAACTTAGCACTCCAAATAGCATATTAAGATGCTTTTTTTTGTTGTTTTTTTAGTTAGTAAGTTGCTTGTCCGTGTGCTCAGCAAATCTCCAGACATCCCCTTAAAAAAAAGGGAAAAAACCCCCTGGGGTGACGCCAAATTGCAGTCTTTGAACTCCCCCGAACGTTCGTCTATCTTAAGTTCTTAATCTCCTCCAGTCTGCCTGCCGCAAGTCCAGCGCCTCTAAATCTCCACACAACCCTGGACACTGACTGCTGCACCGATTGTCAACACTCTCTGATCTTTGAACACACATGCACACGCACACACACACACACACACACACACACACACACACACACACACACACACACACACACACACACACGATTACTCAGAAAGTTAGTTAGCCTAGTGGTGAATGGAACCTGGTGTGAAAACATGAAAATATTTCTGGATCTGCAGGTTATTTTTAATTGTTTCTCGACATCAGCTCAATTTTATTTCCCCTCTTGATATTTTTGGCAAGTATTTCCCTGATCTCAATAAAGAAACAACAACAGGCGTAATTATCCCATCAGTGTTTGTTCTGGATGTGGATAAAGATCTTGCAGATCTGGCAGATTGAATATCTGCTTGGACAGCGGCACATAACAAACATGGCCAGAAATGTGCAACAACCGCTAATGTGTAGCTTCAGTAGCATCCAAATGGTTTCTGACATATGTTTAATAGCTGCAGAGATGGATCCGGAGACATATTGTGCTTATTATAATCTTTTCTTTCTCTTAAGGCCAGATTATTATTAGAACAAGACAAATGTTAGAGGCTCACTCAGCCTCAGTCCTGTGCTCACACAATGAGTGCCCCTTTTTCTTTTTGTGGCTGTGTCTGCATCTATTGCCCCAAAGTGATTTGTTGTGTTGAGCTCAGCCTGTCTCAGTTTCAGATGAGTGTATGGCAACAACTTAGCTTAAAACATGTAAAGTGTAGAGTTAATTTTACACATTTCCTTTTATCCCTCTTACGAGCAACAGATGCTTCATGTCTGCCATCCATCAACATCCACCGCGTTCTCTTTCTCTTTGTTGTTTCGTGGGATTGTCTTACTTTACATTTTCTCCTCATTGAGGGAAATACATGCTAAAACAGATTTAAATCAGGGGACTGATTGAGCCACTTTATAGGCTTTCATGTCTCCTGCTCGTAAAACCACAGTTATAAATGTTCAGTGTCCTTCTAAACATCATCGTTCTTTGTGGATTTGTCCACCTGATAAGGTTGGATCCAGTTTTACAGATACGGGCAGGAAATTCTGCCTCATATTTGAAGATGTTGTAGCTTTTATCTCTCTTTTGTCCCTGTACTTAAAAGGCCATAGGCATACATACACTACATAATCAGAGTTTTCCGCTTCTACTTGCTTTTCCTCAATGGGCAGAATTGTCTCATACTGCAGTTACACAACATCTCATCCTTGCAGAACAGTGCAATCCTCTTATTCTGTGCATGTATATGGCTTCATCTCATTTCTGCTATTAATTGCATTTGAATGTAGCCAACATTAACTTTCTCAGCAATTTGTAACCGGAGTCAAAGCTGGGTCCGTTGAGTTGTACGTATATTAATGCTCAATTAAGAAGAACATGCTGCAGATTGATCATATGAAGATCATGGCATATATGTATGACCCCCTTGTGATCCTGCTGTATTCTTCCTGGCCTTGCATTTCATATTTTCTGAATTCTTATTTGTCTATAGCATGCACTGCACTCGCACATTTTCCTCCTTCCTCTTCTTTCCCCCTGCACACCCTTCACAGCTATTCCTACTTACACCATATTGCCACAAATCATTTATGTTCGCCTACAGTGACGGTCGATCCCCTTGTTACCTCTGACATTGAGTCAAGAACCCTGAACCTTGCCTCGACACCAGGCTGCCAGGCTTCACCCGCTGCGGTGGACAAAATGAGACAAACTGTATTACGACGAGGCGAGGGTCTCACAGCCTCAGTGTGACTTCTGTCAGGAGCAATAAGCACTGTGGATCTCAGCTCGTTGTCCTTGCAGCTATGTCTTCCTTGTCTCTAAGGCCCCTGTCTTCTGTTATCATTTGTCCGCGCTTGTGCACTGACTTGTTGGTGAATGAATGCGTGAGAACCTTTTCTGAAAGGATACGTCTTTCTTTCTTCTTTTTTTGGGTGGTGTTGAATAAGGGGATATAAAGCAGACTTGTATTTGCTTTATGAGAAACTGCTACATGAGAGACACACCTGGTTCTAAACTACACATGTATAGAAACAAGCAAATGGAAACGCCTTCAAACATAAGGCAGTGCTTCTGCGTAGGCATCCTGAGATGTAACCAGCTTAGAAAGAGCCCACGGGTCGTCTCCATCAGGCTTTAGGGGCGCGCCAATAAGCGCTCAGTAGACAACAGCTCCTCCGTCACATCGTTTGTCTTCCAGAGCAGCACCACTTCAAGGATCCAGAGGGGCACAGGGGGGCTGAGGTCAGACTGCAGCAGACCAGGGTGGGACATCTGTGGGAATGAGTGTGAAGATGCAGAGGCAGGAGAGACAGAGAGTGATTGTGTGTTTTGAGTTGTTTGTTGTTGTGATTTTCAGAATTGTTTCATTTTCAACAAAAAGTCCAGACACAGATGTCTAATTTTGTTATTTTGTTAAATGGTTTTTCTGACATTGTACGCATAAAATGTGTGTAACATAAAATGGTGAAATGACAATAGAAGTCTGTAATGGTGGTAGAACGTTTTCCCCTTTAGAGTGACTTAGGGCCAACCAAGAGCATTGCTTTTGATTTGCATTATTTTATGATTAATAACATAATTGTGTGTGTGTGTGTGTGTGTGTCAGGGGAAAAAACCTGTATCTTTGCTGTGCTTTGTCAGAGCTGCAGTGAAATCCATTCAACTCTGATTCTCAAATAGATATGTTTTTTTCTTTACATATCTAGATTTTGTGGCCAAACCAGAGCATGTGAGCGGAACTGAGTTTTCATTCCCGGTGCATGGAGTGAGTTTTCCCAATAACTGGAGTCGCAGAACCCCACGCCATCCATTCCACTTAAGTCCATGGATTCACATAATAGTTTTTTAAAAAGTAGCAACTTTGTGGAAAAAAGACACACACACACACAGAGAGAGAGAGGACGACGGCAGTGAGCATTTCGGTTCATTTTAGGGTTCCAGTTTGGCGCTGGAACCCTCCATCACCTCTGAGCTGTACGGATGGGTGAGAGCACCGGTGAAACCCAGTGTGTCTGTGTGTGTGTGTGTGTGTGTGTGTGTGAGTGAGTGTGCGTGCGTGCGTGCGTGTACAGAGTAGTGTATGTATGGAGGTGGGGCTGTGGGGTGAATGATGACACTGCTGGTGTAATCCCACCAACATCTGCTTCTAATCTGCAACATGAAAAAGACACTCCGTCACCCCATACCTGCCCCCTTCAACCGTCCTCCACCCCACCCTGCTTCATCTTGCCCGGTGCTCGCTCGCTCTCTCTCTCTCTCTCTCCGTCTCTCTCTCTCTCTCTCCCTCCCATTCGGACCCCAAATCAAACGGCATATCGGGTTACGGAAAGGTTCCTACCGCAGCTCGCAATCAAAGCGTAGATATGAAAGGGGAGAGCTTGAGTCTGCGGGCTTTTCGCTCGTCCATCTCTCAAGGCGGCACAGTGACGCAGCATAGAGAGATGTTGTCTATTTATTTCAAGCAAAGATCATTAGCGCTTACAGATGCTCTCAACCGTTTCCTCTTTACTTGTCAGTGATAAACAGAAGAAGACAGACCGAGAGAGAGAGAGAGCAAGGAAGAGTGTGTGTATGGGGTGAGCGTGGGTGTGCGTACAGTATGTGGGGACTTTCCAGGGGATGAAGATTGCCTCACTGGAGGAAAGTATTTATTCAGGAGTAATTGAGAGAGGAACAACATGGCGGTGGAAAGTCGAGCTCCGAGTCGGATGAGCACGGAGAGGATGTAGGTGATTGAAACACGGCTGCAATTTGTTTTAACTGGCTGCAGAAATAAGCATGGCGAGCTCTCTGGGGCTCAGTAGTTGTAAATCTCGGGGCCTTGCCGGAGTATCGTCGGTTCATAACCTCTCTTTCTCTCTCCCTCTCTCTCTCTCTCTCTTTCTCTCTCTGTCCCCCCCTCCCTCCCTTACACCTCCCAGGGGTACATTTAGCTGGGGAAATGGAGCTTTTCTTCCCTTTATTTGACTTCCTCGTCACTGGCAAACTCTCTCTCTTCTGCTCTCTCTCTCTTTCACACACACACACGCATGCACACACACGCTGACCCCTCGCTCTCCAGCAGAGACCCCCTGACCGTGGGGCGTGCAGGCCCCGCCACGGGGAGGACAAGGACACAACGCAGAGACACATTAAGAGGAAAATCACTTCCTCCTCTCCAGCCAACAATGGCTGTAGGAAGTCGTGTGTTTCGTCCACAAGCCGCTTCTGTTCGCTCTCTCCCCACAAAATCACATTTGCACGCCTGTGTACATTGTGTAATGGTCGGCCTACATGTACACACTCAGTATGAGAGCATTACAGACATAATAAGTGTCATTTTAAGGTGCCTTTATGTTTCAACGTTTATTATTACTTTTCCTTCCTTTCCGGTGTGCTAATTTAATTTCTTCCTAATCTGTTCTTTTCTTTTCTTTTAGCTTTGATTTTTTCCCCCCTCCTTTCCTACGTCTGTTGATCATTTTCTCCATTTCCTTATGGGAAAAAATAACTTCATTAAATTATTTATTAAAACATCATAATTAAATCTCACACTAGAGCAAGAATTTCTCCACAATAACTACTTTACTTAATACTTAAATAAATGCTGAGTACCTGTTTATTCACTCTACATTGCATATTGTTATGCCGTGTGTCCAGCTCTGATATTACATCAGGACATGTTGTACACTTTAAATACTTTGCAGGTTTTTACCGGGCATTAGTAATTTCTGCCTGTGTGTAAAAGTGTGTGTGTGTTTGAGTTTGAGCAGGATCTCTCTGTTCACACCTTTGGTTCAAGGCTCAGGTCATACTTACCTCCTGCCCCCTCTGTCCCCCCTGACACACACACACACACACACACACACACACACACACATCTCTTTCCCCTCCAACTTTCATTTTCACCCTCTGATGCTTCCTTTCCTCGTGCCTTCCTTCCTACGCAGGCTGGACTGAATAGTGGCGCTCGGTGCCGCGGTGCATTTGCAGGCTGCCCCGCCGCGTTTGCTGCCGCATCCCCGAAAGAGCTCCTCACTCCTCGCTGTGGGTCACTACTCAGGGTTTACACAGGGGGCGAAGGTGTTAATGCTACATGCTTTAAAGAAGTACAAGATGTCTTCACTTCAGCTCTTACAGGCACCCTGGGTAAAAGCTGGAACTAATCTGAGAGGTGTGTGTGTGTGTGTGTGTGTGTGTGTGAGAGAGAGAGAGGGACAGAGAGGGAGGGAGGGGGAGATAAGAGAAGGAAAGAAAAGGAATCAAAGGACATACAACTGAACAATGGTGAATATTTCCAATATTATGTCTATTTTAGAGAGGTTTCCCACTTTGTTTACAAAATGCAGGTTTCCACTTCCTTCCTTCCTTCCTGTCCGCTTCCTCTTGTGCTATTTTACGTGTTTGTAGTACAAATAAGGCCATTTATAGCTATTGAGAGACTCTTATAACAGGGGTTAGTGTCTGCTAGTATTCGGCATAGATGTTCGAATATATGTGTTAAATTCAAGTGTTTTCTTTATACTTTGTGCCCAAAAATGTGTATATATTATTGTACTATTTGTAGTATCCGTTTATATTTTCAGTTTAATAATTCACAAGGTGTATTTTGATCTGTAACCTTTAGTTTTTCAAGTGTAAATGATGATGTCAGCATCTAAGTCAGTGGTTCTTAACCTATGTTCGATCGAACCCCAGGGGTTCGGTGAGTCATTCTCAGGGGTTCTGCAGGGGTCAAGACACAAACAGTATAGCCCGGTTCACACTAGCAATTGACTGCCGACAATTTGGCAACACACAATTTTTCTTCGCCGTGTTAGATTACAAATGGTAAAAAATTGTTTCATCCCACCCTAGTAAATAAAACAACATCCATCTTTAATTTTTACGACTATGTCAAATTCTATTCGTCTCCAGTTCAATTGTGAATGGATTGAGGATTATTGGAGAACATTGCAAAACTTGTGAAAACAAATGTCAAAGGTTTTTGACATTTGTTTTCTGTGTTTATGAGCCATGCTCAGTGCCAGAATGAGCTCAGTCGAACGTGAAACATGGGGGCAAGTATAGATGTAATGTTGGACCACTTCCTTGACATGAAGCTCCACTATTCTGTCCATCAAAACCCAAACCCAACAATCCAAGGATGCAAGACATTTTTAAGACTTGTTGTCTTAACTTTTTTTTTAGATTTTCTAATTACAAAGGGTTCGGTGAATGCACTGATGAAGCTTGCAGGGTTCAGTACCTCAGATAAGGTTAAGAACCACTGATCTAAGTGTTTGGGTGAGTAACCCTTCAAAAACAGCTTATTGTTATTGTCACATTGGTAAAGTCACGTTTGTCTTTGACTGGATGAGGAATTTTATAGGTTTTCTTTTGGCCATTAAATTCAACCACCCAGAGAACAAGGTGGTAACACATTTTGGTCAGGAATCGTCGTCTTAGGTCAGAGCGGCGTAAATGAATGCAAACACATTTGTGAAAAAATCAATTTTTACAACCTTTTGCCTGTTTATGAGATATTCAGAGTCAAATGCAATAAAGTGTCCAAAGCCAATATTGTATGCCGTGACATTGGTGGAACACTTCCAAACAGTAAAGTCACCTCCACGGACCGAGCACAAACATTAAACACCAGAGCAGCTTTGAAATGGAAGTGGCGTGTTTATGAGTGAATATCTTTGATTAAACTCGCAGTACTGGAAATGAAACAAATGGCCTTTTTTTTTTGCACTGCGCCCGTCTCTCTCTCTCTCTGTCTTGCTCTCTCTCTCTCTGTCTGTGCTTATGGGATGGAAGCAGACAAGCAGACGTACAAATGCAGCCTCGACCCCAAACATACAAGCACACCAACAGTCCCGCGCGCACACATATACACACACACACACACACACACACACACACACACACACACACACACACACACACGTCGTCCTCCCTCACACAGCCGAGGGAAGTAATGAAAACAAATGGCAGAGTTCTATTCCCACTGGGGCCTGAGGAGGAACTTAGTCATCAAGCTAATTTTATTCTTGTCTGGCCCAGAGACTCCATTTCCTCTGGGTGTTTTTACAAACGCCGGGCTGCACCACGCCATCGGCCAGTGATGGATATGAGGGCCTGATGGCCGGATGGCAGATGCTGGCCCTGTAACTCAAGCTCCAAACACTCGCTGATGACCCCCTGCACCCTGTGCTTTCCTCACCCGCTGCAATATCACTGCTGCCTGTGCAGGCATATGCAAACATAGACTTAGAATGTACCATAATTCAAGTTATCCTTGACCGTTTATAGGATAGTAAAATTGAACGGGACATTTCTGAAAATGTCAGCAATAATACTGTACTTATATAAAAAAATATACACACAAGGAACTTTCTCTGGCAAGGACAGTAACTCCCCCCTCTCCGATCCCTACCATTTGCAGAGTAGGCTACTACAGCACCATTCAGTGGGGACATTTTTTCAGGGAGCTTGGAAGTCCCCTTAATATTTTAGCATTTATATTTTTATCACTCAAAATATTCCGACCTTATTCTTGTAACGCTTTGAATTTCTTTCTTAAATTTCGTTTAGAAGAAAAAAATCTTTTCTCTATTTAATGTCTCATTTCTTCCCTTGCGTGGGAGCAAGAATCATGTTTCAGTGGTAAATTTTTTGGAGCTGGAGTTGCTTAAGCCTGCAACAAATTAATTTATGGTGTAATCTGTTACCAGATGGCTCATCTCAGCCACGCAATTATCAGGCAGAAGTATTTTTCAGGAAATACTTCTGTTTCTGGAGTGGATAATGGAGCCAACCCTGCACGTGCACTCCCAGCAGCGTAATGATAGCAGCAGAGAATGTAACAGAATCTCAATCAACCATCAAACCACAAATTTATGCTTAATATTTAATGTTCTGTTTACCACAACCAACACAATTGAGAGTCAAGTGTGCAGTGAAAAACTAAAAGTAGGGCTGTGCAGCATATGGCCCGATGTATTTCACCGAGATTAAAGCATAATTGATTGTTTCAGTTCATCTGAAAGGCCAAGAGGAACAGGAAGCTTATTCCTCATCACCCTAGATTAATAATGCATGCTAAAAACTCTAATTTTACCCTAAAGTTGTGGTATAAGATGAGACATGTCACATTGCTTTTCGGGCTAAGTCGGATCGCCGTTACATCTCCCCATCCCCGCTCACACCAGAGTCTCCATCCTGTGACATCTGCACAGCTGGGAGTGGAGGACGCTGGGGACGCAGCAGAGAGAAATC
This sequence comes from Genypterus blacodes, assembly GCF_046128005.1. Taxonomy (NCBI): domain Eukaryota; kingdom Metazoa; phylum Chordata; class Actinopteri; order Ophidiiformes; family Ophidiidae; genus Genypterus; species Genypterus blacodes. Next base: position 1,883,262 of record NW_027466935.1, on the reverse strand, counting down.
CAAATGGTCTCCCCTTCATTTCGATGCAGCCTGCATGGATTATTCAGTGACTGAACCCTTTTTAGTCCTGGCCGTGGCCCGCGACAGCAAAAAAGACCCTTATTGTTGTTGATCTGTTAGTATGCAACAACTTTCGAGAGAGAAGGGGAAACATTAAAAAGCAATTAATATAAGGGAGTGCGAAGAGGATATAGGAGTCGCCTGGGCCTCCGGAGGGAGCGGCTTTACCCGCTGCATGAGACGAAAACGCAGGAAACACGGAAAAGATGGCTTTTAGTGTGACTCCCGCTTATGCCCGCAGACAGATGAGTGACGGGGAGGGAGCAAGGGACAAACAAAGGCAGTTTACGATCAGCATAATCAATGTGACATCAGCGCGGCGACATAATGCGCGGGGGGTTGGAGAGGAGGCGGGCGGGAGCAGGAGATGCTCCTCTAATAAAGCCGCAACTTGTTCCTTTGAAATTACACCTTCCCCATCTTTCCCTGAGAGATGTTTCACCTGACTTTTGTTCCACTCCCGTCAAAGTTTAAAAGCACTTAAGAACCAGTCAAGTACTGTATGAGTTTAATTTTTAAAACTGACAGGCAGGACTTCTGTGCCTTATTGTGAAGAAAGTGCTCCTCCTCCAGTTTCTCCTTCTCCTTCTTCTTCTTCTTCTTCTTCTTCTTCTTCTTCTTCTTCTTCTTCTTCATACTTTCAGGCCCTTCTAACTTCTACATACTTTCGGTGCAGAAACCATTCACACATTTTTCAGGCCTTCACACTCTCAGGCACATCTTAGTCATTCGGCAAAACCTTTCAGCAGTTGCAACAGAGTGCATTTTCTTTTTTTTGTTCCTTCGATCCCTCTCCATTCATTTGCTTCAAGGCTAAGAAGAGGAGGAAGGCTTCACCTCTAGTGGGAACCACTCCAGCATACTTCTGCCATTACAATAAAGGGAGAGGAAATCAATTAAGCCTGTGTGGGTGTTTGTGTGTGTGTGTCTCTATAGCGGGCATAGGTCGGATTGTTTGAGAACAACCAAGGTAATGATGCTCGACAACAATATAAGGCTAAAAAAGAGACAGAAATTGTGACGAAAACACAGATTGGTTGAGATTGGCCTGGACGCCATGGTAACAGGCCCCAGAGTTTATCGTGCTGAATTCAATCCAGTATGACCCTTCCCCGTTCGGCAGTTTAATAGTACAGTAAATGGAACATTACACACACTCCATACTGAGACAGCATACACAAATGTCTCAATCATAATGTCCTAATGGGAGACAGTCTTTTATGCTGCGTTATGTGACGTACTGGACCTATAGAGCGGAGGCCAGGTGTGGCGGCGGCTGCGCGTCGGTTCTTTCCTGCTGAAAAAACCCTCGTTTATCATCCAAAGGGGGCCTGTTGGGTTTTATCTCCCGGCCCGGCTCACTTTGAAGCACTTGATCCTCCGCCATGTCTGCCATTTGGGGCTCATTGTGTCATGGAGGGGAGGTCACGGCGAGGGCAGCATCACCGGCTGCCCTTCCTCCCTCAATCCATTCATCTCCGTCTTGCCCTACTCGCTGTGATAGGGGATACAGTAGAGGAACGGAGGGAGAGAGACGGAAAGACAAGAGAGGGTGTGTTGGATGACACATACACACACACACACACACACACAGTGCCAGGCAGAGCTGAATCAATTAAGGCACATCAAATCAAGAATTCATGCACGCCGAATGTGACAAATATCAGCCGAGGCGCTCAAAGCCGTCGGGTCCTTTTGACAGAGCTTACTCCCCCCCTCCTCCGCCGACATCATCGTCGTAGTCATCGTCTTCGTCACTGTCTTGTCTCTCTACCCTGCCCGTCCCTCCTCTCTCCCTGGTGAAATGGGCGTCGCTGCTTCCCCGGCGTGCCGCTCGCTCAGTTGTATTTCAGGATGTGGGTAACCTTGGCGTTACACACACACACACACAGACACACACACACACACACACAACGCTGCAAACAAATAGGTATGACAGTTGGTGACAAAGCTATGGTGGACTCATCACAGGCTGCTATCGTATTGCTCGCAGAAATAACATGTAAAATGAAAAGAAGTTCAATGTTTGGAGGGAAAAAAGGATACAATTATTCAGTTCAGGGGCTCAAACCCGATTGAGTATCGGCCGTTACAACATTTGTGGGAGTTATCTGCCCCCTTTTCTCCTGTTACTCCCTCCAGGTCACCGTAGTGTCGTCAGCTGGTGAGAGCATATGTCCAACATCTTCTTCTTGTCTGTCTGTCTGCCTCCGTCTGTACACCAAATCCCCCCCGCCAAGTGCTCCAGCCACTGCCCCCCCCCCTGTCACTTCTGTCCGAGCAAACACGTAGCGACCACTTGATATGTTTGTGTGGGGATTTTCGGGGGTGAACACTACCGTGTTTTGAGAGAGGAACATCTGGCGAGGGGGGAAAAGGTTACAGTATAGGGATACCACCAGAGCCGGAGAGCCCTGTGCAGAATTCCTTCCATCAGATAAATCAAGCCGGCGAGTCACCGCGAAGTGGGAGGGGCCGGGGAAAGGGATGAGAGGGAGCAAAGGGACGTTAACTCAATCCTGCCTGAGAGGAATGGAGCGCTTGGTGAAACGTGGGCTTCTGTAAAATGGCTGTGTCTCTGTTCCCCTGCGAGTCAATACATGCGGCGATCCCTCAATATTCCTTAATCCCTTCATATTCAGTCTTTGATGACAATAGATCACAAGCCAGTACGGAAGCTAGCTTGCGCCTGAGGACAAAGTGACGAAGTCGTTCCAACTCTTAATCTGCAGAGAGACATTAGACATCCCAGGAACATCTTGGGATCCCTGGACGAGTTGGAGGACGTGGCCAGGGAGGGATACTACTCCGGACTACTTTGCTTTGCATGCAGCTCAGGGTCCCAACAAGCCGTAGGAAGTGAATCAATGGATTTACAAGTGAGGCAATCATTCTAAAGCAGAAATCAAACACACCCTGTATTTATTTGATGCTTTATGAAAACGTTTCAGCCAAAATCAAACAAGAAGGGACAACTCAGAGTTCAAACATCTTGTGTACCCGCCGTCCATCCTCAACTCCCTTAACCACCCTTTCGCTCCCGTCACGTCGAGTGAGCGGCGGAGTGAAGCAGCGATGACTAAAGCACATGTCAGAAGACGTAAGGGCCTCTGCAGCAGCCGTGGAGACGGAGCTGTCAGAGGAAATGCTGTCAGTGCCAACACTCGAGTATCAAGGGCATCTTTGTGTCTTCTCCTCCTCTGCGCCTGTCCTCCGTTGCCTCGCTTAATTACGCCGCGTGTACTCATCTACCGGTATTGTCAGCGGGGCTTAGACGCCGCTGCACCGTTGGCACATGTACAGGCCAAGTTTTGACACGGTGCTCCTGGGATGTGTGAATTAAGGGAAAGCCAATTTGATAGAAGAAGCCCTGACACCAAAGTAGACTCTGGTTTTGTATGTATGCCTGTGTACATGTGTGCGTGCGTGGGTGGAGTACGTGAGGCCTGGCAGCGGACGCATACTTCACACCCCGGCCTGACCAGGAAGTAGTTGACAGCTCTCAGTGCCCCGGCCCTGCTGCTAATTTCTCCACTTCCTTCCTGCTAGCCTAGCTTAGCATCAATCACCGGCCCTCCACTCCCGGGTGCTCGTGCAAACCAATTTCCTTAATGCTGATTGCACTGTAAACCAACGCTCGGCCCTCTCCTCACCCGCTCTGGCTCGCGTTCCGTCTCATTCTTTCTTTCCTTCCACCCGCTTCCCCTCGACTTGACAAAGCAATGATTCAACTCTTGAAAGCCCGCTTGAAGAACTCTATTCTTCCATACACTCCACTTCTGCTTTTACGTCGTCCACCCATTCCTAAATATGTGTCAACTTGTAAGGTTCAACTCCGGGGTATTAACCATTATTGTTTAATAAGATGATTGTAAATATAGTTTAGTCTGTGTCCTCTCACCTGAGGTCTGTCATGGTGTGTGATAAGTATACATTTGTAAATAGCATTCAGAGAGGCTTTGACAGGCATTCTAAATGTATGAGTGCAGAATGCAGAGGGGCTCAGGGACCAGGCCGGTGCGGGTGAGAGGGGATCCCTGCTCTCTGCTGAGACACGAGAAATTCCCGACGTGTTTCTCAAGTTTTGAAGCCGTCATCAACACAAGAGGAGCCCAGCTATTTCTCACCTTCGCTTAATCTGTACACTCGCCCGCAAAACGTCACGTGTGCTTTCTTCTACATCCGTCTCAAAGGCGAAGACGGCAATGTCCCCGAACTTCAGAGAGAGAGAGAGAGAGAGAGAGAGAGAGAGACAGGAATCCTCCCGCCATGGCAACACAAGTGGTGACATGTAAAACCGCTACTCTTTCGACGCTAATCTCTCTCTCTTGGTCGTCTTATCGTAACGGCGTTGTTGTGAGACGCTTCTGTTACACAAGATGAACCTTTTCAAAATCAGGAAGAGGATTTTATCTGTGGCACATAAGCAAATATGTTACCGTGAGAAAAGTTGGCCATGAAAACGTAGGCTGTCAGCTCTCACCTCATCACCGTCATTCCAGACAATTATTGGCTCCAGTCTCAGAATTCACACGGCGTGAGCGCTCCCAACTCTTCCCCGGGAGAATTCCCACTGCATCAATGGAAGAAAGTGAAATGTTGTTTACATCTTAAAAAAGGCTCTCCTGGTATTCACCTCAGCTCTGTGTCTGATTTAAAATTCGGGAGAATTTATGTGAATTTGTGACTTTTTACAACTTATTTTATCTCATCAAACAAGTGCACACATGACATTGATATAATATTTGAAAACAGCAATGGGAAAGAAGACATACAACATTAAACACCTGCCTGAGGATCTAAGGCTGTAAATATAGCTTTATAACCCAACAGTAAAATCTGGAGACTTCCTCTAAACACAACAAGTGTTTTTAAGATGAGTCCTTAATGGATGTTGGATGTTGGACGGGAGGCTGATCAGGCTGCATATGAATGAGGAAAATAGTCAAATCAATGTTGTGAACGTTTTGCAAAATTGTCTAAATTACAGGGCTCCACCCCGCCTGCTCTCTCTCTCTCTCTCTCTCTCTCTCTCTCTCTCTCTCTCTCTCCCTTTCTCTCCCTTTCTCTCTTTCTCTCTCCCTCCTTGCCATCCAGTGGCAGGCCTTTCCCAGTGGAGAGATTGATGAAATGCAGTGGCCCGGGGGCCAGGGGGAGAAGTGGTCCCCTGCTGGGACTTCTCTCTGGCCCACTGAGCACGGCACAGCCACACAGGATACATCACTCAATCTGCTGCTGCACACACTAACACACACACACACACACACACACACACACAGGCACGGTCACTGGACAACATACGGGGGCTGGTAGATGGCGTGGGGAAGAAATCGTAGCTGCGTTTACTCTTGTCCTAATGGCTGGTACAGGGCGGTTCATGTTTCAGCTTTGCTCCGGGGCCCTGCCACTGACATGCTGCTACATTATGTTAGCCTGTGTTTTACTTGGCTCCGTTCAGTGGCGTGTAGTGGGATAGGATATGAGGGGGGGGGGTACAACTCAAGGCCCCAGCAGGAGGGCCACTCCAACACAAACAGTAGGAGGCCGATTCCTGGTGCGCTTACAAATCACTGGGTCATGTACGACCCCGAGCATTTCTTTCTTACCTTGTTTGTATGTGTGTGTGTGTGTGTGTGTGTGTGTGTGGTGGGATTTGCAGCGTAAATGTCGACAGCCTCAGCTTCCACAGATCATGGGTGTGTGCTGTATAGCCTCCATTGTATACCGTGTCTGCCCGTGTAATGTATAAGTGTTTTGGCAGGGGTGTGTGTGGGGGGGGGGGCACACATGCTACGCAGTGTTGGGTGGCATGCGCGTCACAACAGGCTGATGGATGGCTCGGTTTGTTGCAGATGGCCGGGATGCTCCGGCTTCCAATGCCGCGGCTACTAACCATGCTCACACAGCCGCCCGACACTGCCTCGTCTGGGAGCGCCCGGACTGGCGACGCGGCCTGAGAGATTCTCAGAGAAAGCACACACACACCCCCGCCCCCGGTGCATACACATGCTTGCACGCTGACACTCACACGCAAAGCATGAGACGTGGGGGGTTAGGGTGCCCGGACAAATTACCCACATCCCCGCAACTCGAGTGTCTCAGCATGGGGGGAAACTCGACGGTCCGGCAGGAGGTGGGTGGATAAGTGGGAGGTCAGGGAATTGAGGGAAGAGGGCACCCAAAACACACACTTTCTCTGTGCAAAGCGTAGAGGAGGAGCAGTGGCGGATGGGAGGCGTGCATTTATTTTCAGTCACTTTATCCAATCTATCACCACAACCTGTGCTTGCTGGAATATGTGAGAGAGGTGTACGTGTTTGTATGAGTGTGTCTGTGTGTGTGTCTGTGTGCGTGGAGACAAGCGAAGGCCAGCGTTCCAGACTGCGGGGAGAGGATTAGGAGTCTGGAATGCAAGACACTCCTTGACCCCGGCGCGACCTTTTGCAGCTAAATCCCTTGCCCATATCTGTCCCTCATGGGTCATGATCCAATTGGTCGCCCCTTTAGAATGCTGACCTCTTATGCACCTCGTCACTCAGTCTGAAACATCTCTATTCACTGACAGCAGCGCCTAAGCCCAGCTCACCACGGCAACAACTGGGGGGGACGCTGTAGTCGTAGTCAAAAGCAGGAAATGTACCGTGATCGAGAGCTTTTCAAAGAGATGCACGCTAAATCTTCCTATAGGTTATAATTCTGTGGCTGAAATTCCAAGGCACTTTTCCTTAATGCAACCCTACTTAAAGGAACGCGGACGATATATATCACTCTTGTACTGCCTCTCAGGTGTCTGTGTACACTTAAAACATATATGAGCCAATACCCTCTTCCCTATTTGAGAAGGCCGCACGCGCTCCCTTCCATTTGCGAGCATGTCGGCCGCGAGTGAAGTTAATGGAGGTGGAGAGGAACAAACACAACACATCAGAACGGCGCATGAGTGGCAGTGACACTGAGCAGCAGGAAAGCAATCAGTGTCTCTCTCTCTCTCTCTCTCTCTCTCTCTCTCTCTCTCTCTCTCTCTCTCCCTCCCGTCTCTCTCTTTCACGTCTTCAGTCCCACATGACACGGCTGACTAGAGAGATGAGAGGCAGATGGGCGACCTGCTTCTTACCGAGGCCCCCTGAATAAAATATCATCCTGATTAATTCATATATCATCTGCATAGAAAGAAGCATTATTGTTTTTAGATGTTTTTCAGAAGACATCTCCTTTTTCTTCTTCTAATGGGATGAAAAATGCAGGTTAATATATTTTATTTTCCTTTTTTTAGTGAGTGAGTTTAGTAGGTAAATAAAAATAATGATGATCAATAGGTTAATGACATTTGATTGGTCTTTAATTGCATCACCTGACTCATTGGCGTCAGTTTGAGGTTTTCAATACTAATTAAGAAGTCAGAAATAAAACCAGATATTACAGCATATGAGGTATAAATGCAAATGTATACTAAAAATAAAGTAATCCATTACAAATGAGTTATTAGTGCGACCCTTGTCCATTAAGGCCTCCGTGGTTCCATCAGGCTCCTGTCATTGGACTTCCAGGAGCGATGATGAGTAGTGAAGAAGCACAAGAGTGAAGTAAAGGAAACGGGGAGATAAAAATATAATAGAGTGCTGATCAATAACCAATACATTAGGGTTGTAAATCCATTATGTGTATGCTAAATGGCCACAATAATGGAGAAAGAAGCACTCAAGGGCAAGTTTTGCTACGATATTGGAGTGGTTTTGTCACTGATTCACTGATTTCAAAGTGTACAGTAAAGCTGGAGCAAGACTTGGTTTGTTATCGCAGTGTTGGCTGGCAATCTAAAGTGTGTGTGTGTGTGTGTGTGTGTGCGTGTGCTCGTAAACCAACACATATTTGACCCGTCTGTGGTGTCAGGCTGCTGCAAAGAGGCGGCTGTGAGGAGCCTGGAAGGGGCCTCCAGCTCGGGCCCCTCACCTGTGTCACATGTGCCTGCTGGTGCCATCAAGGTGCGTCACTCCTCTCGCCCTGGCATCTCTTCACCTGTGGCACGGAGCTGCACGTCGCTAACTCGCACGCCTTCTCTTCTCCCCTAACCCCTCCACCGACTGTAGCCCCTCGAGGCAGCTGTCACTCACCTGTCAGCGCTTGCATCATCAGCCGCCCGTCTTCCTCCTCTTTCCTTCCGAGGCGGGGAGGAAACCATCGAGGTGAAAATTGTGACCACGCTGGCCTAGTTTCCGGTCCAGCCACTGTTGAGAGTGAGACACGGAGGTGAGGTGTTGACTGATAGCTGAGGCAGGTGTAACCACCAAAGGAAGCAACGTGTTAAATAAGTATTTTAAATATTTGATGACCGTCGGGACAGAATTACACACATTTGTTTAGTTCTGCCCCCCAAAATGAAGAAGAAGAAGGAGTCGGTGTGTTTTAATCCCACTTCAGAATGTCATATAGTGCTCACACACACACACACACACACACACACACACACACGTCAGCCAAAAGCAAACACCTTCTCCGTTTTGTTGTTGGCCTGAGGGTCCTTGGCTCAGACTCTACCTATCTTTCCGCTCCAAAGGGAATGATCAAAGCCGTGCAGTTGTTCAAAAGGATTACGAGCATCATCATCAGTATAAACTCCGCCTTTTGCTCACTCCACCGTGCGAGCAAATTCTAAACTATTGACATTCTGGCTCAAATTCCACCGCTCTTACTGTTTACTGTATGAGCCTAAAGGTGAATCTGTGGGTGACAGGCTGTACTGAAAGCTCATGTCTGCAGGCAAAAAGAGGGCAGGGATGAACGCATACATTGTTTCTTCCCTCTGAAAAAGGTGCTTCCTTTTCTGCAGAGCCACAGAGCGATCCTGAGTTCTGTCTGATATACGGCACGAACGGCCGATCAAAGTGGCTCGGCCCGGGCTGCAGATCCAGCCTGGTTCAGGGTCCAGACGTCCACCTTCTTTCACATTTCCGCTCAAGACAACAGCCACATGTAAGAAAGCAACAGAATAAAACGCATCGGGGAAAAAAGGAGCCCCTGGGCTGCGACCCAAACTCCGGCCGTATCGTATCGGTTAGGCTCTGCTGCCACGTGGCATATGGTACAAGACAAACTGTCAGCCTCTCCCTCCTTCCCCCCGTCCTGTCTGTGCTTGCTTGGAGATGACAGGGGCAAGAGCACGTCTGCGTCCCGGCAGCAGGCATCAGGCAGGCTTAGTGTTGATTTGGGGGGAAAAGGGGAGAAAGGCAGAGCGTCTTGGCCGTGGCGAGCGGCAGGATGTGTCTGCATGGCTGGGCGTATCTGTGTGTGTGTGAGGGGGGGTCGTGCTGTAGCTGTGGGGGACAGCACGGTGGCTGCGATTGTGAGGAAACTGCAAATTGATCAAATTGTGGAAGGCAAGACTTTAGGCCTATTATCTGTGTCTTGTCAAAGTCTCTCCGGTCTCCAGTGGGTCGCAAGGGGCAAGTAGTGTGTGTGTGTGTGTGTGTGTTTGTTTGTTTTGTATATGTGTGTCTCTATGCAATCCTAAAGACATATGTGTACATGACTTTGTTTGCACCATTCCCCTCTCACAAACACTCAAAACAAACAGCCTCCATTAGCACCTGTGTGACACTTCCCAACACAGGTCAGTGTGAGGTCAACTCCTGCACACGTCCACACGGCGCTGAAGATGATCTCTCTACACACTATCGTTTTTCTTTAAAGCCCTGGACAGTGATCAGAGAGTCAAATTTGACTCATTACTGTGGCTGTTAGCTTAGCGTGGCGCCTGATCCTCCGCCCCGCCTTGTTGCCGAGGGTGCAGACAGCTGGTAACCACAGCCAGGCTCATGCTACGTGTAGTTGCCATGGAAAATGTGGTGCATTCTAGTAAGACTCCACCGGTACAGAGAATATAAATGTTCACCTCAGGTCGCTATTAAATTTGTTGTGTGTGTGTGTGTGTGTGTGTGTGTGTGTGTGTGAGTGTGTGAGGTTAGTGCGTGCTTGCTGATGAAGGCAGAGGAAGGACGAGAGGTTTGATGAGGGCGAGTTCTGACTCCAGTGACCAAACAGCCTGATTCCTTGTAAATCATCAGTGCTGATATTGGCTGTTGAAGGCTAAATAGCCATTATGGATCCTCAACACTCTGACACGTTATGACCTGCCTACTCAGCTGAGGTATGTAAGCGCTGTGTGTGGGAAAGGACACACACACACGCACACACACACATAGTCGGCAACTGGCGCCGTGTGTGGGCCGTGTTTGCCACCACTTACTGACAGGTCAGCCTCCCATGGTGTGATCAAACAGCAGCCACAACTCTCTGGAGTTCCCACAACACTCCGCCTGGTGGAGAGTGGACAATAAAAACAAGAGCGGCGGGCTTTCATCACAGGCTTTGCCCCAGCCTGGCCTGCTCTCGCTCACTCATTTACGCCGCAAAAACAGGATATTCCACCAAGCTTCAAGACCATTTGGAAAGAGGATGGTGCTTGTTCGGATCCAGGAAAAATCTTGTGAAAGTTCCTCAGACACCTGATTGCTCCAGTTGTTTGAGTATAACTGGTCTTGATTTGTCCAAGACATGCGATGCCTTAAGTACATCGTTTTCATGTAAAATGTCATATTTGAGGTTTTCACAAGGCTGAATTTGCAGTCACAGCTCCTTAAATGAGTTTATTCAAGTGGAATGTTTCATGTTTTCTTGCTTTAATGAATCTGCCGGGTCGAAGTATTTTTCTTTTTCCCCATTGGTAGATTTCTGTGCTTTATTCCGTATTTGGTTCTGTCATCTTTGTTTCTGGTGGAGGCACCAATGTAAACGACCTGATCAAACAGGCTTCTGCCGCAGTGTTTAAGACCGCAGCACGAGCGGCTCCCCTGCCTGGATTTGATCTACGATATCCTGGTCGCCAGGTACTTGCATCACGATGACAATGCTTTGTGTTCTGCCTGCCACTCCTGCACAGCCTATCTGTTCTGAGTTGTGCAAACGGCGTTGATTAGCTCGATAAAGCTTCAGGCTAAACAGGCTGACGGCCAGCCAGCCAAGAAGCAAGAAGCTCTGTGGTAAGGAGAGGGGGGGGGGGTCCTATCTGTAGCCCCCATCAGCTCCAGCCCCTGTCCTCCACTAATGGAATTGTCCTCCACCCCAGGCTGTGTATTACCATAGATCTGTGGGATAGTCTCACTGCAGCAGGAGAGCGCTGTGATTTAATAAAGGGCCCCTTTCTGACTCACTTACAACGCAACAGCATCAAGACGGGCAAGTTCGGACATATAGCAAATAAATAAACAGAGGCTTCCTCTCAAATGGGATGCGCAACTCAATCAGTGTGTGTGTGTGTGTGTGTGTTTGTGTGCGCGGCGGCGAGCGTGTGTGTGTGTAAGCGTCTGTCTGTCTGTGACTAAGCTGATTATTCAAACGAGGCGTACCTCTTTAGTTTACCGACGAAACCAGAAACGACAAGTGGATCGCGGCGTACGAGCTTTGTCAGTCCTTAATCTGCGCCGGACGCGCGCTTTCATTAGCAGCAAAGTGCCTGTTCATGCTTTACATATGATATCATGATATGCATTTCACTTTCATTTACATCAGTGATTCTTCCCGGCACGAGGTCACATTTAGCCCCGGCCAACGAGGGAGGCAAACATCTTCAAATGAGGAAGATTGTACAATGACTAATCACAGAATTCTTAAAGGTCAGACAAAAACTGGTCTGTGTATCTGCTGTAAATCTGCCTGCTGTATCTGTATATCTGTGCCTTTTCTATAAATACAACCCTGGCCTATAGAATCTCGCTCCTCTGCTGGCGGCCTGCCAAGGGTGAGTGACAACTAACAAAACAATAGGCTACAGACAATGACATAATGCAATTGAATCCTTTCCACTTGGAATCGATTGTTACACCTTGGGGTGCAACATTTTAGAATTATGTTGCTTTATCCAGAAGTTTAATATATTATTTTTGTAGAAGCAGCAAATTCTTGCTCATTCTCTCATTGACTTCAACAGAGCAGGTAAGCACAATCTGGCTGTCAGCAGAATTTGGACTGCCTTTGGACCGGCGTTATTACATCAGTGGTGTGAACGGTATGGATCGTCCGGGAGTTTAGAATCAATTACCTTCTCCTCTCTACATTTGCTCTTAGTCTTTATTCACATTGCCCTGCAGAATTATATACATCTAGTGAGGATTAATCTACTTATTTGATTCCTCGCCGTTGTTCAGAGAAATATCCACTCTCTTTCAGTTTAAAGCACAGAGCCATATTAAGTTACGCCGGCTCCTCGCTAAGCGCTAATTCTCGCAGAGTGCGCACAGAGGCATACCAGTGCAGGGTGTGTGTGGGCCGGGCTGCTGGGGGGCCTCTGGCTCCACGTTACGAGCTCCTGGACCGCGGTGCCATTACCTCCACATACACCTAATGAAGTTATAGCAGGGCCGGGGCTATAGGCCAACGACTCCCTGTAGATTCCTGGTTCTGGGCCCTGCAGTGGCCCACACACACACACACACACACATACACACACTTACAGAAAGCATCACATTCATTCTGCAAGACACTACGACGTGTTCAGTCCCGAACCGTCGCAAGCAAGCGGCGCTCATCTCCTCAACCGACTCCTCCGCCCCGCCTCCTTTTCCCTCTCCCCCCTAAATTGGAGAGGTGGAGCAGATTGATGTCTTATCTGCTGTCCAGTGGGTGGTTAGGTATAGCCTCGCCGTCTCTGTGTCATGGTAAACACACATTAAGTCCCCTTGACCACCCCGGAGCACTCGTTGGCTAACTCTTAAAAAGCCCAGGCAATGCAATTATCTTTTACGACCTGCCAGAAAAAACTGGCGGTGGGGAGGCTGCGGAGGTCCGCGCTCAGGGAGGGACAGACGTGAGTCGTCACCCGAGTCCTCTGTGTCCTGTTGGCAGCAGGACAGAGGACAAATTAAAAGTGAGATCTTAAATAGGTGACAAGTACCTTTTTTTTCTTTTCTTTTACATTGACGCCCTCCTTCCCTTTTCCCCGTTTCCCTTCCTGTTTCTGTTTCCATTCTTCAGCGGATACAGCGGCGGCCCTGTATCTTGGTACGCCCTACGCTCTTTGACGGTTGTTCAGTGTGCATAATGGCTGACATGAAGGCAGACTTTCCACGTATAAAGAAACAAAAGCAATGCTACCATATCTTATCTAGGAATCTTTATCGTGCCTTCCTTTTTGTGAAACTTCAAAGCCTCAAAACAGCTGGAGAAGTGCTCAGAGGCGCACAGAAGAGAGGATTTAGCTGTATGAGATTTACGCCCGGTGCCAGTGTGTTTGGTGTCAAAGCAGGATGTAGTTTGATGTTCTCCCAGTGTAGCGAAAACTGCAGATGTGAAGGTCGGGGTTGGTGGATCGCTTGCTGCAACCGAGAGAGTGACTGGAGCGGTTGCTATACACAGATATTTAAAGCAGTAAAAAAAAAAAAAATCAGAGCAAGTCAGATGCATTTCTGTAACTTAGTTTGCTTTAATTGGTGTTAGGAAATGATCTGGTTATGTTTAATTGGACGCCACTGGTCAGTCTCAGTAATAATTTCTGGTGTCTCCATCTTTACCGCCGGCGGTTTTACTGAGACGGCTGCTAACTCAAGAGGATTTCAGGGTTGTGAGGCTCGGCTTTGATTGCTCTGTGCCCGGGCCGCTCCGTCCGCTGATGAGTGCAGGCAGAGGGTCGAACCCTGTAAATCAGCCAGCCGGGGTCAGTCATTACACACTCACTCGTTCCTCCCCTAACCGCTGTACTAGGGCTGGAGCAGGAGGAACCTACAAGGATGTCAGCCATCAATCCCTCCTGCTCATCTCATTACAGGGCAGATAGATGGACCCGATGAACGACAGGAAGCTGGATCGGTCGCACGCACCGACGAAGAAATGAAATGAAATGAAACTATGTGAGATTTGAGCAATGACCTTTTGGCGTCATTTCAGTTCGTCTTTCTTTCTTTCTTCCTTTTCTATTATCGCCTCCTCCTCGGCGTCAGTGGGTTCCCTCCGCCCCGCCTCCATCTGGTTCACATTCATTATGCTCATTATGCTTATTGCATCGGTGCCTTGACCTTAGCGATCTGTGATAGGATTGAATTCAGGGCTCCTAATTAACGGCGCTCCTGATCAGGCGTGACGGCCCCAAGCTGAGGCTGCAGACGAGCCGCGTGACCCCGGATCGCAGGAAAGAATCCGCTTGTCGCCGCTCATTCAGCGCGGAGAGTTAAAGCTCACATTAAAGAGCAACCACTCTTTAAACTCAGAGGGGAACTCTGATCAGGAATTTGTTCACAAATGACTTGAGGATGATTCAGATTAAACTTTTATTCCCTACGACGCCCCCTTACATATTGTCAGCCACTGAACATAATTCACCATCAGCTTCAAGCTCTCACCAGTACAGCTTTCTTCTCCTGATCACGGTTGCGATCGGTGGATTCTCCTCTGACCTTCTGTTGCTGTCCACTGGCAACGATCTTTCCAGATAATATCTCTGATTCGTGGAAAAGCAGAGCCTTCACTGAAGGACCCTCATTGTAGTGATGTGTGCATATGGAGGCCGTAGGACCGCAGGGGGAAGAGTCGGGTGCCTGTGTTGGCGTATCGTTTGGGACAGGCGGTGTCACACCAGGGCCCCGACAGGCCCTCTGATTGTCCCTGTAGAGAATAAGGACATGGGGGAAAGTCTGACTGCACTGTGTCCCCAGGCCTGGAGTACTACTGCAGAGCCCGTCCACAGTAGCTGGTGTGCCTGTTAACCATCTTACCAGGGGTTCCCGCTGTAGGCGGCGGCGCCTCATCTGCACGGACTAGAAACGTCTCATGAGCACGGGGCAAACGCGCTGTGAAAACAAGAATATGGAAGCTGACAGAAATAAACACGGGCTGGGGAGAGAGGAGAGGCGGTGAGGGAGAGCAGAGACGCACAGAGCGACGGGCGGTCCCGGCACACTGAGGACATCGTGCTGGCATGGTGGCCAGAGGCCTTTCAGCTGAACGGGCGCCACCACTACCTCTCCTCTATGCCTGCATGCTGGTGCTCAGATGTTGGGAAGTGTGTTTGACAAAGACACACACACACATATGGAGTCAGACAGCACTGTGTCCCTCCTGCTGCATTCACTTGCTATCATGTTTGTCTATGGCTGTGTCTGTGTGTGTGTGTGTGTGTGTGTGTGTGTATGGAAGGAGCTTGTGTGTGTAGATATGGTGTGTGTGCAAGCCATTTTTCATAGTTTTGTATTGGTATTTTAAGT
Organism: Genypterus blacodes; assembly: GCF_046128005.1. NCBI lineage: Eukaryota > Metazoa > Chordata > Actinopteri > Ophidiiformes > Ophidiidae > Genypterus > Genypterus blacodes. The sequence goes on along the minus strand of NW_027466935.1, from coordinate 1,867,954 downwards.
ACCAAACCATTAAAAGTACTAATAGCTCAGAGTCTCTAGTATTTGTGTGTGTGTGTGCGCGAGTGTGTGTGTGTGTGTGATATAATGAGTGTATCCCCTTTCCTGGTTCCTGGATGAATATGTAAAGTTAGGCTTATGTGTTACAGGAGATCGGCCTTAATTTGCTGCATTGTAAGATGTTTTCAATTATGGGTGGAAATGGAAGTGCTACAAGCCAAAGAAATGTCAACACAGGCTGGATTAAGTAGTTTCTTTTTCCCCACTGGGGATTGTGTTCCAGTAGCGTAGCTCATTCTGGTGACATTAAGAAGTTTTCTCTCCCCCTCCACACTCATATCGCTTCTTTTTTTTGTTCTTTTTCTTCTGGCGTGTGTTTTCTTTTTTCTTGCACTTAAACACGTTTAGCTATCTGTGAATCTCCCCGCTCCACTCCCAAACACCCAATCAGCCAAACATTATGACAAAGCGTCTTACAAGGGGAAGTCAGGGGGAGAGTGTGGAGCACAGAGAGGAACTGTGTGGCAGTAGGGGAAAAGAAGAAGAACAATACACTTCTTCCTTCCTGCGTCTCTCCCTTCATCTTTAATCCCCCTTTCTTCCCTATTAAACCCCACTTTGCCCTCTCTCTTCCTCTCCCTCTTTTCTCCCCACCTACGCTGCCCTTTCCTCCCTCGTCTCCATCCCTGGCAGACCAGGGCGGAGGTTAGGGGTTGAGGTTTGGGAGAGCGTGGCGGCGCCGGGGCGCTGCCGATGCAGTAAAGCGATTCTGATTTGTGCCCACAGCCATCAGCGTCACTCTGCTGGGCTTGTCAGTGTGCGGGAGCATCAAAGGCGGCTGGACGGGGCTCCTGTCACTAACAGTAATAGATATCATTTCAAAACCATCGGTTCTGCCCATTGTGTCTGACTGGGGCCACTGGCTGGGGCCCACCTTGGCCACGGTTGAACGGGCGTGCCCCTCGTGCGGCACACTGGGGCCCCGGCGCCGGGCTTAACTGCGGGGTCACGGTCTGATATGTAGACATGCATGGGTGGTTAACTCGGTAAATGTGTTGATATGGTCAGAGAGCCGCAGCGAGCGGATAGTTAAGATCACGGTGACGTGTGGAGGGTTTACATGTGCGGGAACATTTGGGGCGATTTGGTTGGGTCACTGTTTCAGCGAGGCATCACACGGAGGTGTCTCTGACGGGTGCACACACACACACACACACACAGCAGGTCACATTGTCATCCCACCACCAATGGGAGCCTCTGTGGAGACTCTAATGGCCATTAAGTATCCAGCCGGTGGTGCAAAGACCTGACATCACAAATGTCACTCTGCATTAGACCCGCATTATGTCAAGACGCCCTCTCAGATAGCTGTGCTCCCTGTCTGCCTGTGTGTGTGTGTTTATGTGTGTGTGTGTGTGTGTGAGAGAGAGAGAGTATGTGTGTGTGTTTTGGTGTATCTGCATCCTTTAATAGTCATGTGTGTGTTTACATGTTCGTGTGTCCACATGCAAATGTGATGGCACATTTGGCCATTGGACATGTTTGTGTCTTTGCATGCAACCAGTGTGTACTCAGTGGATGTGTTGCTTTGCCTACACATGTGTGTGTTTTGATAGTGTGTTGCTCACTCTCAAACACAGAAGCTTCGTCTGCACTTACTGCGCTCACATCTGTTTTCTTTTGGACAGAGAAGACTGTCAAGCACAAGCATTTCTGTGTCCGCACACACACGAGGCCAAAGCTTTATCAGTGTGATCACGCTGCTCATGTTTTTATAGGAAAATTATTTGATGAGGAGATGCAGGACAGGGTGTGTGTGTGTGTATATAAGTGTGTGTTGCCAGCGCCTGAATTAGTGCCCTAAACGGACCCATAGTAATCCTGTTGTTAGTAGATTGTAGTTTAAGTTTACTGCTTGCACGAACCCTCCACAGCCGAAGGCAAACATCAGGATTTCTCTCATTTTGTTGTTGTTTATGAGGCCCTGAAGTCCTGTGATGAGCAACAGAAACACGAACACGAGCAATCATCACACACACTGTATGTTCCCTATGGCGCGCATCCAAAATGAATCCTTTGATGAGCCTCGCTGTGGTCGTCGCCCTGTTTGACCTTGACAGATCGTAGTTCAGAGGAGTGAAAGCATCAACGTCTTCATCAGCGTCCTCATCGCCGTCCTCTGCGCCGTCTGCTGCGTGCAGAGACAGAGGCTGCAGCAGGCCGCATCAATAACCACAGCATGCCAACACCAACAAGACCAGGTCGTTCATTGTATTGATATTTACAATTTTAAAATATATACTACAGGATGTACACGTGTAAACTCTTACTTATGATAAAGAGCACCAGAGAGAGAAGAAGAATGTGGGGTGCCAGAAGGAGGCAGAGAAAGAATCGGGATGGACTTAAAGTTGACAAAAAGTGCTTACGACGCACTGCCACTTGGCCCGAGCATAAATCCCCCCCTCCCCCCCCCCCCCCCCCCCCCCCCCTGCTCTTACATGCTCTCGTCAGCTAATTATCCAGAATTAGAATCTCCTTTCACACCAGCGGTGTCAGTCCGCCTTAGCTTGATGTGTCAAGGCCCCTCATGACTGGGTGCTAAACTCGCGACAGCTGACGAGTGCGAGGGGCGCCACGGCTAATTGTAAGTGAAAAGCTGGGCAGCACTGACAGTTGGGGGGGGGGGGAGAGAGAGAGAGGGAGAGAGGCTCTTTGTTTGAGGGCAGATGGAGGAGGGGAGGGGTTTGTTTGTGTTCTGCAGGTGGGCACAGGGTGGCATTTCCAAGCCGGTACCCGTGTTTGATGACCGGGTGGCGTAAAGGGAGGGAGGAGGGGCGGGGGGTGTTAAGGGTCCTGCGGCACCCAAATATCTGCTCAGCAAGCTGAAAGGAGGAAGGATGGAGGGTGAGAGAGGGAGGAAAAGAGAGGAGGAAGCCAAGTGTGAACAAACAGGTAGGTGTGATGGAGGAGGACAACAAATCCTTTCTTTCAGGGCACGTCCACAAAGATCATCCGTCCTCATTTCTTGTGACCACCATCGGTGTGACAACAGGCTGTGTGTGTGTGTGTATGTGTGTGTGTGTGTGTGTGTGTGTGTGTGTGTGTGTCTGTGTGTGTGTGTGTGTGTGTGTGTGTGTGTGTCTGTGTGTGTGTGTGCGTGCGTGCGTGTGTGCGTGTGTGTGTTGTTAGGTATTGCTATGTAAGTAGTTTTGTATGCAGGTGTGGTGTGCTGCACTCTGAGCCTCTGGGACTCTGTGCATGTGCTGGATGTTGTTTGTGTGTCTGTGTTGTTTGTGTAGAAGCAAGGATGTGATTTGCATTTTGTGCGTGGGTGGGTTGGTGTGTGTCTGCCTATAGGGAATAATGAGTGACACTGTTTGACAGTTTAAAAACTCAAATAATTTGGAGGTGCCTGGCTGTGATTTTCTGTACAGATGTGACTGTGCGCACATTGGTGTGTGTGTGTGTGTGTTTTACGAGCAGCTGCAATCTGAGGTTAAATGCCTCCTTGCCAGGCCAAATTAAATGTGTCACCAGTGCACAGAGGGCGTGATGTGGAGTGATGGAGGCTCGTCACCTGTCTCTCCAGGGCACCCCAGTGTCTGAGGAGGAGTCGCTCAAAAACACAGGATAGATTTGTGACACAAACTCTGAATTCTACCCACACGGTCACTTTATTTACTAACAAGATGAAATAGCTTTGCACAATGAGGCATACCAATTGTTTAAGGTTAATCATGTTTCACCTAGTTAAAGATTTGTTGAGCTGTAATGTGAATGGGACTCTAATCACCGTTTGCTAAGTTACGTCCTAAACTTCCAGGCATTAAAGCATTTTTATTCGTCTTTTCTTACTTCTTTTATTTGAAAATCTACGTCTTATTCCTCCACAGAGGAAACGTGTTAATTGTCCATGATAATTCATTGTTGTGATAATGATTACACCCATTACCTTATAAACCCAGAGTAGCTGTTGACCTTCCATTTATGTGTTTGCTCGAAAGCTAAACAGGCAGGCACAGGGACTCGACAGTCAGCCAGCAGCCTCCACTCCAACAGTACTTTCGCTCACTTGAAGACTGGAAACAGCTTTTTTCCAGCGAGTGTAGATTTGTGCGGATTAGGCCTCCGCTCCTCAGCCGAGGGCTCGGAGGGATTCTGTGCCGAATAGGCCAGGAAGCAGTTTGGAATTGGATGTTGTTCCTCCCCTCTCATCATTACCCTCAAACCCTCACAAAGGGCCCAAATCTCCCAGTGCCTTTGAACCTGTCTTTCCAAATGAAAGCCACGGCCAATGAAGGGGCTTTTCTTATTCTTCCTTTTTACTGAAAGGAGGAGAGAGAGGGAGAGCGAGCGAGCAAGCGAGAGAGGAAAAGAAGCGCTTTAGAGCCTAATTTTCCCTCTCCCGCTCCTTCCTTCATTCTTCTCCAGGCCGGAGCCACTTGTTGGAGGAAAAAGCGAATTTCTGGAAACATTCCTGGAGTTGTTGTTCTTTATTTTCTCCAATAAACCAGTATGTCCGCTCGCTGTTCTTTGGACGCAGGCGGCGAGGGCCCAAAAAAAAAAAGAAGCAAGGAATTAAAAAGTGAAGGGGAAACCTGGCTAAAGGAGAGGAAGAGAAAGAAAGGGCTCTGGAGACAGCTGTTGGAGAGGTTAGTTGGAGATTTCCAGCCATTAACTTCAGTCCTCGCCGCCTCGCCCACTTGAAGCAGACAAGAGCCGGGACAGGCCCCCGCTATGAAAAGGGACAGGACCCAGCTTGATCTTGTGGGGAAATTGTTTACAAGTGGGACCCTCAATTTCACAATAGAGCAGAGTGCAAGAAAGTAGGAAAGCAGGGGAACAAGGAGGCAGGGGGGCGGGAGGAGAAAGAGCTAAAGGATGGAGGAAGGAAGGAAATGAAAGAATAGTTTGTTGAAAAAGTGAAACAAATCTGCCAAAGCATGGGAGCGAAAGTGAAAGAGCGTGGAGTGAGAGTGATTAAGTGCCGACCAATGTAGGGCCAGAGACGGGCGCGGCTGTGACACAAAGTGAAGGACCCTGTGGGGTGGGGGTGGGGGGGAGGTGGGGGTGGGGGGAGGTGGGTCCTTCTTTTTCTTTTCAAAGGCAGGATAAACAAGGAAATGAGTCTGTAATCATTTCCAGAAATTGCCTTCCTCCTCGCCTCTCCGCTACCAGGCAGACTAACCGCCTCCGTTCATTAGCGGGCCACAGCCTGATTAAAGACACTCATTGTCCCACATGGAGGCCGGCGGAGGATCTTCAGTCCGCCGCTGTCACAGCCAATGATACATCAGGTAGCTTTGTGCTAATCATGACATCCTGACCGTGATGAGGGTGTGCAGACGGACGCATGTGTCCACTCTTACACTGTGTAGCACTAGAGACTGAAACACACTCGCTATGTTTTCATACAATAACGGCGATAAACCAAATGTTCCCAAATGTCACTTATACACCGTGAAGTGATGGAAATCAGCACAAATCAAAGGTTCAGAGGCTTAATCAGAGTAGCAGACCTAGATTATGAGATCTTAAATCGATCAATTCTGGCATGAAAATAGTTTAGATGCAGTAAGTCACCACCTCTGCATGCCACTTATGAGAACGATCTCATCTAATTCATTCTCTCAATGTAGTATATGACCCAATCCTATTTTCTCCTTAATTGTTGTATAGCAGGAGTTTTGACATTCTGAGTGTTGAAAATGATTATTTACTCAAATCAAATCTAATCAGCATAAATGCCTTTAAAGAGGTCAGCACTCCCTTGAACTGAACCCCCTTTGAAAGAGGGAGTGAAACATCCTCCATCCCGATCTGATTGCGGCCCATTAATTCAATTGACGGGCCGCTGTGGGCCCACCGAGCTCATCGCACACACTCGTCTGAGCTGTAATACGCTAATGAGCCATCACGTCAGCTCTGCCCGCACACGAGAGAAGATACATGTCACCGGCGTGTCGCTCAGTCAAATGTCCCAGTGAGAGGCGCTCTGACTTGGCAGCACCCCTGTACGTCTGCGTGTGTCTGCCATCTGTAATCCCGTGTGCAGGTGCTGATCATGCAAACGACCTTAATCTCATCTGTAATTCCCCCACTGTCTTTTCCCACGTGGCCTCCAAATAGTTGGTAGAAGAAAATCTCCAAGAGGATCAGTGCGTAAATTCTGTCACGAGTTTGTCTCCGTGTGTCCCTCGGTGTGTTTACATTCGCTTTGAAACTTTGATTAGACTGCGCCTAAAGCGTTGAATTTGCGTTTACAAATGTCATGCATGTCCTTAATGCATGTGCTCCTTACCCGGGTGGCGTCTGCATTGTGATTGGCTCTCAGGTCGGAGTGGTTTGCATCTCCTCAGAGGGGCAGACTCGCCTCGCGCCATGGTGATGAGACGCGGCAGGTAGACTGTGAGAGCCGCACGCTATTGGCCGGTTGGTGAGGATTGGAGGAGGGAGAGTCCTCCATTTTGCACAACTGCAGCAACTTCATGTGTGTTTAAACAGTTTGGCTTTCCCAAGTCCATACAGAATAAACAACAGTGCAGAAATATGAACTGATCTCTTAGAGTTCCAGTTTCAGCACCGGGCGAGAATGCGGAGGTTTAAGCCGGTTTTGCCAAATATTTCTCTCATTTGTTACCTTCAGAGAAATGATCCTTACTTTTCTCTTCCCTGTGGTTCTGTGCTGGCCACTCCTCCTGACCTTAATCCTCCCATGCCGTGAACCAGCAGCCATTTCCTGCCACAAATGTATCCTCCTTTGCCTGTATTCAAAGGAGTTACAGACGGAGAGAAATAGAGGGAAAGAGCGCGAGGCGGCATTCAAAGCGAGAGAATAAATGGCGGACGGAGAATAAATCAGAGAGGGAGGGTGAGAAACCGAACAAAACGCCAGGGAGAAGTAGGGAAGAATGGAGCCTTGAAAGCAAAAAGGGCGGTCTGGCAGGCGGACAGACGGTGAGTTGTGGTAGGTTAGGGGGCCGGGGAGGAAGTGTTTGGGTTTTATTGGTTTCATATGACACGACAGAACCTTTTTAAGATGTTGTAGACGCGCTGGTAAAAAAAGCAGTCTGCCCACCCCTGCATTAAGTGCCTCTGTGATCTCGGCCATATTTATAGCCACTGTCTTGTGTCACATGGCTTCCATTTCTTCACTTGCTCAGACCCCCTGTGGCCGCTTTTACAAGAACAGGTATGGAGAGGTCAGGCGCACCCTCGTCACCGGCCCCGGTCGCCACGGAGAGGAGGGGGGGGAGCGAAAATGAGTCCTTAGTTAAGTTTTGAGGACAGCGTAACATAATATATGAAGAATACGAATGAATAAATGAAGTTCAGAACGTGACCTCATACATGCAGAGGCCAGCTTTGAACAGGCGCATGCAAAATGGCTGCCGTACATGTGTGAAAACACAGATATGTGAATCCCGATATCAAGGTCAATGTTAATCTAAAGTGTGAATGCTTGCAGGATGCGCTGTGATCGTATCTCTTTCCTGAGTGAGCAGCGAGGGGCGTGGGATCATGGGATAAAACCAGGCCACATGTAAAGGTCACCCATGTTTGCCTCCAGATTTACATGCATGATGAGTAGAGTAAACTTTTGTCCGGACTGCACAGCAAATCGCCTGTTACCAGGTGAAAGTGATGAGAAGCATGGCGGAATTTGTCTAAAGTGTCCATCTCTGACACCGCCACGCCGCCACTATTTCTTTCGGCCTTTATAACACGCAGTCAGAAGGAAAATGTAGATCTGCTCCATTGTCTTTGTTTAGACCGTTAACATCACACAATGCTTTGAGGCGTTGCGGGGCGGAGGACGGACGATTTCTGTGTCGGCCCTCACCTTGCCCCCCGGTGGACTGATATAAAACATAGGAGGGAGTATGTGAGCGGCGCCGCTTGTTAATGTCAAGTATAAGCCCGAGGTTGTAACGGAGCCGAACGTATAGGCTCCCCTTTTGTTTCATGTTTTAAAAAAAAGAAGCCAAATGCCAAATTTCTCCCGTCAGCTCATGCGGCGCCTTTCTTTGAAGTCTCTGGAGCCTAAATTTTCCTCCGTGCGGTATTTTCAGTGATCCTTTCCCTCTGATGGAGCGCCACGCCACAGAAACGGACTGATTATGGTGCAGGGAAGTGGCACATGTAAGTCGCTGCTCCCTGACCGAGCATAAGGCTGACAACTCTAAATAAACCTGTGTGTTTCATGGGCTTCATGTGTGTATCGGGCCGTTTTCAGGCCTCTAGACTTTGCCGTGACTCATTTCATGTATGACAGCAGCCAAGCTCTTCCCACACACCCGCAGCAGGTCCACAGTGTATCCACAGTGGTGATGTTTCCAGTGTTTCAGTTATAAATATTTGCATCGTGACAGCACTCTTTATGAGTTTCATTTCCATGTCAATAACACGGCAAGTTCATTATGCCGATGTATGGAAATTTGAAGCAGTCGCACCCTAAAATGTCTCCCGGGTGGGTGTCAGGAATGTGATGCAGCTGGACATGGAGGCAGGATTGATGACTCGGCGAAGAACAACAAGAAACATTTCCCTCAAACATGATATCTACAGATTTACGTTACACCACATGATATAAATACAAGTGATTTAGCGATTTTTGACTCTTTTTCTCACATCTCTCGTCACCTATGGGAGCACAGATCCTGCTCTCCTCTGTCCCTTTGCCCTGACTCCTGACTTGTAGGAGTTGCTGGGAGACGGGATGTGATCGAGGCCTGAAACCCTTCAGATGACATTTCCTCCAAATTGTGCACTTGGTTTTCTAAAACACCTTGGATATGAAATGTTTTCGAAAGGGAAGCGAAGTGATGACCCGATTGTCAGGCTTGGTGTAAGATCAGGAGTCATGAGTAAGGGAACCAAGAACATTCATCCTTTAGTAATGTCAAGGTGCTCTAGTGATAAATCTTTACTCTGTGTCAGAACTCAGGAGCTGAACAGACTTACATGACACACACACACAGAACAGAACAGAAGTCTCTCTCTCACACACACACACACACACACACACACACACATATGCACAGAGTGTTAGTTTTAGTGGGCACTAAAAACCCCACTGTTAAACACTGTTTTTTGAGTTCCTTAAAAGCATTTTTCCCCTCTCTGGCATCGGCACTTTAATCTACTACGGGGTTTCTGGTACATGAGGGATGGAATAAGCCGGGTTGGAAGACCCCCACACATCGCAGACTCCTTGTAAAAAAGCACGAAGCGAGGGCCTAATTAGATTTATTGTAGCAATCAGAGAGGGAGGTGTGTGCACGACTTTGTGACCTCTGGACCATCCTGGACAGAATCATTTGCAGTTGAGATCAGAGAGGCGAAGATTAAATCTGTAGCTGACCTGGTTCATCTCAGTGGCTGCTCCCCTCACATGTGCTGACAGTTAATGTTCAATTCCCCCAACCTGAATTGCAGCTTATCAATGCTTTATGATGATCAACGCCCAACAGGTGAACTGGGCAAATGTTAGCACCTATCACCCAGATAAGGATCTTCCCTTTGAATTCAGCCTCATCAAACCAGATTTACTGGGCACTCGTGTGTGTGTGTGTGTGTGTGTGTGTGTGTTGTTGCTGCTCACACTACGCTACACTGGTTCAGAGGGAGAGCGGTGCAAGTGGGGGCACATCGAAACATGACGACGTTTCCCTCCCTCTTCTACTGTCTTGTAAAAGGGATTTTTATTTGCACTTTTCCCCCTTTTAGAATCTTGAAAGCAGGATGAAGGAGAAAAAGGCCCCAAGCTCTCTCTCTGTCTCGCTCTCTCTTCAGGGGATAAGACAGTCATTCCAAGAGAGAGAGAGGAAGAGGGGAAAGGGTTGTGGTTGAGTTTAAGGGGGTCGGAAATTCCTAAAGGCCAAAGGTCAGGTTCAGGGGGATAGAGGTGAGCTGTTTTGAGTTTTAAGGACTTTGTTTTATAAAGTGTTTGGAACAGAGATACTGGGGAAGTTAGAGGGCGAGGAGGTGTGTGTGTGTGTGTGTGGGAGGTGGGGGGAGGGCACTGATTTTGAAAGAAGGGAATGAGATTTATGACATGTGATGGAACTGAAAAACAATCAATGAGGAAGAATGAATTCCAGAGTCAGAGCGGCGGGTCCGAAGAAGGTAAGAACAAAGAGTCTGAGATACTGCTGCTGCAATCCAGAGACGCAATGGGATGCCACTGTAGTGTGTGTGTGTGTGTGTGTGTGTGTGTGTGTGAGATAGAGAGAGGACAGGGGGAGTGTGTGGGGGGGTCGATCCCTCCATGCTGTAGATGGGATTAGATTAGGTTAGATGAGATTAGGGATTGTTTGGGAATAAACTGTTTGTATGACTCCAATACTAATCCTCGCGCAACAGCCGTTGGTCCTGTAATCTTTGGCAAAGGAGGAGAGGAGGCGAGGACAGGAGAGGAGGCGAGGCCACATTTGCCTGTACTGGTTTGCCTGGTCAGGAATCACAGTCTTTCCCAGTTCAGACTGTGTTGGTGTCACTTCTCCTTTGTTTCTGCCCCCCACAGTTACGTTACGTTCTAATTCATATGTGGGTGTAGCAACTGGAGTGTGCAGCTTCTTCTCTAACTCCTCATACATTTCTATCCACAAAGAAATAAAACAAAAGTAAAAAAAAGACCGCACAGTAAATTTTTCTAAACGTGATGTCATTTATGGATTTTGGTGGTAACACTTGGCCGGAGTGTTATTGGTTCAGTTCTCTGTGAAGGCGCGGCCCAATCATAAGAAGTGTGGGCTCTGTGGAGCTGTTGCATCACGTCCTGTTGGCTCCTGTAACTCAACACACTCGCAAATTTAATGTGAGAGTCGCTGAATTAAAATGGACTGGTTAGCTCACGTTTTTTAAAACTGCCGTCACATGCACACACACACACGCACACGCACACACACGCAGTGAATCAATTCCTGTCTCCGCTATCAATCCATATCTCGATCGTCGGGCCTCCTGATGTGAATAAACTGGGCTGCAGGCCGAAAGGCAACCCAATACTTTATATATTTCACTGGTGTCAAAGTGTCAGGATGAAGTGACGCCTGCTGGCACTCGGTGAATTTCTCCTCTTGTTTCCAAGCACCCAGGATAGTTCAAGTTTCATTTGCCTGTCGATGTAAAAACGTTCCCTGACCCGTCGCGATCTCCGATGTTATTTTCAGAGCTTGTGACCACATAGTAGTTGTTGTTTTTTTGTTTTTTACAAAACAAATCGCTCGTTCTCGCGGAAAGGCGACCGAGCCAATTTGCTTCTGGCAAATCCCTTTTTTCCTCGCCGTTTTACATAAAGTCTTTGTGTGGAAGCCATGCAGCCATGCGCTCAATCAGTGGGAAATGGAGCACCGGGGGCTTCTCGTCGGACATGCAGCAGTAAAAAAAAAAAAAAGAAAAAGGGCGAAGACTCAGGTAACCAGCAAGTGTAATTAGGAGTACGGCTGATCCCTGTGAAAGCTCCTCTTTGCCACTTTCTCCCCTGCACTGTAGGCTTTGGCACGAGTGGCGGAGAGGGTCACTGTTTAATAATGAACAGGTCGAGCCGGCTGTAACGGATACATGCACCTGCTTTATACATCAGTCAATTACCTAATTAGAACTCTCCCTCAGGGGAAAGCTAATACCTGCTGCCGGAGCAGGAGGACAACTCCTTCCATGTGAAAGGAGGCGCTCACCAGACAAACGGATACCTGTGAGTCTGCGTGCGTGTGTGTGTGTGTGTGTGTGTGTGTGTGTGTGTGTGTGTGTGCGGGCGTGCATGTGCGTTCACATGCAAGTGCGACGCAGATAAATAGGAAGTTTTTTGGGGTTTTTTTTGCGCAGATCAAGTACCCAAGGACACTCATGGGAACTTGTGCTCCGTGCGACTGCGATCCGGTAACAATCCTGCCCTGCCCACCCTCTCACACACGGAGCCCTCTGCCCCTCGCATTCATCCCACCCTGAGAAAGAGAGCAGCGGAGGCCCTGCTCGCCTTCTGAGAGGGCACAGATTAAAGAGGGGGCGTCGGCTCGTACAGGTGTGGCAGATTCAGTTTAGGCCTCTGAAGAATGGGCTCCATCCCAAACCAGGCATCCCTCATGACCTCTGCCCCACCCTTGCTGCACCGGCCCTCCCCTCTTGACCAGTAAACTCCCCTTCGCCTGACGCAACCCCTCGCTGCCCCGCGCCATGTTTCATACTCCGTAGCCGAAATCAATCGGCGCTTATTAATAACGCCGACAGCGTAAACGTATCCTCGCGAGGGGAGAGGGATGGAAGTGAGAGAAGAAAACGATGACTGAGATTGCGTCGGTGGCGGTGTGGGGGAGGTGGGTCATGTTCCTGAAAATCAATTTTCACACAGCAGAACTATTAGGTTATTGAGACGTGGGATGAATGATTGGGGGCTGTAGGGTGATTGTGTGTGTGTGTGTGTGTGTGTGTGTGTGTGTGTGGGCGGGCGGGCATTTACTCTAAATTGCACAACTGGAGTGAACCACAGAATTTAGAGCCATTCTGCAAAGCATGACTCAGGATTTTGGTTCATCCATACGTCGCCTCCTTCCTTCCTTCCTTCCTTCCTTCCTTCCTCCCTCCAACTTAAGTGCTCACTTTCGCCGAGCATCCCGAAGTCGAAAGAGAGAGAGAGAGAGAGAGAGAGAGAGAGAGAAAGTGGCAGAGAGATAGAAATGTGTCCTGCCTCAGCGAGAAATCTCAAAGTGCTTGCCGACTCTTAGCTGCTAATACAGCTAATGCAGTAATGTAAGGGCCAAGGCGATTAATGAGAGCGCTCTGCCCCTGACATCTCAGACACCCTAATGTTACTGCAGCGTCTCCCTAGCCGCGCTTTAATCCATCACTGGGCCCTGTAACCCAATTACGGCCTGACGCTTTACTTTTAGCTCCCGTGCTCCGTTGTTCACACACACACGCACACACACACATCTAGAGAAAGGGCAAACACGCATGCACAGGCTGGGGTTTAGACAAGAGTGTTTTGAGGGGTAGTAGGACATTTTGCTCTTCAGCCTGCTCGTCTATTGTCACACACTATATTAGGCAGAAATTATAGCGTTGTCATGTCAGGCGGAGCGCTCACCTTGTGTAACATGATACAAACTTCTCCCAGCATCGCTCAGAGTGATCCCTCTAAATCCTCCAGCCCCGTATAAATTATATAAAAGCTTCAACCCCGCGTTTTATCGTTTAACCCCGCTCTCCCTTTTAGCTCCCAACTTCCACATGTTGTTTGCGTGTTCGGGGGCCTTTCAGATCTCAAGCCGTACTGTACTGAACTCTGATTAGCGAGGTTAACTAATTTCCTGCGTTCCCGTTGCGTTCCCGGCCTCTCCGCCTCCTCGCTGTGTGATTGCGATGGTTGCGCTACGCATAACGTGCTCCGTTCCCAGCGGTCCATCAGCCCTGCGCTTTAGCTAAGGGCCGCATATATATGTCCTGCATTTTTCATGAGGTCCCCCCCCACCTCACCCCTGTGCAACATTTATGATTTGCCCTGGTGGTTTTAAAACAATACTGGACTCCCTCTCCCACCAGGATAAACAGGAAGAGCCCTAACATCTGGAACATGCTGCACCTGAGGGCATCTCCATATGCTACCATGTAGGAAGAGTTCGCTGGACCCCCAAAACCCCTCCCTCCCCTCTCTCTCTCTCTCTCTCTCTCTCTCTCTCTCTCTCTCTCTCTCTCTCTCTCTCCCTCCCCCTCCCTCCTCTCTCTCTCGCTCACTCTCTCTCTCGTCAGTTATGTCACACACAGAGTAACAGCTCTGTCAATCAAGAGATCTATGTGCTGGCTTCCTCTAAATCAGGTGGATTGACTCCTTAAGAGTTACTGGAGGAGCCTACTTCCATTAGCCACTCCCAACGGCAAATTAACTTAAATGTACCCGCTCAATAAAGTTCAAGACAATCATTTGCATGTCAATGTCCTTTCTCTTTCTCTCTCTCTCTCTCTCTCTCTCTCTCTCTCTCTCTCTCTCTCTCTCGCTCTCTCTGAAGGCCTTCTTCCCAAACGTACAGCTGACTCGAGCAAATCCCGAGACTCACCGCGATTCCGTTTGCACTAAAGCCAATTAGAGCAGAGAGCTGATGGCAAAGAGGGAAATCGGTTACGCAGGGGGGACAAATGTTGCTCCCTGGTGTTAGAATGACAGAAATCGGCTCAGAAATGCGAGATTCTGTTTGCTTACAGTCACAGGCGCCACACATGCGAGTGTTTGGGTTCTGCACTGATAGTGTGTGATTAAGTTTCCACTGTCCTATTTGTCTATTGAGTGAATTTTAACATAATTTGTGTTGAATTAAGTGGATCAAAATTGAACGGTGGCAGCAAGAGACACGAATCACAAAACCATGTAGCACAAAGCATTAAGACTCAACTGGAAAAAAGTTAATACCACATTTTTAATTAACAATAAAATGTGATTAGAAGACAAGACACGTATGAGATGGAAACATTTAAGACAAAAGTGTGAAAAAAGCCTTTTAAATAAAATATTAAATCCTGACGAATACCAAAATAACCCCACAAGAACTTAAAGCTTACATCATTTTAAACCCCAAATGCCAACTTGGACCTTATAATGCTGAGGTCACGATTGTGTCAAACTAAAGTGAATAATGTTGAGAAGAGCGTGCGGCGGTGAAAAAGCTTCCGCACGCAGGATTTTGGCTCATCCACTCGTTTCATTTTCGCCAAAGCAATGAACTGCGTCTCCTAATACATCACTCGTTGTCACCGTCCATCCTCCGATCAATACATCACTAAGTTTCTGATGGCAGTTTAACCCCGCCCTCGCCTCCGCTCGCTCCATCACTCCATCCCAACACGCTCCTCGACTCCGTCTCACGCAATCCATCTGCCATCTTAATCCCGGACTGTTCCATTTTAAGCCCTGAGGTCACCGTTATTCTGTCCGTTCAGTCTCCCTCCATTGGATTTCTGTTTCTATATTTCTATTCTCCTCATTTCCATTTTGTTGTTATACTGGCCAGGAAATCACAAAACGCAGAAACAACTAGCAAGCATGCGTTTGCATGTTTGCAGGCGGTTACGTGACATCTACATCCTGCTTTAGATAAACAACAGGGCCGCCTTCAAGGAGGACGGCCTGAAATGGAAATGGGCGCACGTGTCGCAATGTAAACAATGCAAAACGTAAGGCTGTTTATAGCCCGGCAGGATTTACAAACCAGCGTCAGAGACAATATCTGTCGTCATTGACTTCATTATTATATGGATACTTGGTTTTTGCTTTGACTGGCTATGAAAATCAGGTGTGGCTAAAAGAACATTAAAGTTGTGCTTGCGAACATAAAGACTCAGAGTTTATACATCACGATACTGGACACAAGGATTAGAGTTGTAATCTCTTCTCTTGTCTGTGTATTATAATCAGAGGATTTGAGGATTTGACTTTAATGTTTCACTGTAAAAGTTTTCTCATCTTATTCATCATCTCTCTTCTTCTTCTGCTCTCCTCTTCTTCTCTCCTCCTCCTCTTCCAGCCCCTGGGCGTCTTTCAGCATCAGATGTCATCCTGCCAGAGACAAAGTAAGCCCAACAAACATGCAAGCTGGACCTTGGAGGAGAAGACCTCCTCAATCTCAAGTGCTGTAAGTGCCCGGGAGTCGTCTTACAAGAAACACTTATTGCATTTTGTATTGAGCATGATGTTATGAAAAATTAATACCGTGGATGGTTTGCCGCCTTCTCCGTATAGCCGCTCGCGCGCTTGTGTGTGTGTGTGTGTGACAGCGTGTGTCTGCGTGCATGCACTGTAGATGTACGTACACCGTCTTGCCCTCCCTCTGCTCCATTGCATGTGTGTGTGTGTGAGCCTGTGTGTGTGTGTGCTTGCGTGTGACTTGGCACAATAGTTGCAGCAGATAATTCCGCATCTCGCGTAAGCGTACTAGTATCACAGATCTCCATACCTCCAGAGGGCCCATGTGTTCCCAGCTGCTGTATTGATGGTAGTTACTGCACGGGCCTCCATTTGCTGCATTTAGGCTCTTTATTCCCCCAGGTTAGTGCATGTATTGACTCCACTATTGGCAAAACAATATGGTAAAAAGACTACACGGGAGCCAACTGATATGTATACAAAAACAAAAACGGCTGAAAACAACAGACGCAGCACTCTGCAGTACGCCGCCGTAATCGAAGTACTTTACGGCGTATTTATGTGAAACGTAGCGTGATAGGTTACACATGAGGATATCATGTTGCTCCGCCCTCTCACCAAACAACTTCAACCGGTTCAGCTGCTCTCCCAGCTTTATTTGATTTCATTTAGGAAATGAATACACGGAACCTTTATTTTTATGTTTATATTAAATCACTGTGTATTAGATCAATGGGAAGATAAAAGGAAAATTGATAGCAAGAAAAAAACTTTTTTTTTTCATGGAATTTTACCACATAATTTGCCATACACAGACACACACACACACACACACACATACCCCTGCTTCCCTGCTGCTCGGTCCTAAATCCCCAGTTTGATTGTATTTATTTATTTTTTGCACATTCCAAAAAGATCCTCAATCATTACTTATATATTTAGTGAACCGTGTTTTACTGTGCATGGAGTGTGTCACAGTAGTTTAGGCTGTGCTGTTCACAGGAAACAATGAGAAACAACACAAATAAAATGTACAATTGCAATATTATAATGAAAATCAGAGGGGTTGAACAGTAAATGTGTGTGTGTGACTCCTGGATGCCAGGGACACACACTATCAGCCAGCTGGGTCAAGTCTGTCCTGCATAAGAGCAATCCAAGGAAAAGCCTTCCTCCTCTCCTCTCCACTCCTCTCTCACTTTCTGGAAATAGTCATTGAGCCTCTCCGGACATTGATGGATGAACTGTGAACTCCTGACCCAGTGAAATATACCCAGAAGCCCTTGTGCTAAGTGCCTGGAGAATCCCAGCACAGCACGCAGTGTGGCAAAGGTCACAACGCTGTGACAACAACCTGCGCCAGCATTGTGTAACCGCCATACACGCATTTTATTCTTGTACTTGACACATACTTCTACACACGTGCTAGATCACACACACACACACACACACACACACACACACACACACACACACACAACCATGAACATACTCGTAACAGAGGCGTACACACATAGCCAGCACAGTGGACATGTGATGAAGCCGGACAAGATGGACAGCCGTCGCTCCCCAGACAGGAAGTTGGCTTCCCCCAAGCCTGCAGGCCGCAGCTGAGCTGCTAATGAGTCAGAGGAGGCTCAGCAGATGTTCCATCTGGAAACAAGTCAACAAGTATCTCAACCAAGCATCACTGCTTCAGTCTCATCTGCACCTGTAGCCTAAACCGTGGCTGTGATGTGTGTTTGACGTGTTGCTTCACGGTTATGAGGCAGAATGCTTGGACGAGGATGAGGATGATGAACGGACACATGGAGCGTTTATGATGTCACCCAGTTTGAATTTCCTCATCATTCTGCCCTGGAGGTAAAATGTAGAGAAAACACAATATGTCAAAAGCTTAAAGACACTGTCCTTCCTCTGCGGCGTGAGGCTCAACTTAATTTCTCATCTGCTGCAGTGATTTGACCAAAGGGCTGGAGGCTGCGGGGACATCAGCGCCCCCCCTCACCCCACAGTAACCCTAATGAGTCCCTCTCTACGTTCTTCTTCCTGTTTCCCCGCTGCTTGCCTCTCCTCCTCCTCCCTCCCGCCCTGACCCCTCCTCTCTGTCAGTTCGTTCTCGCCGTCCCCCTAGTCCAGGTTATTTCCGCCACAACAGACATGGGTGGGGCTTGAAATCCTCCCAAACCACACACGGGCCCTGGGGGCGGGGAAACCCAGCCGCGTGGCAGTCGAAGCATCCCTGCTCTCGACCTCCTCACCTCACCGCGTTTCTCCATCCTGCCTCTGGGGCTGGAACGCGGACGCCGGCGCCCCTCTCCTCCTTCCGCATCCCGTCCACGTAACCTGTATGTGTGGCATAATAAGCACATTTGGCTCTCCGCTGTTCCACTGGGCAGCTCACTGTCCACTCCAACATCTCCAGGCGTCTCCTCTGAGCCAAAGAGACGAGGAGGTGTCGGGGCGATGTTCTGGGTGCTGGCTTCAAGCTAGACCTGAGAGAGTGGATGTGTCACATCGTCACAAACCGCTCGCAAGTTGAGCACGACTGCCAAGAGGCAATGAGGCCAACGTGTAGAGGCGACGCTCGGCTGTGCAAGACAGCGCGTCTCTGCGTTGTCCTCATATCCGATTAATAACACGTTAAAGTCGTACTCGTTGCTGCGTCAGGATCTTTTTCAAACCGCCTATTTTCCAGGCATACGAAGCCTCCAGATGATGATGCACGCGGGCCAGAACGTTCATGTTTTCTTAGCCTATCGATTCCACGGCTCTCCTGCGCACTCAAGGCTCTCAAGGCCGGCATTAAAACGACTTACTTCCCTTCTCCATCTTTAATTGATGGAGGATATTTGCTCTCATCCGCCCACGCTCTCAGTTCTCTACTCCTCACCCTTGATATTAACAGTGTGAATGCCTATGGATAATAAAGGCTGCTTTTGTGCCCTTACTGGTTTCTTTCTTGGCCTGACATGAACAAGGCAGTTATGGCCGCCTTAAGAGCTTATGGATTAAAAGGAGGATGTGCTCAGTGAGTGCAAGACGAGACATTAAGAGCTCTTTATTAGCTAATCAGGGAGACAATGGGCTTAAAGCACTTCTGTAAAACAATATAACGATGAAGGCAAAAGGATTCTGCGCAGGACTCTGTGCTCCATTTGCATTAATTAAGAGAGCAGCGATCTGTATTGCAGCAATTAAGAGAGTGTGGCTGATAAATTGAGGATAAAGCTGCTTTTAGCCACGACAAGATGCTACTGCTTAAGATATAACAAATGAATGCTCCGCCAACATTTTGGAGAGATCACTATAAAATATGTTTTTAATTCTGATAGATGGCAGTACGCTGTGTAATGAACACCAAAGTGTAGAGCTATGTCCCAAAGGCCTATGCTGCTTTCTGTGTGCTAATCTAAGTCAGTGTACTATTTTAAGCAATAGTGGGTAGAAAACAAAGTAGATGTGTGTGTGTGTGATGTTTTTGGGAGGACCTAATTCCCTCATGAGCTTGCTAACCAGCATGTATGCAAATTTAACGTAACATGAACCAATATAGTTCATGTCCTGTGCAACAAATATGTAAAACTGAAACATATGTGTTTCTAATAAGCAAGTAAGTGTGATTTTTACCTTGCTATGTATACTATTTAGTTTTACTTTAGCTGTCATCATTATTTACTGCGCATTTAAGACAAAGCATATGCGTGTGTGTGTGTGTCAGTCTCTTGTCAGTCTGTCATAACGTCCATCAGTGGCCGACAGTGTGCGGACGAGAGGCGAGCGGACAGACGCCCGGCCATTATATCACTCTGCTTTCCATCGTCTTTCACCCCCCTGCCAGGAAATGATTAGAGAGCTGGAAGGAAGTTTAGCACACGTCTGTAACGTGTGAAAGCCTGACGGGGTCTGCCTGTCCATACACACACACACACACACACACACACAGGCCAACAAGAGTTCAAACTGTATTTCACGTTTATATTAGCTCTTTTATGGGATTTCTTAATGTTGCGAGTCCATAAATTCGTCATTCTGTTGTCTTTCCAGAACATTTCAATGCTGCACTTAGACTTGAATGTATATTGAGAGTATGTGAGAGAATGTGAAATGTTGATTTTGGGTCCGGCTGCCGTACTTGATGGCATTGGAGACGTGGGAGGAAGCGATGTTGGGTCTGATTTTTGTAGTTGGGGTTAGGTGTTTAACTCCCAGGCGTGCCCATGTGACCCAGCATGTGAACCCGTCTGCTGGTCCACGAGTCGACCAGATCTCACGTGACCTCTGCCCTGCCTGAACGTGGAGTCAGTGTCACCTCAATGTCGTGTTTGTCACTTTTTTAGCAAAGTGTGTTTCACGATCTAAACGTAAATATTCTCAAAATCTAACTTTGGACGCTGAGACTCCAAATGCACTCTGATGGCTTCAACCATAAACCGCAGGAAATTTGGCCAGAAAAAGAAATCAGGTCATCTAACTTGTTAAGAAGCAGTGATCATGGAGGGTTTACACGTGTATGTGTGTGTGTGTATTTTCACAGTGCGTGTGTGTGTGTTCCTGGAGGGCACGGCTGCGGTAATGATTTACTAAATGTCAAGTGAACAGTAGTGGGGAGAAAACACCATGCAGGCGTGTTGGCTGGGAGCTCTTTAGCATTTCACGCCCTGATTGTGAGACGGCTCGTTTGGTCGGCGAACAGCGCTGAGGCGGACGCGGGTCCCGAGAACTGACGCCCAAGGATTACATGCACACACTCTTGGTCACTTTAAGCAGCATACTCAACCCATTTATGTATACGGACACAGATACACACAAACATACACACTTATAGGCTCTGACAGTCACGTGACACGCTAAGGTCAAGATGAGCCTGAGTAGATGTGAACTCCGGCATTCTCCCGCCTCATAACCGGAGACTCGTCCCCCTTTCTCCACTTTGTCTCCTGCCGCAGTTGCCACCAAACGTTGGGCTCTGTCACCGACGGCTTCCGAGCTGGAAAGAGCACAAACCATCTGCGCCATAATAGCTTTTATGAGTTTGTTTCCCTGGTTTTGAGAGCGTGCTGTGGTCTCTCGGGTGGGCGTCCCAGTCGGTGACAGGCTGATGTGTGCTGAGAGGTTTGTGCCTGGTGCCTGCTGTCTGCCTCCTCTCAGGCTCATCTCCAGGGTCCACAGAGACCACGAAGAGAGGCCCTATCACCACTGCTCCCATTGCCTAATCACTTTCCTCCTCAGAATGCCACTCACATTTGCACCCCCACCCCTCACACACACTCCATCACTTATTTATTTATCCTTTTTCAGTGTCGTGGTCTGTCTGTGATGCTTCTCTTATTTGTGAGGGAAAGGACCCAGATGGCAGCAAAGGCGAGCTCTCTCAGACATGCCACCCAAACACACACAATCACACACAACCACGCCTGTCTTTTCTATGATCATATTTATTTGATACTTCCTCTGATGGGGGGATTTGTTGACCACCAGGCTATGAATAGTGGACGGCTTTGTTGACCAATCCAAACTGCCAACTGGGTCTTTATGCAAATGTAGGTCATCATGTATGACACATGCAGTTGGTGTGAAAGGCACCATGACAAGGCGGGGAGCAGGGGTGGGGGCTGGTGTGTTGTGGGGGTAAGAAGGACGGTTAAGGGGGCGGGATATGGGGTATGAGCTTGTAATGCGGTAACTGTATTTCATTGTGACCTCTTCCTGTCACTAATGACAGCGACCTCTGACCTCTACCCCTGACATTAGTATACACATAGGCTTACTTTTTGTCCCCATCTCTTGATGCGCCTTGAAGGCTGGGTCAGAATGCGGGTGCGTCGGTGTACAGGACGGGAGACGCTGGGTGAGGAGAGGGGAGGAAGCTTGTGTGTTGTGATGAAGCCTGGTGTGTGTCACGTGTTTTCAAATTCCATTAGTGGTATGTGATAGGGATGATAGAGGAGATATACCAGGTAGCACACACACCTGTAGTACATCTAAACAGTCAGCTTGTTCTTTAATTTAGCATTTGTCATCTTTTGTTATTGTATTATGGAATAAATGAAAATATTATTGGTGGGTTCTGTTGCAATGGTGAAAGGTTTCTGGTTAAACTCAAGTCTGCGATTTCTTGGCCGCATTTGAAGAATCGTGTGTTCGTTGAGGATTGGAAAATGATGGATAATAGGAGTGTGAGTGTGAAGAAGGAAGCTAAACAAAATACAGGGGAAGTTCATGTTTTTCAGACGTCACTTAAAGACAAAGGGCATAAAAATAGAGATGTTGTCGCCGGTGCCAAAATGCGTCTGTGTCACCTCATGGATCTTTCACTCGAGGTGATTTCATCACAGGAAACACACACTCATTTGTAATGAACAACTCAAGGTTATGTCTATCGAGTGCCATGCTCACTAACAAAGTATTTTACCTCACAAACTGCACGGTCATAAATTATTCTGGAAAAATGTCCTCAGCCTTAAGACTTCAGAGGAGACAGACCTGACAGGACGTTAAACATGTCTCCACTCAGTTTCCCTTTAACAGTATCAGCCCTGCCTTCTCTGCCCTTCAGGTTGTTTTATTATTATCACTTTAGGAATCGTAAACACTGATAAATCTTGTGTTGCCAAGTCTTTCAGAACTATACAACCAGCATTTCCCTAATAATGACTAAAGAGTTCCTGGAGTCATATCCCAACCCTCATAAGGGCAGAAATAAATGAAAATGCTTCAGACAGGGTCGCGGTGAAGTAAATGTATTTGGACCTTTGGCACGTGACATCATGGCTGATGGTGCCGTCTAGTGAGGCAGCTGACTATGTAGACAGCTGACAAGGTTTTGGGACCCAGCCAGTTTCTTCCTCTAGCTCAGACATGTGAGGCACGACTGCCATGACACCTCACACTCACAAGTAAAGCTCCAGAGTTGTTAGAGTAATGAGTTTCAATGATGTCGTTTGTCTGAAATATTTCCATGATGTCGTTTGTCTGAAATATTTCCATGATGTCATTTTTCTGTTCTCGTCTTCTGTGACATCCTGTTTCAGGCTGACCTGCCAAAAGCCATAGGTGTGTTTTATGTGGTGGGCTTAGGTTTGAATACAGACCTTTTCATTTTTAAATTCCACTCAAGTGCATTGAATTCTTTCCGGTTTAGAAAACTAGAAACCCTTGCCCAAAGACTTTAAACCACATCCGAGCTGCAGGCTTCTGCACTACTTCTTCATGATGATGTCATCTATCCGTCAAACTCGCATCATAAATACACTTCAATTTCCATTTAAGCAATGTTATTGGTCACTGCCTTATGTATAAATAGCATTATGCACCAGTTCAGGCATTGTTGCCAAAAAGAGGGAGCATATGCTAGTGGTCATAGAGAAGCTCAGGATCTATGAAACTTACAGCACTCTGCACATGGACCTGATGAAAATTGGAGCGATGACCCAGAGTTTAGGAGACTTTAAGAATGCCAAAATGCAGGACTTGCTGGGCATGGAACGGGAGCTGGGTGCAGTGAGGAAGAAGGAGCCAAAGAAGCAGCAATCTGATGCTCTGCAGAAAGAAAATGAGCAGCGTAAAGACCTGCGAAAACTATGCACCTCTCACCAGACTCAGCCTGCCAACGATACGAGGAACAGACGGAATGCGGTCGTCAACAAAGAAACTGCAGAACTTACTGAGGATGTTCAGAAAGAGAGCAGCCAAAGTCACGAGGAGACTGAAGGAAAACCACAGAAGCTTCCACGAAGGAAGAGGTTACTGAAGGTCCCGCAGGAGTTACTCAACAGTCAGACTGAGGTGGTCTACAAAGAAAGTGCAGCACTTACAGAGACAATGAAGCAGCAGATTGATGCTCTACAGGAGGAAAATGAGCAGCTGAAGGTCCTGCTGGAGAAAGGACCAAGCTCTCTCCAGACTCAGCTTGGCAATGTTGCGGAGAACAGACAGAATGTGGTCGCCTGCAAAGAAACACCAGCACCCACAGAGAGTTGTCAGGAGGAGACTGACAGAAAGCCACATATGTTTTCACGAATTAAGAGCTTCTTGAAGGTCCTGCTGGAGAAACTCCAAGGCTTTTTCAAGACTCGACCTACCAGTGTTGTGGAGAACAGACAGAATGTGGTGGCCTCCAAAGAAACTGCAGAACTTACAGAGGCAATGAAAGGGCAGTTTGATGCTCTACAGGAAGAAAATGAGCAGCTTAAGGTCCTGCTGCAGAAACGACACAGATCACACCAGACACAGACGGCCAATTGTGGGGAGGACAGACAAAATGTGGTCGTCTGCAGAGAAATGACAGCACTTACAGAGAGTATTCAGAAAGAGAGCAGCCAATGTCATGAGGAGACGAAAGAAAAACCACAGAAGCCTCCAGGAAGGAAGAGGTTATTGAAGGTCCCGCCGGAGTTACTAGACAGCTCTCTGGAGGCTCAGCCGGCCAATGTTGCGGAGAACAGACAAAATGTGGTCGTCTACAAAGCAACAGCAGCACTTACTGTGAATGTTCAAAAAGAGAGCAGCCAAAGTCAAGAGGAGACTGAAGGAAGACCACAGAAGCTTTCACCAATGCAGAGGTTCTTGAAGGTCCTGCACCAGAAAGTAGACCTCGGACATTTCAATTGGCGCCCTTTGCTCCAGGACGTATCCTGTTGACTCTTTCTCTTTGGACTTTGCTATCGGTATTGGCATGAGTACTTGTTGACACACCTGGTGTTTTTCTATACATTTATTTGTGCATATTGTTTATGTAGACTCAAAATATTAACCTGAAATAATTTTAGCTCTGTAAATAGCAAACTTCAGGTATGGTGTGGGCAGGTAGCCTAGCGTAGTTAGCACTCATTCTGTCATACAGTAACACAAGTATTCGGTACACTCATCATTTACCACAGCAGAACCAGTTTCATGATTTATACAAGAGCACGGCAGCACTGTCAAAGGTCTGTGACGCAGGTGAAAATACAAGATTTCCCTCCAGCAGCATTGAAATTTGGTCTGTCAGCATTCATTGAGTCTTTTGTACTAATGTGGCAAAGTAGCACCTCCTGAGGAAATCTTTCATGTCATAATAAGCCGCTTTTGTCACCCTCTCTGGGTGTGTGGGTGTGTGTGTCATAGCCCATTTCCCACCCTCTACATCAGTCTCAAACACATTTGTTCACGTCTTCTCTGCCATCACCTTTTGCTTCATTTCAGAGCACAGGAGCAGACAGGTGTTTCCTCGATTGGTGGTGTTGCTGCTACGCCTTTAACTAGACGTTTCTACATTTGTCCTCAACGGCAAATGTGGTACAGTAACATTACCCGCTGTGCACGGGCCTGTGTGTCTGTGTGCGTGCGTGCGTGTGTGTGTGTGTTGTTGCGTTTGGGGGACTGGGGGGTTAGATTTCATCCTGATAGCAGGGGCAGACATGGAGGAGGGCCAAACATATGTTCCGAGGGCCAGGAACAAAAGCAGTGACACGTTAGCCTTTTCACGGAGATGACCTTTCTGCCTCTCTCCATCCCAGCCTCCCTGCCTGCCGCTGTCCTTTTGTCTGCCAGCTCGCCTCAGGCCCAGCTCAAGCCCAGCGCTAGAATTCCTCCTCATCTCCCCAAATCTCCCTTGACTAAATGTCAGGATTTCATATTCCTCTGCTCAGACCCAGGGCTTTAATTAGCACCGCGACGCACATCGACGCTGGAGACGATGTTTGTGTGCAAAGCGCGTGTGTGCAGGAAAGGGTGAATAAAGGAGCGCGAGCCTGTGTCATGTTTTCCACATGGAGGTGTGTGTCATGTACACGTTTGTCGGCACGAGCGTTTCCCTGAGCAGATTTCTACACCCAGTAACCCGCTAACGTCTCTCACTGCAGGCTGACAGGGGAGGGAGGGAGAGAGAGGAGGTGATAAGAAGATGAATAATCTGCTAATGTGTAAACTTAAGACACAAACACACACATACACATACACACACACACAAATGAAACGGGGGGTCACATTGAAAGCTCTGAGGCCACCAGAAAGAAAATCACACTGATGTCACTGTTAATCATATTTCCAAGATAATTAAAGAGCAACTTAACACCAGCTAAAAATGTTGTGTGGTTCGCCGGCGGGTGGAGTAGCTTCACATACACACACACACACACACACACCGTACTCAATTGAAGTGCTTGATTGATAATACGATTCTGTTCATCGTTGCCTCAGTTAAAGTGTGCTCAGATTGCTTACGCCGATCGTAAATTAATGGATTGTTAATTGATTTATTATCACATAATCTAGGTCTGGTACTTTCTAGTGAGTTCTCCGATGTTGAGTGATGTCGTTTTCTATCAGATAACAGATACACTGGTACATCGCATCATATAAGATCCACATGAAAACCCCTTTTTTTGTCCTAATAAAATCTTAATATTATATATACAAGTTTTTATTTTGTGCGATCACCTTGGGGAATGATTAATTGTTAAGTTGCAGCACAGATGATTAAAGCATCAGCTGCCAGTCAACTCATTTGCAGAGCTCTTTACTAAAAGCTAAACATGCTCTCCCAATGTGCCATCATAAAGCTAACATAAACATTTAAGACGGCTCAGCCCAAAAGGTTTCGGGGCTCTGAAGCCGTGGGAAAGTTTTAATGCTTTGCCATAAACTCGCCGTTTCTGTTTAGCTCCGCTGGTTTCCTCAAGAAAGAGTCAATCTAATGACAAATCCAATACAGTTACAGGCAGATATTGAAGTGCACTTAGCTAGTTTGTCTCCAATCGTACCAGAATTCTTCATTTGGATTGGAAATGTTGGACGCTTTTAATGTTCACTTTGAGAGGTTTGCCTGCCTCTGGCTCGATGCTAATTAGAGAACAATGATTTAATCTTTCACGCTCTTCCTCCCACGTGATCGCCCAAGATTAACACAATTATTACAAACATCAAGGATTCCTTAGATGTCTAGAAATGATGCTGGTAGATATGGGACAAAGTAATAATAATGTGTGTGTGTGGCTGTGTGAAGGCACATCACATCACATTGTCAAGCCCGGCCCTTCTTCCCCCCCTGTGCACTTTGGCGAGTTTGGCAGTTTCCCAATCCCACACGAGCGCACGGCTTGGACTGGTTCTGAGCTGGTTCCCTCACTCGGGGCTAGCCCCGGACCAAACTCTGCGTCGCCTCTAATTAAGAGAGGCGCCCAGGCGCAGGCATAACGAGCTGATGAATAATTAGAATTGGAAGGAAATTGTGCAGCCGGGGTGGCAAATCTGGAGGGACAAGTGCTGAAAACAAGGCAAGCGGCATTAAGTCCACAGTCAGTCAAATCTGTGAACTTGGCCGGCGGCGTTAACACTACGCCTGTGTGAAGAGGAATAAAGCTCCAGCACTGGTGGCCAGCCAAGGCCACAGTCACACCCCCGGGGTCGATTAAGAGAAACAAATAAGATGTGGGTGATAAATGAATCCATAAATTGCCCGCGATGAATATTAATTCCCGCCTGGCCCGGCCTTTGTGCTCCAGTGTGTTCACAGCACCGCAGAGTGGCTGCTCTGCGAGGGAAAGGCAGCAATCTCCAAACCGCACTGTCACAATGGCAAGAAATGGCCGACAGACACACGTGGCCGCCAGTTTTGTTCTCGCTTCCGACGTCCACAGTGGAGGCGAATCTGTTTCCCAGGCAGATACACTTGAGCTCCTAAAATGTCGCCCCTGATGATTGAAGGTGTCGCCTTTGTACGTTTCTGAAAACCCTGAGTGTCATTATTATGGATGATTCAGAATATTACAAAAATAAACTTGTGATTCACTGAGAATTCAAACAAACTCAACTCCAGTACATTTCTAAACTCAAATATGCTTTTACTCACTATTACATCTGTCCAGTCACATTTGCTCTTCACTACAGTATGGATTCTGGGAGCGAGTGAGTGTTTGTTGTGGATTCTCCATATGCACAGACTGCAGCATCGAGTAGTTAGGCACATTTATTATCTATTAAATACTTCACATTGTAATTTGAGGTTCTTAATCTACCACAGTCTCTATGCTGCGGTCGTGTGGATGCGATGTTAGCACGCCGTCGTTTCACTGACACACTTTTGGCCTCTTCCCTCATAAGCATTCCTCTCATTATGGTGCGAGGGGGGTGGAGGCTGGCGTGCGAGGGGGGAGAGCAGGCCTCCCGGGGCGGCGCAGTCGGGGCAGCAGCGGGGTGGTGACGAGGACGTCCATGGGGGAGAATCCAAGGACTGCGCCCCTGTAAAGACCCCCTGACGGCCAGCGTGGTGTTAATTAGCGCCGGCCTTCTCTTCTCTCCCCCCCCCCCGCCCCCCGTCGCCAAGGTCGCTTGCGTCCCTGGGTCATTTAACACGCTGCCTTGCTCTTTTCTCTGCCAGCTGTGCCACTTTGTCTGCCCAAGTGGACTCACGCCGCGTCAGACGTGTGACTTTCACGTTTGGCGGCCTGTTTGTTTGTTTGCTGCTCATAAGTGAGTGAACAGTTGACATCTTCCGCATTCGTTTGGCAAGTTGCAACTTTTGTGGTTTCAGATGACTTCAGAGCTCATTTTCTGTCATTATAATGATGAAGTTTTCCTTTCATCTGAGTTTGCCCTTGACGAGACCTCTTTCATATGAGCTGTATAAGGTTTATAAAGCTGTTGGCAGGGGGAGTTGCTTATAATAAAATATACCAGCGGCGAATTTGCGCCTGTGAAAAATGGAATAACAATAACACAGACGTCAGCATTCAGGCCTATTGAGGCAAATGGAGGGAACATTCAGAGAGACTCGTAACGATCAGCGCAAACAAAGGTGATGAGTGCGGCTCTTTATGTGCAAGGTCAGGCGCGGGACGGCAGTCGGGGAACGAGACGCATTCAAGCCGAGGCATATTTCCCCAAAATGCCGTTTGTCTTTGTCAAGCCAGCGTCTTCATATCATCAAGCTAATCAGTATTGTTTCTCCCGCCTCCCTCTCTTTCCCTCTGCAAGCGCTTCCCCCACCTCCCCGTCAATTTCCCAAAGTATTCTCATAAAGCGACATTATCGTCCCATTATGCGTTTGCGGTATCTGAAAACGTTGTTAAAATAATAAGCTTTTGTCTTTGTGCAATGTGAAGCAGAAAACAGGACCAAATCATGCAACGGTAAACAAGACCCCCCCCCCCTTCTCCAATCTTCCAACTCATTTGAACTTAATGCCCCTTTCCACGTTGCGATCGGCGCCAGCGTGCGGCCGACGTGGACGCGGAGAGAGGCAGATGGCGGAGCGCGGCCCGAGCTCGTTAGGGTCACCTATTAGAACATTTAGCGGCGCTCTTAATAATAAAAACATGCCTCAGAGCCCGACGGCCTCACAAAGGGAGAGCACTCTTTTTTGGTTTCCGTGCCGCACGTCATATCATTAACCGTGAAAGGAGGAGCGCCGAGTGTCTCACATCCCTGTTTCCCGTCCCTTTTCCACATACATTAGTGTCCCCATGTCACATTTCATGTGTAGCGGAAGGGAAAACGCGTTGGTTCCACAGCTGAATGTGGGCTAAGGGGAAAAAGCGGAGCCCTGGGCCATGGGAGCAGTGCAGAGTCGTGGCATTAATGGTGATGAGTAGTGATCACAGACTCTGGTCATTAGACTAATAAGCCTGTATTTAAATTAGCAGGGGTTGTTTTTCTCCCTCTCTCCCCCCTCCTCCTCCTCCTCCAGCCCCTTCCCCTGTGCTGGAAAGCAGAGCTGCATGTTTCAATCACAGAGCCCCGGCCCTCATTTCCTTAACGAAAGAGCTAATTAAAACGAGGCGCTCCCCTCTAATTAATAATTATTTTGCCTCTGTCGAGCGGAAGAATTTGGTTTTTCCCTCCTCGCCATCTTTACTGAAACTAAATTGTAATTTTTCTGTTTTTGTGTAACTGTGGGGAGGCGTGTTTGTAATGAGGAACAAAATCTGAAGGAAATACTGTGGAGTGAATGAAGTTCTGTTAATACTAATATAATAATAATAGTTGTTACCCTATCCATATAGAAAAATACATTTCATACGTTGATTTGTTGCAGCAATAAGAAACTGCAAGATGCACCTTTCACCGCATTACACGCTTTTACATACATGTAGTGAATTAATAGATAAAAAGGAATCTGTGTAATCGTTGCAGGCGTCCCAATAAAACAGAATCCAGCTCTGTCAACATACTTGAATTAGCATCATGTCTTTCAGTTGCATTGTGGTGTGTTTCACCATGGTTGAACAGAAATCTCTTTAGCATCCAGGTCGGAAAATAATCGGCATTATAATGTGTGTGTAAAGTGTTTCATCCTCTGTGTGATTCACTCCTGTGTGGCTTCCCTCTCCATGAATCAGCCATATTGGGATCAGATAATGGATACACACTGCACGTAATATTATTCATAGTGCACTTTGTACAGCACACTACACATACAGACGCACATACACACACACACACACACAGCACTAGACCTTATGCAATTAAGAAGAGCAGGCATAATCATTAACCTGGAGTTGGATGAGAGCGGTGAGGCTGTAATGTGATCGTGAATATAAAGTGCAAGTTGTGAATATAAAGTGAGTGTAATTCTCTGAAGTACCTCTGCTTCTTCTACCCTCTGAGGCCGGACACACACTTTTTCGGTAACAGTGCTGCACCCAAACGTCAACGAGGAGTTTGAGCACCCGTGTGGTAGGAGATCGATGCGTGTGCGAGTGTATTAATGATGGACGTTTGCCCTATATGCCCAGCCTAAACCAGAGCACAGCGCTTTGGGAAATGTTATTTATCTTCTCTGCCGTCCCATCAGATTCTATTACAGCCCCTGATGCCACACATGAGCCGTGTGACTGCAGGTGAAGGCAGCGTAAAGGTCTGTGTGGGTCTGGCTACGTCGGCTGATCATGGCCGACAGTTCCTCCAGCCACAGTGCGATCAGCGCGGTGCCTCCAGTGGATCGCGTGGATCATCGGCGCCATATTGTCGCCCGATTTCAGACCCCGGATCCTCTTCTCTTTTATCTCTTAGTTTCCCCCCGCCCCCCCCGCGGCTTGCTGCAGCTCCGAGGGGCGCTGGTGTGATTTTGCAGGCTGACAGTGACCCTGGCAGGGATGGGGTTGGGAGCACCTCTGTGACGGAGCGGCGGTTGCTGCTGCGGGGAGGTAGAAGGGGTGGGGGTGGGGGGGTCAGCTTCCTCTTGCCCCCTGTTCGGCTCGGCGGTGACCTTGCGGGGGTGCTCTGCCCACCGGGGAGAGCAGGGGAAGGGGAAGCAGGGGGTCACGATCCCTGCGGTGCACGTGTTGGGCGCAGATGCTAACGCGGCCTGACGAGGGTCTATTGGAAACATATTCTCCAGGCCCTCGCCATTTTAGTTTAGCCTGCGCGCTCTCTCTCTCTCTCTCTCTCTCTCTCTCTCTTCTCTCTCTCTCTCTCTCTCTCTCTCTCTCTCTCTCTCTCTCTCTCTCTCTCTCTCTCTCTCTCTCTCTCTCTTTTCCTCTGACCTGATGGGGCCGAGCAGCGATGGCTGACCTTTTCCCTGACACTGAATTGTTCCGCCCAGCACCATGGGATCACTGTTTACGCACCCCTGGCTAAGCCCTCGGGGAGGAAAGTGTGCTGCCTACACCATAAGTGAGCGCGCGCACACACACACACACACACACACACACACACACACACACACACACACATCGCTTTCACCAACTCCAACTGTCTCAATGTGAGCACTCCTTTCTGTGTAAGTCCTTTGTTTCAGCAGATTGTTATTGTGCAAGTTCACCCTGGAGATGACTGTAGAAAAATGTCTGCGTACATAATCAACAATGTGTTATTGTGTTGAATCAACGGGGAATCCTCATATATTCTCAATCTGACACACGCTCAGGGTTTTATGTGCCGGGCCTGCGTCTTACTCATATTCATATTTGGACCAGACACAGTGTGCGGAGCAGATGTGTTCCATTGTTTGGCCCGTTATGTCCCCCGCACAAAAAGGCAGACATTTGAAGTTCTTTTCAAGAGCTTTTGTTTGTTTGTTAAGAGCGCCTCGGAAGACGAGAGGGTCTCATCTCCGTCAGAGGCGAGGAGGGCAGAGAATGGACCGGGGTAGAAAAAGCGTGCGTGATGTGCACTTCTGTAATCTTCCATCTGGAATGTGTAAATCACGACTCTGTATATGCTCAACTCTGCGGCTCTGACAGATTTATACAGCGGCGAGCTTGTGTTTCCAGGGCTCCAGAGGCAAAGAAAATGTAAACTTTTTGAAACAGTTTATCACGGGGAACCACTGTTGTTTCAAAGGCTGCGGATCGTAACCTCTGCGGGTGAGAGATTGGTTGTACTCCAGGTTTCAGATTTATCTTTACAAACGAGAGTCGCTGGGTGAGACATAAGGTAACTCTTAGTCCGTCCATTTAGGCCTCAGCGGCATTAAAAAGAGAGGTCAAGTAGACGATCTCCTACCTGAGAAAATGACAGGCGGGGGCTCTGTGCTGTGCTCTTACCCCTCAACAACCCTTTAATGCATTTGATCTGTTGGAAGTACGCAGATATTTCACTTAAAAGCACCAATATACTTCAGG
The DNA here is from genome assembly GCF_046128005.1 of Genypterus blacodes. Taxonomy (NCBI): domain Eukaryota; kingdom Metazoa; phylum Chordata; class Actinopteri; order Ophidiiformes; family Ophidiidae; genus Genypterus; species Genypterus blacodes. Next base: position 1,835,773 of record NW_027466935.1, on the reverse strand, counting down.
ACAAATTCTAACTTGCAACCGTATTGTGGCCATGGCTTATTCCTATTATTATGTTTGGTTGTTTTCATTTATTCCTCTCTTTGTTATGCTATTTGCAAATGCACAAGTGCTCCCAAAGCGTAGATGCAATATTTACAATAAAGCTCCAGGTTGGTTTTCCATACCTGAATGTTTACATGTGGAGAAAATGAAACAAACTGCCAGGCAATGAAAAACTAGAAATGTGAGATATTGAAGTAAAAGCAGGAAGTAAAGTACCAAGGGGTCAAAATTGTAACTACATTAGAGTGGAGTAGAATTTTAAAAAGTGTACTTGTGCTGCTTTATCACGAAGAAACAGGAATAATCTGTTCCTTCATTCTGCTTTTAAATGGTTTCCGACTGTTTCCCCTCCTCCTCCGCAAGTTGGAGGTCAAACTTTAAACCGGTGCGTGCGTCGCGTTAGTGTCAGTGGTGCGGGCGATTGAATGGCGGCGGCAGGGGAGCTGACATCTAACATGAAGGTTAAGTGACAGGCGGGGCACAATAAGGTCAGCGTCGGCGTGTCACCCTTCCAGACCCCTCAGCAGCCGAGCGGCGGCAACAGACCCCCAGTCAACTGCTTGCAGATGTGTCCGCACGAATGTTTTCCGCTGACAAAACGCGAGGGCCCAACCGCCGCTCTCTGATGGAGCCGCCGGTCACTTCTAATCTGCATCTCGCCGCCAGAGAGGACTGCAACGCTCCACTCCAGGACCAGAGTGTGTGTGTGTGTGTGTGTAGTCTCAGATCCCCAAACCTGACTGACTCTGGCACATGATTGGCTGTTTTGAATGTGCTGAGCAGCTGAAGCAGGCGGAGAGGAGTTTCAGCAGCTGTAATAATTAAAAATGCGTAAATCTTTACATCTGATCTACAGCTTCCTTTCGTTTTAATGTTCAATATTAACGCCGACACTTTTGCATCATTCAAACTAAGAGTAATGGCTAACAAGACAGGGAGAGCAGCAACACTTTCAAATTAAGAGCCCCAAACATGTTTTTAATAGAATATTTGTACTTTTTGAAGTTGTATCCACTCTGTTAAGTCAAACCTCACTCAGTTTACACACACACACACACACACATACACACACGAGTGGGGTGGTTAGCACTGTCACAGCGAGACGGTCCTATGTTGGGTTCTCTCTACCAGCCCCGCTCAGGGATTCATGGGGTTTCCCTCCAGGTACTTAGGTTTCCCTCCCCGGCCATCAAAACCATGTGTTAGGTTAATGCTCCTGCCATTGCCCTTGACCAAGGCACTAGGCTGCAGGTCTGGAGCTGGTCCCAATATCCCTGAAACGCTGTTCTAAGGCCATAAAGTGACTTATTTAACATCATGTGAACGCTATAATGTGATTTAAATGTGCGTAAATAGACGTAAACTTAAGTAACAGAGTAACGACCATAGATAATGTGATTGTGGCCGCCCCTGTCATACACATGTATATTTGGTGAATACCAGAATCTCTCTAATTGTGTCTACGAGTTCGTTTTACTTGCATTTTTTCCTTAATTGCAGTGAAATATGGGAGTATTGCAAACATGACTGGAAATATAAACACATTTCAATATATTTCAGCTCTGTAAGATACACAGTTTATGCGTGTTATTGCCTGGATCATTTTTAATACGTTATGGCAGCCTGGACGCACACTTAACCTGTCATAAAAGTGAACAGACGTGAAACCTCAGTCTGCATGTGAAGCTGTGTGTGTGTGTGTGTGTGTGTGTGTGTGTGTGTGTGTGTGTGTGTGTGTGTGTGTGTCATTTAGGTATGTCACATGAGGGGGTGTAGTAATGATGACTTGCTGAATGTCATATTTCTTTGTGGCGTTTTAGCTGCACAGTCGGTAGCAGCTGTTGTGATAAAGTATCAGTCAGGTATCGGTTATCAGTTGGCGAGGAATCAATCAGATGGATCAATCATGGTTCAGGGAGCCAAAAAAAAGTTGGATTGATGCTTCAGAAAACAAAGGGAAGTGGATGATTGCTTCACTGACGGATAAGTACACATGAGGAACACGCTGGGGGCATCTGGTGGACAGGTAGAACCGGAAAGATCTGAGGGAAGAGGAAGAGCAGGGCAGGAAAGTAGTAAGGCCTCTCTCTTGTTTGTTATTATAATCTCCTCATTCCACAAAAGTCAGGTTCCGACTACCACTGGCGACATCATCAAACCTTCCGCCGGGCCCTGGGACGTATGCGAGGTGTCAGAGAGGAGAGGAGAGGAGAGGAGAAGAGAGGAGGGCGGCGCCTCCCTTTTCTTTCCTGTCAAAATGATGCAAGTGTTTGTGAAAGGAAGACGGGCGAGCAACTTGGCCGCCGTCCTCGCCTGAGCCCTGTGTACATACACGCATACAAGCAAACACTCGCATACACAATAACACACACCCAGGAACAGCTGCCTTGAATGGTGAAAGCATTACATAGTGTATTGATGAACCACACACACACACATACACATCTCCCCCCCCCACCCCCCACCCACCCCAACCCTTCTCAGGGCACTTTAGACAATGAAGACTACGGTGTGTAAGCGGTAACCTTGGCCTGAAAAGGAAATGAAGAGTAGGTGTGTGTGTGTGTGTGTGTGTGTGTGTGTGTGTGTGTGTGTGTGCGCGCTTCCAAAAAACACAAAGGTGAGTCTTAGGATTGCCTCAGTGAAAAAGGAACAAACCAATATCTGTCAATATTTTCTGTCCTCTGTCATCGTCTCGATTTTTTTCCTTCCTGGCCGTTCCGAGTCTTGTTTTTGCCTGATTGTGTGCACCTATTGATTGACAACTGGCTCCAGAGCCACTCAGGCCTCTTAAAATACCAGGCCGGGGCTTCAGGTTTCAGGCCCCGGCCTCAGGCCCCGCTATTGTCTGCGTCTGGAAGGCTGGCTCCATTAGAGCCCAGCCCCGTCAGCCCCATTCAGCCTGCCTGCTTTGTGCGCCTCAGCCGCGCCGCCCGCTTACCCACAGGGCCCCGGCTAGGTGGGGCTGACAGGGTGTCAACACTGACGAGAACATGGCAGCTCGGAGGAGGGACAGGTAGACGGCCCAACAGGCCCAGGCGCCTGTCATGGCAGCCTGTTCTCAAGAGTCTTCCCTTTCTGACACAGCTCACTTGTCTTTTGTCCCCTGTGGTGTTGGCATTCTGCGCCGCTCGTAACGGCTTCACAACTTTGCCAGCTGGGGAGTTTGCTGTGAGGGCGATGGCTATCACTCCGAGCATGTGAAAGCGGGCAGCTCGCGTTACACACACTTCCCACAAGGTGAAGCCTTATTTTGTAGATGCAGCTCAGCGTGCGGCATTGTTACACACATAGATCCATTGAGGCTTTCTCCTGTGATATTCTGGAGGTGAGTGTATTACGACCTTCTCCAGGGCTGCGTGTGTACACATACAATATCCAACTCTTCAGAATTTCAACGTCCTGAATAATTGATGCTTGCATACAGTATCATTGAAAAGCAAACGCGTACATTGTACATTGTAGGTAGAATGTTTGTCCTTCTGACATGGTAACAGCTGAATTGGTGAAGGCTTCAGAGAAATGAGCATTTTCTACTAAAACACGTTTTGAGGTCATTCTGAGGCGGTGGCCAAACACAATTACCCTGACCTACACACTCACATACACTGCTTCCATTTCTTTATCTTTTTTTAACATTCTTGGATATCCAAAGTAGGTTGTCTTATTCCTTTTATAAGTTTGTTTCATTGCAAATTGTTCAAATATGAAGGATTCCACTTGGTAGAAAACCATACAACTGCGATTATGAGGATAATTTAAGTGCAACTGGAGCATTTCACTTATTATTTAGCTTTACCCAATGTAATTCTCCATTTCAATGCAATACTTTCTACTGCTTCTTCTAGCGTGTATCAACCATGACGTGATGCCAGGAAGATCCAGCACATGCCCCGTTTCACGCGTGTTGAACATGTCACGCAGCCCTCTGGCCTACCTGACGTTTTAATCAGGCTGAGTTGTTGCAGTGCCACATCCTCTTAGCCAAAAGTCTCATCCAGAGAATGCATGTAATGAAATTTGCCCTAAATCACAGACATCAGGCCGGAGGTCCGAAAGGTTAAGAGGAGCACAGGGTCAGGTCCCATATAACGCTCCCTGGGCAGAATTAAAAGGGAAAGGCTTCCTTTGTCCAAGCCGCCCCGCAGGTCAAGGAGGTCATGAGGTCAGTGTCAGGGGGAAGGCCCGGCTCCTGCAACCTTAAATGCTACAGCCTCCCTCCCCCCCAAACAAAATCGAAGACGCCGCCCCAAAAATTAGTGTTGTTTCTTTATGGTCAGGGTTCAGCCGGGGCCAGGTGTCACGATTTGGCGAGCCTTAATCGGGAGAAGAGTCCATCTCTGGAGATGCACACACTTCTAAGGTCAGAGGACAACACTAGAACCAGGGACATTATTGTCAGCCGCCACACGCGTGTGCGCATGAATCCACATGACGTAGGGACACAAGGTTTTCACTGGTAAATTGGATTGGCGTCAGCCCTCCTGCTTATTGATAAAGATGACAGATGCTCGCGCAGCCATGGCCAACCAGATTCAGACGTTAACGCGGTTAACTGCTATTTGCTCATAGTGCTATTATTCTAAATAGCATTATGGTGGGATGTGTGGCTGCGAGAGATGCCGGCGTGGCAGCGGTGTGTTTGTGTGTGTGCAGGTTTTATGTCCCGACTGGAGGCTGCTGGTCCCAGTATTGAATGAGTTTACTGTACACGGCAAATGGAAGCAGTTTTGAGCTGATTGAGACAAATGGCGCCCGGGGTCTTCACAGACAGAGAAGAAACATGGACGACACACTCTATCATGATATCACACCGGATAAATAGGACATCAGTGCTTTTTGCTGCCTGTGTGTACCCACTGAGCCGGCGTGTAGATTGTAGAGTAATAGAGCATCAAAGACAAACAGACGCAGCGTAATTACCTCTGAATCTACTGCAGAATGTAACATTTAACCTTGTTTTGCAGACTTGCAAATCAACACAAATTGCACAAACATCAGATCAAATAGTCTGCGTCTGGCCTCGGGTCCTCAGGGCAGATCCAGAGATGTCTGCCATGTTTACGTGAAGTGACCCTCGGGCCCTCTCTCTCTCTCTCTCTCTCTCTCTCTCTCTCTCTCTCTCTCTCTCCCTACCTCTTTTCTCTCTCTCTCTCTCTCTCTCTCTCCGTCTGTCTGCCTGTCCCCGTCTTATCTCACTGTCTAAGCCTGTTGGCCCTACCCGAGTCGGTCCGTCCTGCTCTCCAGGCGTCACTCAGGCAGTTTCTGGGATGCCCATAAATCAGCTGACAGGCTCGGCTATCAGCGAGTGACACATTCAACATCTAAGCAAAGTTTAATGGCGTGCTGTAAACATTTATGAGTATTCCTTTTCTGTGTAACTCTCAGCTGAAGTATCTCCCCTCTGATCGCTATCACGGCCTCCTTATCATGCACACAGTGTCACGGATTCAGCAAATGCAGACGAAATGGGGCTATTTTGTTCACCTGACTGCTCTGTCCCTAACCTGTCGGATAAGATAAGCCTTTTACTCGGCCGTATTGATATTGATTAGCCAGGTGATTGTGTTTGCCGAGTCGTTCTAGGTCGGAAAGTCGCCGGCGAGAGAGTGGAAAAGTGTGAAAATATTGCTTTGGGCTTCATCAACAGAGGCTTGACAGGGCATTCACCCTCAGCAAGAGCAATATAAAATCATCAGGGAGATGTGTTATTACACCACTCCCACTTTGTAAACACTTCACACAGATAAGGGTGTGTGTCGTTGTGAGGTGTTGAGTAATGTGGAATTATGGCTTTTAATGCTGTAAAATGTGCTTCATCATCTTCCTCCCCACACGTGATGTTTGCTTAGCGAGCACACCGTGTCTCAATACACCAACACATCCAGCACTCCAGTATGATTTCAAGGTCGCTCTCAAGCTACTGGAGAACTCTGGAGGGGAATGTTTACCCCCTTTTTGTCTTTTTCAAAGCTTGTGTCTCTGCTTTGTTTTGGTTTGGTTGTTGATGAAAAAGATTAGATGAAAGTAAAAAATTGGTGAATTCACTTATGAAAACCTTGAACTGAGCCGGTGTATCTCCTGTTTCAACACTTGGGAAACTTTTGCTTATAAATCTTTCAAAAATCGGAGTAATTGGAGGAATTAAAGGATTATTCAGACAGGCCTTCTCTCCAACAGCAGAGATATGGGTCTGCTCTGATTTTTGTTTTGGAGCGTTCCCACCAAAGAAATGAGTTCATGGCGAGAACCAGAAAACAGAAGGACCTGAGGTTAGGGAACAGTGATGATCCGTGATTATTCAACCACCAGGGTTGCAGCTTTGTACAGTGAAGAAGTGGAGTTGGTGTTGTGTGCAGATCGAAGGTGGCGGCGGTGGTGCGGGGGCGAGTGTGTGACTGCGTGCGTTTAATTAGAGCGTCAACACCAGCACGCCGCACAGTCCAGCTGATAAGGCAGAGCAGACAGATGACAGGAGGTGTGCGAGGCCGGCTGGAGACAGTCTTATCTCGGGACAGAGGGAGAGAGAGACTGCAGCCGCCCTGACTTCCTCACGCGAAGGAGGGAGGGGCCCGGCGATCGGGGATAGAGGGGGAGTGCGGCGACGGGGCAATTACCTGTGAGTCACCGCTCCCTTCTTCCTCTGATAGTAAAAACACACTGGCACGCTTCATCTGTGTGTCAAAGGTCGTCCCAGTTACCGACAAGGTGCTCAGTGCCACCTTGTGTCTCTCTGTTTGCTTTTCTTGGAAAGCCTCCAGATTGTGGTTGTGAAAGTGAATGTGTTTGGACCTGCAACTCGCTGAGGAGCATCAAACTTATGAGGCAAAAGTGAGTGACGAACTGGATGGAACTGTGGTCGTCACAGCGCCACCATCAGGTTGATTGATGTTTCATTTTCTTGCCCGAGTAGTGAGCGCACGTGTCCAACAGGTTTGGTCGCAGTCGATGGATTCATTCATGAGGTGCAGCACCTTTTCAAGAATAAGCCACGCCCACTCCGCTTTGGCTGCCAGGTACATAAAAACGGTGAGAAATATTAACAAAACAAAGGTGAGAGTTTCGTCCGGCTTGGTGGAAAATGTAGAGAGTAAATGGGTGTGGCCTAAACTGGATGGAATCGGTAGAAAGGAGTTGGAGAAAGGAGAAAGGAGGACTGTATGACTGAAGGTTTAAAGGTTACAGGCCAAAACCAAGTGGTAATTAGAGCGCCACCATCAGGCCGGGCAGGTGGCAGAATGTCATGTCTTCTCCCCTGGATCTCGACCAAACTGTCCAGCAAATTTCATTGAAATGTGCCTGTGGCTTTGTACAGACGAACATGAGTGAGAACACATCCTCATCCACTGAACGGAAAATGTATTTGCGCCGCTTTTGCTCAATTAATTCTCTGTTATCAACTGGATCTCAGCTGGGTGAAGGGGAAGGAGACGTGGGACAGATGGAGGCGGCACTCAGCCTGTTGTTATCTGTTGTGGAGGAAAAGCATCAGATGAAGTGTGGCTAAATGGACGACCGTCTATTTCTGTTTGTGTATGCTAACATTTATGGGGGTATTAAGCCAGCGAGTGAGATATCCATAAAAGAGAAGAAAAATCCATATAGTGCTGCTGCTATGGCTCAGAGAGTGTGTGTGGGTGTGTGTGAGTGTCTGCGCGTGTGTGTGCGTGTGTGTGTGTGTGTGTGCGTGTGCGTGTGTGCGTGTGTGTGTGTGTGTGTGTGTGTGTGTGTGTGTGTGTGTGTGTGTGTGTGAGGCTCTGGCTCCTAGCTGTCTGCGCCTCGCTCCCCGCCGCTCACTGCACACCACATTATTTTTAACCCGCTGCCTCCGAGAGGAAGCAGGAGACGCTCGGGCCTCTGAAGTCCAGCACAATGAGGAGTAAGCTTACACACACACACACACACACACACACACACACACACACACACACACGCACGCATGCGTTTAGAAACACCTAGGAGCACACACTAACTTTTGTCATCTGCCGACAGACGCATGCCGCGGTACTTGGGCACATGCACAACCACACTCACACACACACACACACACAACACACACAGACAGATGGAGCACCTTGTTGTCTGCTGACGCACGCTCTCTCACTTGCAGCACTTACCTTCAGCACCAGACATCCACCCGCCCCCTCCTCAGATACACACACACACGCACACACACAAAACACACACACAAACACACACACAGCCTTACCTTGCGCTCCATGGTGGCGCTGGCTGTTCCCGTTGACCCAGATCCAGCAGGTCACCCTGGGTCAGTGGGCTGTAAATGAACTGCCACTAATTACAGTAAACATGACCACATCAGAGTGTGTGTGTGTTTGCCAGTGTGTGTGTGTGTGTTTGCATGCATGCCAGTGGTGAAGCTGGACGGCCTTAATTCACGGAAAGGGAGGTCCGCACATCAGCCCCAAGCGGCAATCAGGAGTGTTTAATTGTTCGTGTTGATGGTCCCGGGTGGGTGTGTTTAGGTTCTGGGCTCCGGCCTCTCATCTATTTTCTCACTTCCTGTCTCAGAACACTTCATCATCCGCGTGGTGATTGGTGTTTGGATTTGGGTGCCGTTGGGCAAAGAACCAGTGACTTGTATAAACGGACCGGATCCAGTTTCAACAGCGTAATCCATCCGTGCGCGTGTTTCATTTATGGATGATGTCACCGTGAATATTTCCGATGAAAGCGCCGAGCCACCTGTTGATTTGCTTTTGTGATTTGCTCTCTGCTTCTTCTTCTCCTCCTCCTCCTCCTCCTCCCCCCCGCGCCCGCCGCCGTCTCACATGACTCCACACCGTCTAATTGACTCCCCTCTCTGTAACTCCAAGCCAATCAAACGCTCCCATGATGCCTCACTAGGAAAGCGACTGACTGACTGAGTGGTGCCTTGTAAGTGTTTAACCTCCTGCAGACGAGACACACACGCACGCACACACACACACACACACACCAACCAACCCAATCACTCAGTCAGAGCAGAAAATCTGATTGACTCGGCCTGTAAAGTCTGTGCCATTGAAATCAGATTACAGACGAGGGAGTCCACATTTTCCAGAGTACCGCATCCACCACAAACGCTTTGGCCTTGAAAACATACACCTCTTCCTTTCTGTCTCTCTCTCTCTGACACACAAACACACACACACACACACACACACTCATGCATGCACACACACATTCACTTGAAGGGAAAAGTGATCAACGGGGAAAGTGATGGCTGGGGGAAAATTGAAGGTAATTAAGTCCAGCCCTCCTTGTCTGAATCGATGAGATGAGGGGTCGCAGGCCCATCTCACGTTGCACGTTCTCGTTCGACCCTCTCCCTCGCTCTCTCCCTCTCCCTCTCCCTCTCCCTCTCTTGCTCCCCCTTCCTCTCCCTTTCTCTACCAACTCGCCCGCTCACGGAGCCGACACGAGCACTTTCCGAGGCTTTATCTGAGCACGCTGATCAATTTTCAATGTGACCACACGCGTGATTGAGTCGCTCTGCTCTGCGCCCTGCTCTCCCCGCGCTCCTCGCTCCCCTGTGTTGACATCCTGCTTCACAGCCTGTCCAGCCGCCACAGTGCGCAGCCAAACGCCCTGAAAGTGTCTGCCACATTGTTCTCCCACTTGAAAGTCAGCAAAGCTTTGTCAGCGTCCTCTCGTGTGCTCCTTTATCGTATTCACACGCTGCGCCGTATTTTTAGACCGGCCCAACCTCGTTCCCCTTTGTTCCGGCAATTCTTGAGCAATCTTTCAGACCACCGCCCCCCCCTCCTCCCGGCCCTCCTCCTCCTCCATTGTATTTTTAGACAAAGGTGAAAAATGGCAGACCTGACTGGGAGTTAAGAAGGACCCTTCCTCCTTGATGAGGGCCGGGCCTGTCCGAGGAGAGGAATTAAAAACACAGGCCAGGTTACATCATTCAGTCTAAATTAAGATGAAGGTGTGACGGTCATTGTGAGAACCGCGTCAACATGACATCAACATGATATAATTAAACCAGCTCTGTCTGAATTTGGAGCCCGATTGACGCCTTTTAAAATGATCCGATGAGGTCGACTCCCTTCGCGTTGGCACCGTCATGCTGTGTGGATGCGAACGCAAAGCCAGGTCGCACACTAACGGACACAGCGGACATTGCACATAGAGAACATTCCCCCTCCAAGGCTTAATTAGGTTTTTTTTCCTCCTGGTCAGCCGAGGGTTGACGAGGATGAAGAAAGAGAAGGGGGGTGCTAAGTGTGTGTAGGTGGGGGGGGGCGAATGTTTGGGGGATGATGGGGGGGCGGCAAAGGGCTCCGCCGAACCGATATCCAGCAGGCCAGGTTAAGGCAACCGTGTTTCATTTCCTGGTGCCTGCCTTCGTTCCTCCTAAATAGCATTACCTGTTGAAGCCAGTTAGCTGAGCGACGGCATGATTAGAGGGCCACTGAGGACCCCGGCAGTCTGGGCAACAAAGCGCGGACTAGCCTTTAATTCAATTTATCTTTATAAACACACACATCTGCCACTGATTTACCACAAAATTTTCAAGATGTCTTTTACGGCTCTGACAGAAAAGTTTGGGCTCAATTTAGTTTCCGCCTGAGAGAACAGAGGCGCACATGTCTGGATATTGATCATTTTGGGTGTAATAAGGTCGAAAGGTACTGAGTGCTGGATAAAACAGTTCATAAAATATCCTCCTAATGGCGCATTAATGACTAGGATCAAAAGACGGCCGCAGTATATATTTCCCGGGTCAGTTCGTAGTTAATGAGGATGTATGTGTTCCGAATATGGTTGAATATAATTTTGACGAATGCGCTCCGACTTGATGACGTTTTGCTGAAAGTCCAGTAACCCCTTTTTTTTTACATCCCTAGCAAAGCGCACACAAAGCCCATTGTGTCGCCGGCTTCTTTCCACATCAATGCGGCGACACAAGAGGCTCCATATTTGCATAATATTTAAAAATCACACTTAGCTCCCGTGAAAGCAAATTAGCATTTGAAGCATTGTCCAGATGCTAATCTGCTCTCCCAACTCACTCCTAATAACTCACAGGGCCGTTACTAAATTATATCTCTACGTAATCTATTATTTAACGTATTGTGAGAACACAAATGTTCTGGTCCACCTAAACATCTTCACCACACGGGATTAATGGAGGTGGAAGGTAACAGATGGGTGCTGGAGGACATCAGCTGTGGCCCGTTAGCCGGGTCACCACGCTCGCCATTGTCACGAGCGAGACCCGAGCCTCGCGTCTACATTCCCGGGTCATGTTCTGGAAGTGAAGGGGTCGCGCCCTTTTCACCTTCACCATCCCCTCCCCCCAACAGTGCACCCAATGAGTTAGGAGCCAAACATGATGTAATTACACCCATTTGTGCTGGAGGACTGGCGAGGGGTCTCAGACTCGGTGTGACCGTCTCCAACAAGGGCCGTGACCCTCAGCTCCCTAAACAGACAGCGAGACGGCAGGAACGGCCGACGCCCCTGACACAGATTAGATTTTTTCAGAATTACACCGCGTCACGCCAGCCTGGGATGTTCCATTGAGGAATAAACGACGTGTCAACGCCGCGACGGCCCACAACCACGCCGCAGATCATTACGCCTGTTATCTGTGGCTGCATCAAAAGAGGAGCGGAGGGAGAAGTGTAACAAATCCTCGATGCTTTGAGCCCGATAAGCATCGTTTATCGCTCAGAGTGCTGCTGGCCCATTAACAACCACCGCCTCCATTAGCACTATCTACTGGGCTTTTATGATGCCCCCCCCCCCACCTAACCAACCTGCCCACATCTTTACATTTGTATGAGGAAATCGTTAAACATTGTTTGTGTGAGATGGACGCGGCTCTCAGGTTATCTGTCTCAAACAGCGAGGGGGCCGTGCTCTCCGGGGGGTCCTGGGGGTCCTGGTCCTGGTCAGTGGTATTGTTGAAACTTGTTTGATCCTTGATAATTTGATAGTTATGACTGGGATGTGTTCAAACCCTCTGCCCAACCAGCCGTGACACTAAGTAGAAATGAATGAATGATGCTCGTTAATAGGACCTCCGTTGCAGGAAGTAGTGGAGCGACCTGTAGGAAGCTCATCTGCTGTGTGTGATCGGGGTCTCGTCCTGTCCTATAGCAGCCCCATAGGTTTTGAAAGGAGGGGCTTCACCGTAATTACCATCTGACCCTCGCTGTAGCTGATGTGGGTGGGGGTGGAGGGAGGGGGGTTCCATGTAATGTGTGCAGGGTGGGGATTAAGGTCAGGCGAGGGGAGGCCTCTCTCTCTCTCTCTCTCTCTCTCTCTCTCTCTGATGGAAGATGAAGACAGTTATGTTTGTATGAACAGACACTAGAGTTCATTGTCCTCCATGCTTCCTGTGCACCCCCCTCCCCCTCCCCCTCCCCCTCCCCCTCCCCCTCCTCCATCCCAAACCAACATAAAATGACCCCCCGCCCCCCCCCTTCCGCTCAATCTGATGAGGTATCTTCACCCACAAGCGTACGCGCAGACACACAACAGAGGCTGCATTCGGAACGCGTGCATACCCCCGCACACACACACACAAATCCTCTCTGCTCCCGATCAGATGACATCATTAACAATCATTACTGGGACACCAGGAAGTGCAGAGATCTCCGGCTCGGAGTCTGGCTGCACGGGATCAGGTTAGCCCGCTGGAGATGAGAGATTTGAAAAGGAAAGCGCCCCGCGGAGCCGGTTTACCTTTGTAGGTTCTCCACAATGGCGACACGCCAACACATGAGGCGCAGCGGGAAAGACGACCTTGGAATGCTGGCTGTGGAGGTTGTTTATTAGGAATTTCACATTAAATTATGATGAATTCCTTCTTCTTCCTTCTGACAACCAATGGGGAAAGCAGCAAACATTCACTTTCTCTGTGTATTGGGTAATGGGGATATAAGAGGCACACTTTCAGTTTCACTCCACAGGTTGGAAAGAAAATGTATTTTAGAGGAGATGTTCAGCTTTGTCACCTCATCACATGCGGCCGGTTGAGTGTGCTGAAGCGGACAGTTAGGCATTTTGTCGTACATAGACAAAAGAGGGTTTCGGCCTTAAATAGCCAACAGGTGCACACACACAACACAGCATCGGATCTCAACCTTTATATGCAGCAAAGACACACAGAGGGCAGCAAGTATTGATCAAATATTAAGGCCTATTTACAGTATTACACAAGTTTATATGTATTAAGTTTAGTGTTCCTCTGATGTTGAATATTTCATTGGAATCGGACGATCCGCCTTTTTGTATGATGTCTGTTTAAACTGGATACAGGGCGTTGTGGTTTCTGTGGCCGGGGTTCTGTGATTGGGCCGAGGGGCCTGGCGCTGCAGTGCTCTGGAGCCACCGCCGCTCAAAGTGAAAGCCGCTCCCCCCCATTTCCCGATGGGGGCCCGGGGGGAAAGCTGACACGCCGGGCCCCGGGGTGAGTCGGTGACAGGCCCCTGGCAGGACGGTGCTCTCGTGTCCGCCAGCGTCTCAGTAGCCGTTCTTGTATGACACTAACCACAGCTACCACATGACAAGCAATACGGCCGCCGCTGTCAGAGCCTATGTTACCGTGATACCATGCGTGCAGAAAGGAGAGAACAGCTAGCATGCCTTATTTATTTATTTCTTTGTATTCAGCGCGGCCATGTGAATACTTGCGTGCAGGGCAGCAAACATATTTACACGTGTACTTGCGTGTGTGTGTGTGGGGCTGGAGCCTTTCTTTCCATTGTCACTTTCTGTGTGCGATTGTCTGTAGGACACAAAGTAAAAGCTGTACAGGGGAGGAGAGAACACTGACCCCTACTGTTAGAGAGAAAACACACACACACACACACCCCAGCTTTACACTGTGGAGGTGAAACTGTGAAACTCTGAAAAATTATCAAATCATCATTACAGCTTGTGGATGTGACACTTATACAATATTAATGTAACATAACTTTGCCCCGCGTGTCACAGTTCAATGCCGCACACTCCTTCACCACAGACGGGGATCAACATTATAAATCACATCCAGAGAAGAAGAAGCTTTTATATGTTCCATCACCATCCACTTGAGTTTTCCCCTCTTCTTCTTCTCCTTTTTTTTTTATTTTTATGAATAGCCTGTGTGATGGGAGCAGGGAGTGCTGGAAATCCTTTGAAAAGGGAAAACAAAAGGTCTCCTCTGCTGTGATGATGCATGCCCCTCAAGAGACCGAGCCTGGGCCCGACTCAACCTTTCACACAATCCACCGCCAACAATACAACGAGCCCCTGCCCTCCGCGGCCCCCCGCCATTGTGCCGGAGCCACGCCGCAGCTGTGGAGAATCACATTTAGGTGTCAGTGGCAACAAATGTTTCTTTAATTGGAATAGAGGTATTAGCTCATGTTTCCTCCCCGTGCTTTATGAATCCCCCGTGCCTATTGTTTGGGAGTTCGCGTTGACGTCGCCTTGGCGGCCCCCCCGGCTAATTGAGAGAGTGTGTGTTTGGACCGGGTTCAAGAGGAACTAGTGTCTCTCTGTGCTGTGCATGGGTGGGAACGGGAGTGTGTATGTGCACGTTGCGTGTGTGTGTTTCAAGGTTGTCTGTGTCCACATCAGCTGTTTTCTTCCATTTTGAGCGTGTAGACGTTACGGCTGTGGCTTTATGAGCCGATACACACTTAAACCCCGCAGCAGGGAAACAGCGCAGCCTTTTCCACTGTCACCTAATCTGGCTTTCAGACAGATTAACTCAACAGCCAAACACAAACAGTGACGAGAACATTAGTCCAGGTCTGACAGGATTTAGCAAAACAAACAAAGACTTGATTAATAACCTGAGATAAGACTGAATTAGTAAAAAGTCAAGACATGTATAGATATTATTTATTTATTTATTTATTTAGTATTTCAGTTGGGACAATGCTGTTTTTTTTAAATAGACGAAGAGCACATTGAGATCATAGCAGAGGTCCCTTTAGGCGTTTGAAAGGAGCAGAGAGACAAATCGTATCATGTCCTAACATCTATCAGACATGTTATTAATCACCATCAAATACGTGCAGATCACATAACCAGATGTGTTTTGACTTCAGTTCAGAAGAGGTTAGACGAGTGATTTCCTATTGGCCTGATAAGTACCTGACTTTTTTCACTCTCCTAATCTTTCCTAATCTGGAGGGATAAGATTACTGGTAATCTAGTGCATCAAAGACACACCAATCCCTTTTCTAATATGGGATCTTAACACCGGATCGAGGCGACTTGCCGTCACAATCCAGGTCACGAGTGCAGATGAGGAAGAATTAAGGAATAAAGGGAGAAATCTTCATCCTTCCAACTTTCACTTAATCATTAAATATGTTGTTTTTATCTAATAGATCATTTACAACAGAGTTTGGACAGACATGCACCGCCTATTTCCAAAATATTCAGGTTTTTGACAGATATGTGATCTGTTCTGTGAGTGACTAACGTGACACATTTCAAACTATCAGAAGAACATGCTGTGTGTGTGTGTGTGTGTGTGTGTGTGTGTGTTTATCCTGGGGCGAACAGGTGCTGCTGGCCTCGCAGATCAGTGTCATCCAGGGATTACAGCATGTGTCGCTGAAGGATTGTGAATGCAACTCAAGGAATTACTGTCACAGGATCTGAGATTACAAATATGGATTAGGAGCAGAATAAGATGTAGACAGTGCCACATTCACAGGTCAATCTGTGTATGTGTGTGTGTGTGTGTGTGTGTGTGTGTGTGTGTGTGTGTGTGTGTGTGTGTGTGTGCAGATGAAAACAGCAGAATTAATCTGACCTCGGGCGTGTCCTTTGCGTGTCTGTGCGTCTTGGGCGAGATGTGAACGGGATTAATGCACAGGATGATGGCAGCATTGGAAAATGGATTATTTAAATACAATAGAAGAATGAGAAGAAAACCTCAATCTTTACTCATACTGTGTGTGTGCGTGTGCGTGTGTGTGTGTGAGAGAGAGAGAGAGCGCGCTATCGTTCGACTCTGAGCAGATACTCAACATTTGCTAAACACCTGCTAAAACTAATGTGATCAGAGCATAGAGTGTGTTAGTGTGCGTGTGTGGACTGTGAATGGGGTGTGTGTGTGTGCAGTGTGTCTGCAGTGTGAGTGGTTGGGAGAGAATTCATTAGTGTGTAGACAGGTGGCTAGAGTTACACTCCTCTAGTGAAAGTCAGCAGCTCTGGCTGTCCTGAACACTTTCTCTCTACGTCTCTCTCTCTCTCTCTTCGTCTCTCTCTCTCTCTCTCTCTCTCTCCCTCTCTCTCTCTCTCTCTTTCAGTAAAGCTACACCAGCCTGGATGACATTTCCAAAGCAGGAGGCCACTGATTAGAAAATGGTCTGCTCTGAAACAACAGCCTCCGATCTTTATCAAAGTTTAACATCCCCTCCCTCTCTCTCTCTCTCTCTCTCTCTCTCTCGCTCTCTCTCTCTCTCTCTCTCTGTCTCTCTCGCGGGAGCCAACTATAAGTACTCCATCAGGCAAACCGCATTAGTGTAATTTCGTCCCAGGAAATTAGCAGAGCAGAGCGGCGCCAATTAGAAGTCAATAGCTGGCTTTATTAATCGAGCTAGCCATCGCACTTGATTAGATTAGGCTGGGGCTGAGCTCTGTTAGTCTGTGTGTGTGTGTGTGTGTGTGTGTGTGTGTGTGTGTGTGTGCGCGCGTCTGCGTGTGTGTGTGTGTGTGTGTGTGTATTTATTCATCTGCAAGTTCGTGCCTGTCAGTACGCAGCTTGTGCATCCTTGCCTCTGCACGTAGTGAAGTGTATCTGTGTGTGTCTGTGTGTGTGCATGCATGCGTGCGTGTGTGTGTGTGTGAGAGCGGCAGGTGCTGCTGACTTGCTGATCCGGTCTCATTGTGACTGTCTGCGGCTCCGTCAGAGCTCAGTAATATGTTGATATTGACCCTCTGCGACTGGAGTCACACACACACACAAACACATACACACAGCACACTGAAGGGCGCCGGCCGCAGCTCGTGGCATCAGTTAGCACACACACACACACACAAACACACACACACACACACACACACACACACACACACACACACACACACACGCGTCAGTCAGTTGGATGAATTAAACCGACATGATTTTATTAAATATAACATTGTAGTCACGTAGCTACTGTTAGTGTAAGCGGTAACTAAGGGGTCACATGATTTCCACTAGGGGGCAGATCTAAACAGGATCTCCCCCAGCCGACATGTCGTAGCTATTTCTGCGTGTCACTTCTCCGTCTTGTTTATGTTTGCATATAAACAATGTAAATACAATATAAACATTTCCCTTTTGCGTATTTCCTCGTTGTCCAGATTAAATTGGAAATTCACTGCATTTCTTATTTTTGCTACTCCCACCCAGGCGTTCCATCTCCAACTCTCAGCCCCGGCTTCACACCTGCTGCTAAACCAGGGAGTGTAACATCTGTGGAGTTCCAACAGGAGAGTCAGGAAATGGGATTTTCAGTGAAACGCTACAGGTTTGTGTCATTTTCCGTTAATCTGTGTATAGATCAGGTTGTACTGTGTGTTTTCTTGTGTCACTCTGTTTAGCGATCTGTCAGTCTTTTGTCTCTCCATGTTGGCATGTTGGCCGCCCCCTCTCCCTCTCTCTCTCTTTCTCTCTCTCTCTCTCTCTAAAACAAATCTTTGCGATCCGCATGTTGGAGGAAGACTGGAAAAGGGCCAGAGCGTTAACCAAACACAGCGGTGAAGTAACCAGCGCGCAAATTACGCGTTGCAGGAACGGAACGGAAATATCCACTGGAGTGACAACGTTGTGATTTTTTCCCCCTTTAAAGGCTAGTGTGTGTGTGTGTGTGTGTGTGTGTGTGTGTGTGTGCGAGCAGAGGTAAAAGATCTAATCACAGCACAGTTCACCACCGACGCTGAGTGGAGGAACTGGAGTGTTGAATTTCCATCTGAAAACACTCGGAAATCCAAGGCCCCCTCTCTGCAACATGGAGTTATGGAACCACAAAATGGTCAACACAACCAAACCACAGAAACCCCACTCCCTCATAACACACACATACAGACAGACACACACACACACACACACGCCGCCACCAACACCAGCAGCCGTAGTTGTCATTATTAGGTGAAAGAAGATGAAATTCGTCTTCTTTTTTCTTTTTTCTTTCAAACCCTGGCTGCATCGGGCTGCAGACTCGCCCCTGCGTTGCCGAGTCCCCGAACGGCGTCGGCTTCACTGGCCCAGAAAGGACAGTGTCCCCCTGGGCCCCGTCTGGCAGCTTGGTGGCTAAGTTGCTCTGACAGCTACATGCTTTAACAGAAGAACCAAACCAGCCGACCAGTGAAACTCAGCTAAAGAGAGCCGTGGCAGCCCGGGTTGAGGGGGCAGTGAAGGAGATTTGTGGGGTTAGCTTGCTTATTAGCCGTAGCTGCTGGACAGAGTGCCACGGTGACCTCGCTGACCAGGAGGGGTCTGCAGAAACTGAGGCTGCAGGGTCGAGTCTGTAAGTTCATAAAGTTCAGCTGCCGATCCGAGAGGACGCGTGCACGGGGGGGGGTTATCATCACACACACACACACACACGCGGAAATGTTTTATGAAGTTCACTGTTGTGTTCTTCCAATATAAATGGAAATAGTAAGTAAAAGCTAATGATGAGAGGCCAAGGACTCACTGTTAAATTCATCATAATATAAGTGTGGTTTATAATAACGTAGTAGTTTAAAGCTTCCTCTTACTTATTTCACTGTTAGAAAGTTAAGAAGTTTTGGAATTTAATAAGTGAGGAAACCTTGTCCTTTAAAGTTACATTTAATTTAATAATTATATTTAAAAGTCTTGCATTAAAAATTGTTAATTAAAATCACACAAATACACGTAGTTAAGTTTATACTAGCATCACAACCACTTCTACTATTGTGGTCAGCGGAGTGTAAAAATTAGAATTATTAAATATGAGCAACCTCTCACACCCGCATGTAAGGGGGAATATTTCAATCTGTAAAATAACTATATGCAATCCCATAAATGCAGAGTGGAGTCGAAGTACAAGAACCACAGAATGGAAATATTAAGGTACATTATAAATATTCCTAATGTAGTTACGTGACCTGTGTGTAACTTCACCTCACACAGCTCCGCCCACACTGTAAATCTCTCCTGTGCTGAGATGTTGAGATGGTCCAGTCCCTGCGTTTTCTGTGTGTGTGTCTGTGTGTGTGTGTGTGTGCCTGCTGGATTAATACACAACACGTGCCAGGAGCTATGAAGCTCTACTGGAACAGCAATCAATTGTGCGGCGTGCCAAGTTACTTTGTGAAGTGTGGCAGCCTTACACCCCACCTACAGATCAGCTTACGAGGCACTTCCATCTCAAATCTAATCACAGAAGCAACAATAGCTGTAAAGGGAAACAAAGCGAGAGGCATTTCATATTCATCTCCCCTGTGTCAGGTGGACTAAGTGCCAGCTGGACTGAAAGGAGCTGGCGAGGAAGCAGGTGATGCTGCTGACTGCCGAGCGGTCTTAGGTTACCGAGCCGAAGCTGGAAACATCGATCAGCGCCGCCACGGGGGAATTGTAAACCGTGCTGTCTGAAGACGTCGAATTTAAACGTTTGTGACAGGGGGGAAGTGAAAGAGTGATGAAGGACTGGCCAAATGATTGGAAAGGTTCCCTGACAACTTGTGAGCGTTTGAGCATCCGACTTAAAAACGGATTTATCAAGGAGAAAGTGTTGCAGTTGATGAGCCAAGAGAGAGGCGGCAGCTGAGGAAGTATGGAAGTATGAAAAGTTCCAAATGACAACAGGCAGACGTACAGGAAAAATCCCGACCGTCCCTGAATGCACCACAAACATGAAAACGTTGCAAATCTGCCTTAGAGTACATTTAAGTGAGATTTAAATGGACTAAAAAGTTTATATAACGCTGAAAATAATGAAAGATGAAGAAATATGATTAATATTTTAGATAGTTTATTTTATTACTATAGTTTGTTTGATGTTTCTAAGTTGGGAAATGAAGAAGTTGTGGTGAGGTGAGGGCATTCTGTGATATTACGCAATATCCTGATCAAAGACTGATAATAAAATCAGGCTCTATCACAGGCTTGAGAGGTCTGCGCTGTAAATTCCCCGTTCTTCTCTCGCTCTCATCATTCTTAACCATCCTGTCATGGCAGAGTCCAGGCAAAACATCAATTTGGAAATCACAAAAGTATTTTCCTCTTCCCCTCATAGTAAACCACTCTTATGTCTCTCGTGTCTGTTAAATAAGTGAGGACATAACGGCCGCACAGAGACCACAGTTCTGTCTGTCTGAAGTTGTGGCGTGGCACTGAAGTTCTGTGCCCCGGATCAGCCAAAGGGGCCCTGAACCCAAACAAAAAGCGCCATTCACGCCGGCCCCGATCATGTGAAGCATCATCACACGGCTCCCAAACCTCACAACTCTGTCTGCTCCAAATGTGCCCGGGGAAGGAACCCGAACGTGAAGGGGGAATAAAAAGACGCAGCGTAAACAAACAAAACCCCCATAATCCCCAGGCTTTTTAACACGATACACACAGAGCCGTTGATGTTCCCAAATCTTTCCTTTCATTTGCGAGACTCGGTGAAGACGCGTAAACATCAAATCAAAGGGCGGAATCTGTCCAGGGAAGAAATGATCTGCGAGTCCCGTCGAGTGTTTGAACGTCACGCAAAACAAAAACAGCAGGGAAACAAAACTATTTCCCTGCTGTTTAAACATTACAACATGGACGCCTGAGCCAAACGGCACCAGTTGCTTTCACTAACTCTTACCTCCTCTCTCCTTTTTCATCTCTAATCTCCCAAAAACCGACCTCGGGCCCCCACGCCTGCCTGCTTACAAGTGTGTGTGTGTGTGTGTTTTTGGGAGACAAACACCACTCATTAAGTGTCACGTCGCGTCAGAAGCCGTGACCTGTCGGGGCTCGCCTCGCAACTTATCTGTCACCGGCTGCCTGTTCAGCGTCTGCGGGTGGTTTGGAACGTTGCACCTCAATGCGCATATTTGTCGTCGGAGCGCAGCGCGAACAACAGGGAGGTCAGACGTGGAGATGACCCCTGATTGTCAAGAGCAACAAAATACAAAGACGTTTTCAGAGGCCTTTTAACCCTCAGGCCGGCAACAATTACCATGCAGGCGAGCAGGCAAAGGGAGCGGACTCGCAACGAACCGCAAAGACACCAATGATGCTAATAATTCCAGGGAGGAAGGGAAATTTAGCGTCTGTAAAAAAAAAGCGAAGCCCAGCACTGCCCCGGCTTTTACCGCTTTCCCAACTATAAATCACACTTTGTGCCGGGGCCTCGGAGAAGTGGAATGCGAGCGCGTGACAGTGATGGAGGTGAGCTGCCAGACAGGGCGTCAGGTAGCTGCCACACAGAGTCGATCGGCCCCCGTGACACGCCAAGAGGCCCACGCCTGTGACACGCCACACCGTCCAACAGGTTATGAAGGCAGGCAGGCAGAGCGGCAAGCAGGCAGGCAGAGCGGCGTTGGGCTGACGAGAAGCAGGGCCCCGTCAGCAGGCGAACGCAAAGACGAGATGTCATGTTCGCCGTGTCCAACAGGCACCACCTTCTTTGATTTTGCTGGGCCCAGACAGCTGCGAATGCGTTTCCCCCCGCGTGGTGCCGACGGGTGTGTGTGTGCACATAACCGTGTGTGCGTATGTGTGTGTTGCATCTCAAGGATCACAGGTCCCTGTACATGTGTGTTTGTTCCAGGGGGAAAGGTGGCCTGCTTACACGTGTGCCGTGTGTGTTCAGCGTCATTTTACAAACAGACAGCAGTCCATCTTAAATTAAATGTCCTTAGACGTATTAAAAACTTATGAACGTTGGAACTTTTAAGCAACATTAAAGCAGAACAGTAACTTTGCTGTTTCTTCATGGATATAAAGTAAATCTTTAAGTAGCTTTGCTGGATATCATTCAGCATTCATGGTGTCAGAGGTGGAAAAGTACTCGGCACGTTTAATAAGCAGCTCGGCACATAGAGGAAAATCACCACCTATACTCTGTAATATAAACTGTGTCAAAGCTACATTTATATTTACCTGACTTTACCTCCATTTTGTACTGCCTCCACTTCTATTTAAGTACATTTTAAATGGATTACTTGTACTTTTCATTCCACTACATTTCCCTAATTACTTTACTTAGTTTGAATTGAACACCAGGGAAACAGTTTTTGAAGCTCATGATAAAATGTTTTTCTTATATATTTGTAAAATGTTTTTCAAAATCTAAATTATTGCGATATTATAAAGTGTGTATACAAGTGAGGAGGATATTTATACACTAGAGACGCAGCAATTTCTATAAATATATATATAAATTGCTGCGTTTCTAGTTTAGGGATTTTCCTCGATCTAATTGCACTGTTGGTACAGTAATAATTTAATATTCTGACAGAGAACATTCTTTTACTTTGAGTACTTTTTGATACTTGAGTAACTTTAGTAATACAGCAATTCTTATTGTCGTTTTAATTATTCTAACTGTGCTCCTCTATTTAATATTTATTTGTAGTCCTTTTCTCTTGCATTACTGCACTTGGTCTGTTATGAAGTCGTTTTTCAGACGGACCTGTTGCACCATGTGAGACAACAACAAAGTCTTCTGATTCTTAGATTATGTCGGAGAGGAGCTTAAAACTTTTTTTACAGATTTGTCCGAGGAGGTTCTAACCATCATTAACTATCTATGGCAGTCAAAGGGTGTTTGTGGTGAGGCCTCTTCTGAAGAAATCAACTTCCAAAAACTTTGTACTTTAACAGATATAATTTTTTTAAAGAATACAATTATCTTCTTAAATTCAAATTGGAAACTTCCCGTTTCAGTCTGCATGTGAGCTCACCGCAGCACAGAGACGCCACTGTTGAAAGTCATCAATGACATCAGACTTCATTTGGATTGGACTGTTTCAGTGTTGCTGTTGCTCTTCCTCTGTTAGTGCGTGACTTGCTTTAGGTGTTACCATCTGTCCCTAATGATGCCGGAGGTGCAAACTGTCCTCAGATCGACTTGGTGGCAAACTCCTCTGCAAAGCCGTCTGCAGATTATTTAAGCAAGATGATGGGAATAAAACAACAATTGTGAATGGCAGAGAGATGCAGCAAGGGTGCACAATGTGTTTCCTATAAAGGATTCTCATGATGTTGAGAAATCCAGAAAGATGCCTTTTGTTTTGTGTGTTTCTGTTCAAAGGCAGAGCTCAGAGTTTGTTTAGACACCCGCGGGCGTTTACCAAAAACCCTATTATGGTCCAAATAATGGCAGGAGAGCAAATCGATGTTGGATTGTGTGTGGATTGTGACCAGGCTGGGCTGGGTGGGCTGGTTAAGTGTTTGTTTTGCCAAGCAGATAATGAATTACCCCGCGGTGTTGTGTTTTTTGTACACAAATTATCATCTTATATCTTGAAAACAGACAACCAGAGAACCCGAGGTCGAGACAGGTAGAGATTTTTTGATTTGTTACCGTCGTGTCATGAAATTGACGCGTCTCAAAACTTATAATTACATTATTTGCAATCTCAACATAGCGAGCTGTAATTATCACTGAATAACTCTCAGCTCAGCATGGCGTGAGAATATTTTCCCACGAATTTCATCAACCTGAGTCTGTGATCGTTTATATCCAATTAACTTTTAGAATGGAAAATACTCAAGAAATGCTCCTGCCAACGTATGAGGCAAGCAGCAAGATCAGCCTGTTTGTCTTATGTGTTGTAGTTTTGCTGCAGTTAGACTTGATACACATATTCAATCTTTGGTCTTTTATGGATTGGCTATTTTCTGGTATGCTCTAGTTGTCCTTCTGTGGGGTCTACATATTTTATTTTATTTTATTTCGTTTTATTTTATTTTATTTTATTTTATTTTATTTTATTTTGAAGCCTTTTATTAAATTACACTGATTTCATTAGAAAGCCTCATTATGCAGCTCATGGTTTTATGAGGCTGAGCACACACATGAAGTAATCAAAACATAAATGATCATCTCATCTATGTTTGTTTGCACATTTATATATTAGTAGGTAATATATCACACAACAAATTATCTTAGGTTGTCATATTAGGCTTGTCGTGTGGGCTATACACATTAAGAATGTAAAGTGTATTTTCTACTTTACTGTACACTATCTTCAGTCTTCACATAGTCACATTGTGAGTAAGTCATGTTGGGCTCAATCCAGATAACCTGAGCTCAGACGAGCCACATGTTGGTGAAACACGAGCGGGGCTACCAGGAACATCTGCTGCACACACACACACACACATGATTCAGTAAATATGAAGGCATCAAGGCGCCCAGTTGATTACACTGCAGCACCTCAGGGTCAAAGTGCAAACGTGTACTTAAATAGGAGTGTTCTGTCGGACAAAGACCTTGCATGTATCGCTCAATATAATCTCACACAAATACTTAACACATTGAGCGCTGGGTAAAAAGGCAATATATACACACACACACACACACACACACACTAAGGCAAGTCGTCCTCTTTCTTTCGTTGCTGTGTGTTACTGTCAGCCTACAATGCCAGTCTGTGCACATCTCAGCCTCTGCTGTTGATTGAAAAGTTTAATGATGGCTGCGGGGCCGTATGCCTTCGTATCTGCTATCTGCTATCATTCACTTCTCTCCTCCTCCTCCTTCCTGGAGTGGAAGGGTTGAAGCCGCGGTCACGCTCTCCCCGAGCAGGGCTGTCGTCTTCGTCTCTCCACCAATCACAAGGCCTCATTGCGAGAAATGTTTGGTGCAAGGTCAGATGACATACAGCAGAAGCATGACGCTGCTCAGTGCCAGCAGTGCATTACACGCACGCACACGAACACACACACACACACACACGCACACACACACACACTGCATCCTGTCATGTGCATCACCATATCAGATTTCACATTCATCTTTTCTATGACAGCTTCTGGTGTCCAAACCTGAACACAGACACAAAATGTCCATGTGTATTAATCTATTGATCTTTAAAATATGCAGGAAACTGGGACAGTGTTCTTTGAAACAGAAACAACTTTGTAGTATATTTTCTGACTAAGTGGTAGTTTTGCACATTGCATATTAACTCTCACACACACACACACGAGTTACCAGTTTGTTAGGTTTGCCTTTACAATCCAGTAACACATTCTCTGGTGTGTGTGTGTGTGTGTGTGTGTGTGTGTGTGTGTGTGTGTGTGTGTGTGTGTGCGTGGCAATTCTCCACGGCAATGTTTCTTCATACCAGTATTCACCAAACTGTAGTTTTAAATGTATCTAGTTTGGGTTCAGAAACTAAATTCTTCCCCCAAATCTTTCTTTCTCTTTCTGTCTTTCTTTCCTTCTTTCTTCTTAAATGAAAACAGCGGCGGCCATAGTAACACTTTCTCAGTTGTGGGAACATTTTGTGTACAGATGTGCGGCTGGGATGTACAGACGTGTACATGTGTGCACCGTGTCAAGACCACTGCCAACTCCGTAATGGAGACCTCACTGTAAAACTGTTTAACCATTGAGAGGATAAGATAGAAATGGGAAGGAAATCCCTCCAGTAACTTAAATGTTATATTTAACTGAAACATTATCGGTTACATAAAGCCCTTACTCCTTACAGTGCCGTTGTTTTTGAGGCTGTATTTTGCGGTTTCTATTATATTGAGAGGTGCTTCTGCTTACTCTTATTGTTATTCTATATTTTTATCTATATTTCATTTAGAATTCAGCTGTTTAACAAAGCGTTTAAGTGATGTGTTGTTTCACATCACAGATCAAATGACGTTGCAATGTTTTTCAGAATAATTGCAATTTGATATTTTTCGGTAAAAAATTGCTCAGCTCTCGTTTCTAATATCCATCATCCATGAGTATTCCAATTATTTGTCCTGTCTTACTGCAATTAAGGCAGAATTGCTAGTCAGCCGTATACATGGACGAGATTAATAGGATTCCGCTGAGGGAATGCGTGTGAGATGTTTACATGCCTGAATAAATGGACTCACAAATGTATAATCTAGGTCTATTATTCAGTGTAAGCCCACTTTTCAATTTCACATTTGGTGTATACATGATGTATGAAAAAAACGATGTATTGCCTTAATTGCAGTTGAATCAGTTTAAATGTATATAAACACAGTGAGACTCAAACCAAACCTGGACATTATAAGATTCAAAAAGGTGCCGTTGGATTTATTGTGGGTGGGATTCCATTGTTTACCTAATATGGCGGTAATTTTGCGTGTTTTTCTCATTTATCAGCTGAACTGTTGACTCCCTGCGTGTCAGACAGAGACGTCTGCCTGGAGAGCAGAGTGAGAGATGGAGCGGTGCAGAGCTGCAGGGTGAATCAGGGCGCGGGCAGAGTGCTTCATGCAGTAACAGACAGAGATCAATATTTACCGACACTCCCCCCGCTTCAGACGGCATTCATGTCAGGACGAACAAACAGACCTGACTGCACAGGTAATGTCCACCTCTCTCACGACACACTCGCCCAGACAAAAGCGCGCACTCGTTCTACCGCCCGGCCCCCCCCCCTCCTGGTGGAGACGCTCTGCTCGGAGACAAAGGCACCGTAGCTAAAGGTTAACAAAAGGTGTCTATGAATCTTTTGAGTTGCACACAGCAACCACTGTCTACATTCACCCCGCAATTATCTCCTTACAGGCCTAATCCCGGGCAGCTAAGTGGCCCGGCTAAAAGCATGTGTACACAAACAAGGCGGGAGAGCAAGATGGTGCCTGGCGTTTATCAGCCGGCTCCATCACGCACCTGATCCACGGGGCCATCTCTAGACCTGACGGGAACACACTCCGTCTGACCTTACAGCAGAGGCCAACTACACAAACTAAAATATGAGTAAACATGCTTACACACACACGTGCCATCACCCCTACAGGCACAAACCAGACATGTCA
Source organism: Genypterus blacodes (assembly GCF_046128005.1). Taxonomy (NCBI): domain Eukaryota; kingdom Metazoa; phylum Chordata; class Actinopteri; order Ophidiiformes; family Ophidiidae; genus Genypterus; species Genypterus blacodes. The sequence goes on along the minus strand of NW_027466935.1, from coordinate 1,808,802 downwards.
GACACTGATGGATGGATGGAGCTTTTGGAATGACGCAATTGCTCTAAATCCAGTTTTGATTAAGAAAACAAACACAGCACCAATTTTAAAATGAGGCTGATTCAGTTTTGACACAACCGGCTCAACAAAATCCAGCCTACAAATCAGTTGATAGCGTGAGACGGTGCCCAGTCATTTCACCCTGCCGCTAAAATGAGCAAAACCAGCTCTTAAATGGAGGGGAGAGCGGTAACCTGAGCCAGTGTGAATGGACTCATTGTTGCCTCGGCTTAATTAGGCGTGACAAGCCAGGCGTGAACAGATTCCCATCATTAGGACCCCTAAAAAGCCCATTAGAATCAATGGGCCACACTCCAGTCAGACTTTGTGTCTACCAGCCAGTCAGCCTCCTGTCCCTCCAGCAGGACACTGGATATAGTTACAGCCACCCAGCCGCGGCGCTCAAACAAGGCAACTCTATAGCTGCAGCCCTAACACCCGGGGTAATGCAATTGACGCCATGTTCTGGGGGGGGGAAGGGGAAGATGACGAAAGAGGTGAGGGGACGTGTAAGTGTGTGCGTGGCGATTCGGGAGGGAGGCAGCGGGGGGGAGTGCACGGGTGTGTGTATGTGTGCATCCACAAGCGTTGGCCTGTCTGGACGTCAGAGCGCCGTAGCAGACAACGGATCCGGCCAGCCGGTGTGTTTGTGGCTGATAAACTGCAGGGATTAGCAGGCACTTCTGGAGCCCAAATGGCCGTATCGATACAGGACCGGGTCCATTGATCTGTTGTCTGGCCGGGTGCTGGGGCTAATTCCTGGACCTTGGCTCTGAGTGCTCCTCACAAGGGAGGCGGGGAGGAGAGCCGAGGCGGGGGGGAAGACTGGCTGGCTACCGGCGGCGCCATTCACTGACCCGACTGGATTTGAGGGCTCAATGCTTTACTCACTCAAAACCCAGCATCCTCAGCAGGGCTGGTTTAGGATGACGCGGTGGCCAAAACACACTTTAAATAATAAAAACTAAGCAGTAAGGAGTCATTTAAGATCATAGTCAATATCTAAATTGAGAAGGAAGTCTAGAACCCCAGAAATGTTCATACTAATAGCAGATTTTGGTGGTATTGTGTTGCAAAAGCACCAAATGTCTCAGGAAATCAATCATCTTTGTAAGACAGCTCGCGTATGTAAATATAAACCTTCAAGTCACATATCTGAACTCTTATCATATATTTTACTCTTAAGAGGTCGCCCCAGTCAAACACTCGGCCGTGTTTAGTATGTAAATTGCAATGTGATGACAAATGGATCTTATCTGGAGTAAAGTATCCTTCTAGCACCTCCATGTAATCCCTCTCCATCGCAGATATGGGCGGGGGTGGGGGGGGAGCGTAGGCTGGTGAGGGGCTACTGGGATGGAATAATAGAAGTGCAGAGTGAGGAAGGGGGTGAGGTGGGAGAGTGAGGAAGCCAAGGAAAGAGGAGTCAGGGTAATATAAGGAAGGAGAAGAGGAGTGAAGGACAGCAGAGTTAGACAGACACAGAGAGGATGAGATGCTTAAAGTATTAAAGATGTCATGACATCATCGCCGAGTAACAACAAGGGGGACATGTTGTTTTCCTGCATATCCAAAAAGTTTGTTTTCACTCCTGCAGCAAGAGAGTAGAAGTAAATGAGTGTTATTGGTTTGTTTTTTTGCTCATTTAACAGTTAGGGACTGTAAATAAGAATAGAATCTCAGTGTTACTTCCGTCTTTACGTCATGGCTGCATGAAGGACGGCAGGTAAAGATGACACATGACCCAGATGTGCTACCGTGACTGTGTTATGCTATCGTAAATCACGACTCGGGAGGCATCGTGCATGCAAAGTGAATAAGTAAATCCTTTCGGCGGCGGAGACGTCACGAGCGCATTTGAACGAGTTGAATTGATGAACTGCGACAACAGGTGGAGCTGTGATACAGAGTCTAAAATATACTGCAGAGCGTCGCCGTATGAATAGCCTATAGTCAGACCTAAACTATGCCTTCTCCTCTTATTTCAAGCCCCATTCCACCTTGTCACCACCTTCCTTCATTTCCCCCTCTCCGCCCCGACTGGGTCATCTCCATCTCTGCTTCCACTCTCATCTTTCACTCCGGCCGTCTCCCTCAAAAATCAACTCAAAATAACTTTTCACCTCCAAATTCCTTCCAGAAACGTTCCTTTACCTCTCGCCACCCTTTACGCCTGAGCAGAAATGGCAGTAATGTCTCCTGTAATTGCCGCCAGTGTAATCAGACGGCGTTTGATGGGTAAACGTTGGACGTGAGCTCCACCGGTGTGTCCAGAGTGATATTATCTTTGGCAGATGTGTCACTTTTTTAAACTTTCTAAGCTTTTGGAATTCAGTTGACATTCATTTACCCACTTTTCAGTGAGAGGGCAGAATGGATGATGGAGGTTCAGTCACTCTGAAGATTGCTTTCATATTCTTTATTTGAGTTATATTGTATTTGCAGTTACGGTATTGGTAATTTTAGGTGGCAGTTAGGGGAATTTAATGTCATTCTTTATCTTACAATGTTTTGAATTGTTCCTTTACATTGTGCTTCTCTACCTGGATTATCTGTCATATATCATACTACTAACTACTTACTGAAATGAGTAGGTTTAGCTTGTGTTCACTGAGTTTCTTTCTTTCTTTACGTAGAGAGCACAAACAGTTTAACAGTTTGTGTATTAAGAACCTCCATATCCTTCCATGTCCGACAGTAGATTATCTTCAACAGAGAGAGCATTCTGACACGACCTGCAACAGCTGTGTGAAAAAAGGGAAGTGAATCTGCGTGGAATGGGTTTGATGTGTCGTGTAATCACCACGAGTGTGAGATCAGGCGGCTCTCTGATGGACGTGTTAACGTGTCACTCACATGTCAGAAGCGGTGTTACTTTTGGCAGCCTTGTCACCTTGTTTTCCGGCTGAGGAGGTTGTGTTCTTATTTCATTTTTTTTCGCAGAGGCGGGGCTCAGGCTGCTGGAACAATTGATTGGATTTTGAGGAGGATGATCTGGATTCAGATGCGATCCAGAACTCCATCATTATCAAATTATCAATTTCCATAAAGGCCTCCTAGTGAAGAGATAAGACAGAGAGATCATTCAAGTGGCTCTGCTTTTTTTCTGGTTTTCACGGTGAAGGACTAAGATGTGTGTGTTCTTGTTGACGTTGCTTATGTAAATTAAAATGTAAATTCTTACGTCAAAGCTCTGTCCTGTGCACTGCACTTACAAATGCATGTGTTGTGTGTTACGGCAAATAGCAGGGAAACGTTCGGCCTTGGTGGAGGTTTGTGCTCTCTGAGTGCTTTCCTGCTGTAAAAGCTTTTCCTCTGGTTTCACGTTCACGTCAATTTCCTCTTCCCTCGCATGTTATGGAGAGGAGCTTTCATTGGCTTCGGTTGGGCAAATATTCAGACGCAAAACTGATGTGAAATTTGGATCCGTGGTAAATCAATGGGAATTCCTTCATCTTTGCCTGTCCCTCGTCTTCCTCACTTCTCCTTTAACATTGAGGATGACCGATGCTCCATGATGAGATTACTCTATACAGATTGCTTCCCCATGAGGCTCTTGGCACCCGGCGCTCTGTGTGTGTGTGTGTGTGTGTGTGTGTGTGTGTGTGTGTGTGTGTCTGCGTGTGCGCGTGCGCGTGTGTGTGTGTCTGTGTGTACTGGTATGGGGTTTGGATGGATGCTGTTTGCAGAGTGTGTCAAGGGCCTTGGATCCTCCTAATCAGGCCTGACACCAGACCAGGGGCCCCTTTTGCCCCACACTACCCCTCACTAATTCCAGCCGCGGCAGTAACCTCTCCCCACTAACCCTCCACCCGGGCTGACACGGGCCAGGCTGTGGCTCCAATCAATCCGCACTGATGGCAAATAGCTTCCAGAGCCATGCCAAGCCCATTATTTCCCCACCCAGAGCCCGTGCACGGCTCAGGTGAAATTGGCCAGGCTGAAAGAGAAGAGAAGTACGGGGGGGGGGGGGGAGTTATCCAGTGGCTGACACATTTTTACACACACACACATCAGAGCAATCACCATCATAACCACGCACACACCAGAAGGAAGTAAGGGTTCTGGACCCTAAACAAATTCCGTCTGCCAGAGAGCGAGGGTCTTAGAACGCACTTCCACTAGGGATCATGTGGCCGCTGATGAGCACTAGTTAGAGACTTGGATATCCTCCTCAAGTGTATCCACATTGCCGGGGATAATCATCCAGGGAAGTCGACCTAGACTCACCGGGGGGAAATATTATGTCCTTTCCTGTGAATATTATCGCTGAAAAAAACTGACTTGACGGGGAAACTTTGGTATTTTTCCAGTCGCTTAAAGATGAATTCTCAGCGCCTGGATGTCAGGTGATTGCCGTAAATCACTGTTTGACAGGGGAGCGACATGCTTTCTGCTTTGAAGAGGTTGTGAGAGCAAAGACCAGCCGCGATAGGATTGACAACTCTGAAGTGTCAAGGCTCCCGTTCTTTAATGGCAGAATTTGCCAGAATCTCACAGAGCTACAGGTGGCCTGGGAGCGACACGTAGATCTGCTCCACCATCAGAGAAGAACGGCAGGGTTGCAGAGCGAGAGGAGGAACCCGTTTTTAAACTAAGTGTGGCCCTAAATCATTTTCTACCACATCGGCCAATACAAACATCTGCAATCTCGCGCAAACGAGGAAGGAGACACTGAACCACTTCCCTGTCTCTGTCTCTGTCTCTGTCCCTCTCTCTCTCTCTCTCTCTCTCTCTCTCTGGCTCTTTCATCTGCCTTGTTCAGGCTGTTGAAGAAGATGTTGATGAAGAATTATGTTTTGTTTGTTTTAGTTGGAGGCGAGAACATATTTCACGGTGTTGGAGGTCACAAGGCAAGTTGAGTTCTATGTGGTGAGGGAGGGAAATATGAGCCTTTAAAGCTCTCTAAGTGATTCCCCTCACTGTCCTGGCCTCGGGGCGAAGCTAGACTTGTTTCAACACACTCGAAAAGAGCGAGGCCCCAAAGCCATACATTGACAAGGGGAAGGTGATTTGTAAGGAAGGGGGGGGGGGGCGTGGGGGGTGCAACATATGGTCATAGACCGAAGAGCGGGAGATGAAATCATCAAACGGTGTCACAAGAGGCCTTTTTTCTGTCCGCGCCTTCATCTCGCTCATTTTGAGGTTGTGTGATAAACGAGGCGCGTCCCTGTCAGCGCCTCTGCAACGCTTCCGTCTATCTCCCTCCACTGTCATGTAGGTCACGTACGGGCCCGCGCGTCTTTCAAAGACGACAGACGGCCGCGCTGTTTACCATACGTGACTTCCTGTCTCGTAAGTGACTATCCTGATGTCGCTGCAGTCGGTGAAGTACGTGACTGATGGACGACGCCTGTTGCTAAGATCCTTTCACGTAAAGGAATCTCTGACGAATTCATTTGGTCTTTCGCTCGACCCTCAAGCCAATCAAAGTTTCACACTACTTATGTTTGCTCCAGATATTGAATCTTTTCAAACTACAGTATGTGAAGCATTTTGCCAGTTGGAAATCCGGTCTACAATGTAGTCGCCTTCCCTATCCTTGATCATGCGGTCTGCAGATACCAGTGCCACAGCGACTGGTCATGTTCACAGCTGCCTGTCGCCAAGTGGAAGATGCTTCATCATCAGCCAGTGTCTGCTGGTGAATAGCTCTCTTTCTCCTACTTAATTTTGAGGATGTGACATTTTTGTCTTGTGCCCATCTTGGCTCATTTTCATTCCGAATCAGCTGAGCCCTCTCACAGCAGAGGGTCATCGCTCGACAAAGATAAGTGTTTAATTTAATAACCACTCCTGTTGCTTACAAAGCCATTAGTTGTTTGCGTGTGTTCTCGCTCACTCCTCACCTTAGAGCCTTGCGGTTGGCTCATGACGGGATTTCACACACGCGATGTTGCTGTAAACGTGCTGTGTGAGCGCTCATGGGCCTCTGAAAGCCAAGCAGGGGAGTCTTCAGTTCACTCGCCTTGTCTCTCCGTGTCTCTAAATCTCTTCCTGTCTCTGTCCCTCTCGCTCTCTTTCCATCCCATCTCTGCTCTCCGTCTCCTTCACCTCATCACCTCCTAGTGTCTCTAAACCACTGCGGAGGAGGACGCCACGAAGAGCATCCCAGCCTGATTTGCTTAACGCAGACGGTTGTTATGTGAAGCTTGTGTGTGTGTGTGTGTGTGTGTGTGTGTGTGTGTGTGTGTGTGTGTGCGCGCGCGCGCGCGTGCGTGCGTGTGTGCGTGCGTGTGTGACGTGCGCACATGGGACAGAATGAATCAGTCAAAGAGGGAAGAGGAGAGAGACGAGACCAGATATCTTTAATAGCACGGCATATTTGACATGAGGTTTGGCTGAGGAGGAGGATGGGCTGGATGAGATCCATGACAGGCACACTGTCACACTCTCACACACACATGCACACACACACACACACACACCTCCTTTTCAGCCAAGTGGCGTTATGCTTTGATCTTGACACCGTGGGTCAGGTCCAAGCCCCAATCTCTCTCTCCCTCTCTCTCTCTCTCTCTCTCTCTCTCTCTCTCTCTCTCTCTCTCTCTCTCTCTCTCTCTCTCTCTCTCTCTCTCCCTCCCTGCAGCCGTCTGGATGGCTGGCTCGACAGCCTTGGGGTGTTTAGGTTCTGGAGGGATCCCAATTTCCTCTTCTAATCATGACATCATCCCGCCTCAATAGGTTAAAGATGTGGCCAGGATATTCCCTGCTTCCTTGTTCTGCAACCTTCCACCAAATTACACACACTGCAAGTTGCCCTGTCGCACCGAGAGACAACAGCAGCTGGCACCGACGTGGCAGGAGTGTGTGTGTGTGCGTGAGTGAATGTTGTTTGGCAGAGGGATGGCGCAGTGTGTAAGTGGGCTTGCTAAGCATATTTGCGAGCGCTTGGGGTTTTGTGGGGCTACATCTGAGTGCAGCCCATATTCAGGTCATGAGGTAATCCAATAGTGTCGTTCATCAGTAGTTTGGGAGATTGTGTCCCAACCCCGGACTTGATTAAAGGCTCCGGCTGATTAGAGGTGAAGAGTAGCCGCGGCCTGCCTGGCCTGTCAATAGCTGTTAGCTTCACCTCCGCCGGCTCGGCTAATCACACCAAGAGGGCTTCATCTGGTCTGCTTCCTCATGAGCCGGACACGCCGGGATCTTCTCCTCAAACTGAGTGTTTACGAGGGGAGGGTGCGTGTTAAATCTGGCAAAGGGTTCAGCGAGAGTAGCGTAGAGTAGTTTCACCCAGATTACCATCAAACTCTTCATTTACAAACAGGGTGACATCATCAAGTTGTGGTATAATTCAGGACAATATCAGCATTGCCATCATGAGGGAAGTTCAAGTCATAGCAATTGCTCAGACTTATGAGTCAGTAGTTTTAGAGACCGTTTACATGTCAACGTGTGAGTGTGTGTATATTCTCTACAGATTTTCCTCCTTTATTGGTTGAATTGTTTTAAATAAGTTTGTTTTCACAAAAAACAGATTTATTGGAATTTCAAAGTCATTTTTATTCTGCATTCCTGTTTATGTCATTCAAACTTTGTTACTTGGCGTCAAATACAGGATTTTTACCTCTGTGTAAATGACCTTTGACCCTTCCCTGAACATATAGGCTCAGTGCGTCGCTGTATATACGTGCTCACACTTAAACGTGTGCTGCACTTCTGGCAGCAGTTACGAGACAACAGATGTTTCTCTGAAGCTCCGGCGAGAGCACAAGGCTGAGCGGCAGGCAGTTTTGGCGTCCACAGTCGAAAGTGACCTAGAAAAAACACGGACAGCTGTGAACGGAAAAGAAGAAGAGTTGAATTCATATTAATGTAAGTGCATTCTCGGCCCGCGGGAGGAAGTGAATGCTGAAGGTGGAGAGGCGACTTTGTGCTGGGTGAGCAGATTTCATTGGCGTGTGTGTTCATCCATTGTGTGCGACGCTCACAGCTCAGAAAGAAGGTTTGTGATGATGTCACTATGTTGGGGCAGTTCCGTGTGCAAACTGCGTGAGGGTTTTAACCCCCTGATATCGTTTGATTCGCTAAGGATCGGTTTTATTGCTGAGCTTTATCAATATGGAATCTGTCTGCTGGCTTACGTCACGTAGGCTGCATTTAATGTTTGTACTCTCAGAGTATGTTTGATGTTATGATTTGACTGTTTTGCAGCTTTACTCATTTTATCCACCTTGATACCAATTTGATCCCCCCTAACTTCTGGTTCTTATCATTCCCCCATCTAGATTTTGCTTTACATTAGCGTCCTTAAGACGATAAAAACAGCCTTGATCCCTGGCTGCAGCTGTAACCACCAGCCCCCTACCCTCAAACCAACATCCCAGGGAACGGCTCAGCTCAAAACTCCCATCCACCTGTTACCGTATCGACTAATGGCGAGGTCTCATGGGCTCAGCTTAGGGGAAAAGTCTATTCTGCACCCCTCGGCCGGAAACCCGAGCCCTGGGTCTAAGTCCCGAGAGCGAGGCGTTCAACCCCAAAGCGGGCCAAGAAGGATCTACAGCTCTTAAACAGCCTCGCAAACCATCAACACTCCCACTACTCCGCCAGCCTCTCTGACAGCCAGACCGCTCGACGTGTCCGCCCTAAAAGAGGCTGCGGGTAAATCATTTCAAAATGCAACGGCAGACAGGACGACTGTGACAACAAGTTTGTGCCGCGCTCGCTGTTTCATCGCAAACACCTGAGGGCTTTGCAAACTGACAACATGGTCTATTGAAAGGCGATGACACTTCTTTTAATCCCAGACTTCACATGACGTCTTAATGAAAAGATGTTATCACCAACGTTAAAGCTTTACTTTATGCTGCAATTAAGGCGACAAATCTCTTCCTTTTCAAACATGGTGTAAACACTCATCAGAATAATTGGAGGTGTGAGTCACTGACATCGATCTTAAATCAATGTAAAGCTGCCTGCCAATAATTCTCTCTATCACTTTGTTGCATTTTTGCCTTAATCACAACTCTTTCTTGTTTATTTGCAATATAACAAAAACTCAAAAGATACATGAACTTAAGACTATGGAGATTTTTATACCGGATTTGTTCTAAAACATTATTTGGCTCTTTAAAATGGTTTGTAGTAACAAAGTAGTTTGTAGTAAAACCTATTTTCAGGCTATAATCAGTTATTACAATTATCTAATTACTTGTAAAACGGTGAACGCTGCGAAACCGAGTGTGTAAAGAAAGAGGCCCGGACGCCTGGAGAGAGGCTACGTTAGCACTGTAGCATGTAGCAGGCTGGCTAGCACACAGCCTGAGTGTGTTTTACATTAGGGAGTAAGAGAGTGATACTTTGCTTGAACTTGGCATGTAGTAACCTTTATGGTGGTATACGAGGGGGTGAAGGGGGGAAGAGTCAAAGTCACACAGCCGTTTTTCATTCTTCTACCTTTTTCATCTCTCGCTTGTGCTCACTAGCTCTCTGGAGGATAATGCTTTTCTCACGGCCGCGCCAAGGAAATTGCTCCATGATAACGCACCGACACTCATCTGCCCGGGAAGGCACGCAACGCCGCTCCCCCTAATGAGTCGCAGTAAATTCAATGCGTTTGCAAATCGTGGTTGGGGCTAGGGGGGAGGTCTGACAGCGTTCCAGCCCCCAAACAAACATCATGCCTTGAGTTTGACGATCAGCTAGCATGCAAGCCTGCGCGCTTACGAGCATATCTCCCCTTTTATTTGCAAGGTGAGAAAGGTGGGAGAGGTGGGGAATTGGATTCCTCCGAGCCTGCTGTTCTCAGTCAGTGTGGCTGTAGACAGCTGGGCGCCCGCTACAGTTAAGATCAGAGGCCTTGATAACCTGGGCCCTGATTTATGGAGAGCAAAGCGGCCTCTGCAATCACCTAATGAGGTAGAGGAGGCAGAGTGTTTACATGTTTATTAGATAGCCAAAACCAGCTGGGCACTCTCTCTCTCTCTCTCTCTCTCTCTCTCTCTCTCTCTCTCTCTCTCTCTCTCTCTCTCTCTCTCTCTCTATCCCTCTCTCATTCTTCTCCGCTGAGCAGGTTATGTTTTCGGTTGTGTTTTTTTGTTTGTCTGTCTGTTAGCTCAGATATCTCAAAGTTAAAGACAGATTTCAGTGAAACTCGATGAGCAGGTTGGTCATGATGCTGGGAAGAATCTATTCAAATTAAGTACCGGTCAGGCCTGATGATGGCGCTGTAATGACCACTCGTATGTTTTGGCCACTAACCTTTGAACTGTAACTAATTTGTCTGGGTTCCATGGATTCCTTTGTGCCGAGGTTTATTTTGAATATTTTCTGGAAACCCTTTTTTAGTATCTGCTCTTTAATCGTCAATTGTCACAACAAACTGCCAAAGTTGAGTGGGCGTGGCTCATTCTTCAAAAATCATCTCATTAAGATTGCAGTCAAACTTGGTGGACATGTGCGCACACTACTTTTGCAAAAAATGACACATCGGCCGACCTGATGGTGGCGCTATAACAGTTCTTCTGTGACAGTTTTGTCTATAACTTTGGAACAAGTAGAATCAAAGGCCTCAGTAGTTCGGATGGCGTTTCTACCTACACACACATGCACGCATGCATCCATATAGAGACGTAGTAGGAATCAGCGCTCTGCAGAAACTGGATCCTGCTACGGCTGTGATTGGCTGCTTAAATCTAGCAGCAGGACTGAGTGATGCTAATGGATTTCACCGCGGTGGTGATTAGAGCGTTATAGTAGCGCTCATATCGTGCACATCTACGTGTACGCACAAATGACTTCTCTGTCAGCAATGTTCTCCAGCTTACCGAGATAAACATCACACATGTACATAAACACACACACTCGCACACACACACACAGTCACACACACATGCAACCCAAATTACACACTTTCCCACCGTCATCTCTGGAATCCCTCAGCACCTGGGAAAAATGTGTTGCTGTCCAAAAACGCTAATGCACAACAGACCTCCTCTCGCTCTCTGTCTCTCTCCCTCCCTCTCGCTCTTTCTCTCCCTCTCTCTCTCTCCCTCCCCCGCCTGCCTCCCCATTTGGCCTTGTAAAACCTTTCAAAATCAATCCACCTTCCAGCCGAGTTTTGTCATTGTTGTTTTTGTTAAAGGAAGAGTGCTCCCGAGTCTACCGTTTGTCTTTCCACCAGGAACTATCCGCTCCTCCTCGATTCTCATTATCCCATTTCAAGCGCCGCTCCTGAGTAGAGCGCCTCACCGTCCACTTTTGGATTTGGAGGAGGTCCTTGAAAACTACAGATTATCGCATTTCTAAACGTAAAAACTAAATATGTTACGCAAATATTTGAAACGCAGTCTGATTCAAAAGCCACCTTCACACACGCACGGAAAAGTTTTCAATGAAATGTCTAGATGTTGGACAGATTTTCAAATCAGGGAGCTTCTGACCAATCATATTAAAGGAGCGGTCAGAGCTTTAGTCCTCTAAGTCAGCGCTCACCAGCATGCTTTTTGTGCGTCATGTCCAGCCTCATTCTTCTTTGAGTTTGTTGTCTACATGTGCCTGACAGGGAGTTTCAGGTTAAAGTGAGAACACTATTGTCCTGTGCTTGGCAAGTGCAAGTGCTGGCTTACGTGTCTGGAAAGGGTCATAGGGTCAAGTTAGGAATCAGTGATAACTTCACAAAAACACTCGGCCTTGCTTGTTGCACGGCCTTCGGGTTTTGCTCGCAACGGCAACACGGGAGCCCCCGCAATCAAAGTCTTAACTTCTGCCTTCCTTCTCCTCCTTTGCCCTCAGAAGCCGCCCGGCCGGCGCTCCTGACCGGCCCCGGCCTCAACAAATCACTCATTTTTTACACAATTACCTCCCGCTCCCTTCCTGCGCATGGCTGGGTGCGAGTGTCGCCCGTCTGCCTGCCATTGTGTGCTAATTTTAGGCCCATTATTTGCTGTAACAAATGTGCAATGGGCAGAGTCACTTTCACATTAATAGTTTGCACCCAGAGGGGAAGTCTTCCCCCTCATCATGGATCAAAGGTCCCCTCTATTGTATCTGACTTCCTGTTTCCCTTTTTAGCTACCGTGTGTTGTTTTTTCTCACTCTCTCTCAAACGGGGGCCTTGTCGGCACTTCAGGACTTCTGAGCGCTCGTGTTGGACCCTGCTGAGAATGACAAGCATGAGAAGATGTCTTTTGACCCCCTGGGGTCCAGAAGGCGACAGGAGATTTGTGGGCCGAGGAGGCGACGGCTAAAGTGAAAGCTTGCATTCTTTGTATAGCGCAGTGCTTCTTAACCTTATCTGAGGTACTGAACCCTGCAAGCCTCATCAGTGCATTCACCGAACCCTTTGTAATTGGAACAATAAAATATGATTTCTTCAAAGCTTAGGTATATATTTTATCAGTGCATCAGTTGCACACAAAATCACTGTGTTCAAAGAACAAAACCAACAAAACATGAATTTCACACAAAACCATAACTCAATGAATATCTACTGCAAATCAATGTGACTTTTGCTGTTGCCTTTTAGATACAAGTTGAAATGCGCGGCTTCACCTTGGGAAGTGCCACTCTCATATCATTTTCGCAACAAAGTCTGTTCCTTTTCTTAGTTTTTATGTCTGCCATCCTCGAAAAGGGTTGCTCGCGGAAACCCGCCTCTTCTTTGTTGGTATTTCTCCACATGGCTCCTCACATTCACTTCCCTGGCCATATAAGGCAGTTGGGCCCCGGTCGCGAGCGTTATCGGCCTAGCTCTCATTTCCCGTTATTCTGCATTCTGGCGGTTTTAAACTTGCTACATTTATCCACTTGCTACATTTACCTGCGTAGGCACAACTGTGGTCTGTTCACACATATATGTACATCTATATAAATCCCACACCCTGCGGAGACAAGTCTTAAAAATGTCTTGCATCCTTGGATTGTTGGGTTTTGATGGACAGAATAGTGGAGCTTCATGTCAAGGAAGTGGTCCAACATTACATCTACACTTGCCCCCATGTTTCACGTTCGACTGAGCTCATTCTGGCACTCAGCATGGCTCATAAACACAGAAAACAAATGTCAAAGTGTGTGTTGCCAAATTGTCGGCAGTCAATTGCTAGTGTGAACCGGGCTATACTGTTTGTGTCTTGACCCCTGCAGAACCCCTGAGAATGACTCACCGAACCCCTGGGGTTCGATCGAACCCAGGTTAAGAACCACTGGTATAGCGTGTCCACAGATAGGAGGGGAAAACACGGCTTCCTTTGTTGTGCTGTCATCATATTTGTGTACATATTTGATAAAACGTCTTGTCGCCTTTTTCCAGTTTGACTCCCCGTGCATTGTAAGTGTTAGGAGGCCGGAGCTGAGATTAGCATGACCCTGATCTCCCCAAAATAAGTCTTTTCAAAGTGAAGTTATGTCAAGGAGCAAAGGGCAACAAATGCATGATCTCCTCATAATCTAGCAGTGAAAGGTTCTCATCAGCTCCAGTATTTCCCCTCTGGACCCTCTGACCTGCACTCAGTTATTACTCTGGATGCCCGGTGTCACAGGAAGCTGTACATTGTGACAGATTGGGAGGTCCCTGATGCCACAAAGCTAAACAAATCCCATCTAACTATTGTGCTGCGACCCAGCACATGGCTCCTATGAATCACTGCTGCGATGAATGCTCGCACACACACACACACACACACAGTCGTATTGTCAGGCAGGAAAAAAGCCTCGCTCCCACCGGCACAACAGTGACCTTTATCACCACCTGTGTGATTAAACTCCCTGAAAAATGGATGTGAAACTTATCAACGGCTACTGTATAGCAACTCGTGGTAACCTCACCCTCCACCCTCCACCCCTCTATTGCCTTTCCTCTGCAGTGACTGTGTCAGCTTGCACCAGTTGACATATATGATAATGCAGTGAGCCTACCTGAAATTAACTCTATAAAGCATGAACAAAGTGGTAAAGCGGTCCAAACGTTAGTCAGCCGTCAGGAAATACACAAACATGAAACAGACTTTGTCCAAATGTCAGAGGACAGACACACACACACACACACACACACACGTAACCACAGGATGAATACCTCTGAGTGTGTGTTTGTCATGGAGTTATGGGGCATCACATAGGGCAGGTTTGGAGAGTAGTTTGGAAGGTTGTGGGTACGTTTGGCAGTGGGGCTTGGAGGATGGGGGAGTGTGGTGTGTGTGTGTGTGTGTGTGTGGTGTGTGTGTGCAGGTCATTGTGCCTTTAGGCAGGTGGTGTTTGGGCTCAGGAGCTAATTGGTGGTTTGGGGGTTGACGCTGAGCCGTGCTGACAAGTTTGTGTGGTGGAGTGAGCGAGCCCCTGCTGCATATTCACTCTGTCCAACCAGAGAGAGAGAGAGAGAGAGACTACCTCTTGATCCCTTTTAACTCAAATTGAAAGCCCAACTCAAATAGTCTCTGGCTCTCACAGTGTTATTGATCCTATGCATCTGGGCGTTTGTTTCCCTCAGTATTGTGTTGCAGCGTTCACCTTTCCCTGTGAGAGGACGAGGTGGAGATGGATGAAGAGCCCAGCTAGATACGTGAGAGAGAGAGAGTTGGCTGGGTGCAGAACGAGTGGCGGGAGGTGACTCAGTGATGCCCCGCTCTTAATTGTGGCCCAGAGAAACTATGGTAGCCTATAGTGGCAGGTCAGCCGGGGGCCCCAGGAAGGTCACGCTGGCCCTCTTAAACCTGTTGTTGCCTGGCGCTCACATAAAAATAACACCTCATAAATATGGACGGCCAGCCAGCGTACGAGGCTGGGGTGGAGCAGTTACTTTTCAGGGAGGAGGGGGGGTGAACTTTGCCCTTTAAACTTACAGTCACCTTCAGACTGCATGTTAAGCTGCCGCGAGGTAGAAGGGGAGATGTTTTGATATGTAAGCGACAGTTAAGGTGATGGTGCGAACTCGCTGGGGAAATGGTGTGTGTGTGTGTGTGTGTAAGTAAAACAATTATTGTGGGATCTAAAATGTATGAAAATACAAACCAGTTTGATTTGTTTCCAAAAATCCAATATGAGGAAACTCAAGTTTTCTATTTAAGTTAACCACTTTAATTTCCTTCAAATGTAAGTTTACATTACTTCTTGAGAATCCACTGTCTCGTCACAGCATTTGTCCGCGTGAATGGACGGATTCCTCCTCACATTACCCTCCTCCCCCTCTTCCTCTTCCTCATCCACAGTAGCGAAACACGGTCAGGGATTATGGTCATTACGGTGAGTAATGAGGACGCAGGCGGTGTGGAGATCCCAGGAGAAGGCATCACAACATTTATCAGCCCCATATTGTTTTAGAACCGATTAATTCAGCTTCAGGAGGAGGCCCTTCACACTCCTTCTCTACAATCACCCTTTCTCTCTCTCTCTCTCTCTCTCTCACTCTCTCTCACTCTTTCTTTCCATTTACTCCTTTGGCTCCTCGGGGTCCTGGCGCCGAACAATAGATGTACAATTAACATGGAGCCAGGCACCGTGGAGCAAACGTTTGATGTCCCCGTTGAGTGGCTTTCGGCGCTGAGGGTCGGGGGGGGAAAACCACAGCCGGGGGTTGTGCTCGCGCTTTACCGTTTGTCTTCTTGTTTCTAAAGGATATTAGCTCCCCAGAATGTCCAAACCCCGGCCATGAATAAAGCTAATGGCACCTGCAATATGCCAGAAATAATGTTTACAAAGCTAAGACCTTCATTATCTCTCCCAGGCCTGAAGTGGGAAAACAAAGAGGGCAAGACTGAGAGGGAAAATGCATTTATTCTCCTTTATGCTCTCTCTCTCTCCCTCTCTCTCTCTCTGCGTCCTTATTAGCCATGTTCGCTTCAAGGCATGCGGGAAAGAGGCCATAGGAGGCGAATCGCGTGTTCAATGAGTGTAAAGTTGACCTTGAACCTTTCAAATGATGCGATGTGGTTGTGTTTCATTTTTAGATTGGCTGACATGGTGCATGATTGTGTCAAGCAGGAAATGAGGAGTGAACCCATTAAACCCAGGATGTTTCTGTTGTGAGGTGATGGTGCTACCGATCCAACTCTGTCCCTGAATATTCTGATTATACTGCAACTGTAGCATGTTCATATTCTAAAACTCCGATTGAGACGTTCACATGCCAAATTTTTGATTTATAATCACAAAATCTTGATTGGTTGGTAAATAAAGTGTGCATACTTTGATTTGAGTTCATTTCAATCTCATTGAGGTGACGTTTGAAGGAAAATCCATTTATTCCCTCAATGCAGTTCGTTCCTGAAGTTTGAAAATATCAAATTAACAATTAGCCTGACCCATCTGCTACCTGCCCGCTATGTGCTATGTATCAATCTCATCTCCACTGGGCTCAGATGTTCAGATTGTCTCCTGAGAGATTTTTTTTGCGGGGGTGAAGCGCAAAAGGCCATGGAGGACACTAACAGCTTGAGTGGCACCTCCAAACACAACACATGACCGTGAGGACTGTGTGGGGCAATTCATCATAAAATGTGGTCGATGGCGAGACTTGAACCGCACACATGCATTGTAAACACACACAATAGCAGTTCTGTACAAATATCGCAGAGCCATAAATTGGCTTCAGTTTGCTGCCGTGGCAACCTGAGAAGTGAGCAGCAGCATTTAAATGATAATGGAGGCCAAGTTCATAGGACCACTTGCATGGAAAGCACCATAGGTGTGTTGTGGCACACACACACATATACGTGCACACACTGTTATCTGTTTATACTTACGTCTTACTGATGATAGACGCTAGAGGTAACACAATGTCTGTACGTTTGTGTATAGGGGGAAACAATGTCAGCTCATACACACACACACACACACACACACATGCACACACTTGTAGTGAACACAATCAAGATACAATTTCCCAACATGTACACTTTGAGCACATTGGCAGCAGGTGCTTGTTATAAATTTTGTTGTAATATCAGAGTCTTTGATCTGCGATGCTGCTGATGTGGGTCAGAGTGTGTTTGTGAAGGATGAGGGGCGAAGAGTGTATGTCACATGAAAGCCAGAGGAGGTGTACGCTGCGGTGAGGAGTAACGAGGAGGGCGTCGGGGGAACACAAGCTTGACACGTACACATATGCTCAAACACACAAAGTAAAGCAGGATTTCAAGCAAGAATAATATGGCTGCGCTTGAACCGCAAGTGGGTGAGCGAGACGAGCGACGACACCAAACGGATTAGAAAGCGTGAATCATTTCAATCCATGCAAATATTCAAAATATTGTGTGTATCAGTCTCTGTTATAGATAACTGGGTAATGAAGTTTGCCCCCATAATGCAAACTCTCACTAAACATGACCTCAGTTGATGGTAAGGAATGAACGGGAGCGAGGAACGTCAGAATTTATCGGCGGCGCCCGAGCAAATCGGCGAGATGGGAGAAACTTCAATACACTTTGCATACAGGCTTTAATGAAACTGATACCACTCGTGCGATTGCTGCCAGCTGGAGAGCTCCGTTTTGCGGCAGCGAGGATAAATCAGGAGTCAAAATGCCAATACGCCATCGGCCAAATCTCTCAGCCGCGGCGAAACGTAAGAATAATCAGATTTGGAGAAGCTTTTTCGGCAGCAGTGGAAGTTTTGGGAGGAGTTGGGAGTCTTGGGTGATGATAGGAGCAGGACGGACAGAACAAGGAGTGCTTTTACTCACGGCCTCCATCCTGTCACCTGACCTGACCCCCCTCAGCCGGGACCAAAACGAGTGAAAAATGAAGTCTTTTGTGGAGGCTTGAGGATGATGAGTGGGCCAGATAGAGAGATGATGAAGAGTTTGACAGATGAATTGATTTGGACAATTTTTGTTAGGTAATCTCTTAGTGTGCGTGTGCATGTGTGTTAGAGTTCCGGTATGCGTGTGTTTCAGCACCAGGACTTTGATTCAAGTGCATTTTTGCAAATATCATGGGACCATGTCCAACTTGAGAAAATAGAATAAAAATGTAAACAATAATCACAAACATGCCTTATATTTTGTACTGTAAATTCAAACTTTCCTAGTTTCAAATTCATGGGTTTTTTTTTACACAATTTAGGTGTCAATTATTCTGCAAATCAATCCTTTCCTCATAAAGTTAGAAATATTGTTTCTGGGTCATTGTGTGACCGAGCAACGTCTGAGGCAAAGCCCAAAGAATTGAGCCGCGCCCCCAGCAGTTGAGTGGGTCGTCTGCTGCTGCCTATGGTGGCTCCACTGGGTCATAACTTAGCTTTCACACACAAAACAACCGGGACGCTCACTGTCACAGCTCGGATTTAAGAGCTGTATTATTGAACAGGCCGGTTGGGCGCCAGGCGGATCTGCCCATAAACGGTTAAACTGTTTGCGATGCCTCTATTCTCCAGTGTGTGTGTGTCGGCTCGTGATTGTCTGGTCGCCTCTCTGGGGATGTTCAGCCCCTGGTTCATCAGCCAACACAGCCGCAGACAGAAAAGCTCAAAGATAACAGGCACTTAGCTGCTCCTCTGCCAAGCTCAACATACGACACCTCGGCTGTCGTTACGTTTAGCTCGTCTTATCACGCACTTGCCATCGCCCGGTCTGCAGTTGACCGCTTGCATAAATATTACAATAACATGCATTTATCTGCGAGCGCTTAATGAAATGTGAGATTCCCCCTGATTGGTGTGTTGGTTTACGACACGGTTCATCCATCAGGGGCAGGCCGTGTTTGGACAGGGGAATTTGTTACACCACGCTCCAAACTCCCTACAGTCATAATTTTATGAGCGGGCAAAGATGAGGAGACACTTTGTGCATATTTTCCTGCGTTATAATTAAGCTGTGACTTAAAATAATCTCAAATCAAAGTGGAGCACAGATGTTATTTGTTCCATTGTTGCTGCTGCTGTACTTCATCTCCCGTATTTTTGTAGATTTGTCCAGATTTATGTGAATGCAAGAGCTTCCATTCTGTCAACATGAGGGAAGGAATAGAATGTACTACATATGGGAAATCCCCGGCCGTAATAATAATAATAACCGCTTTATCCCGGTAATTTTGTCATTTGCAATTTAAAAAGAAATGAGTGGAATGAAGTATGATCGCGTGCTGTGATGCATCGTTTTTGCGATTTTCTTTGCCTGTATGAAGATGGGACCACCTCCATCCTGCTCCTGTCCCTTATGGGCCGCCATGGGGGCACAAAGAAGGATATGTAGAACACCACCAAACCAAAACATACAGTATATGATGAAGAACCGAGTCATGAATTAAATAGTAAAAAAAAGTAAATCTCCTTGCCTAATATTGATTGAACTGGCTTTTGATAGTATTTATGTCATTTATTCAAGAACAAGTTTGGTTTGTGTTTGAGCATCATACCTGACACCTTAAGGCTCACACACACACACAACGACACACACTCAGGTCATACATTACAAACCTCTGTGATCCTTTGGGTACTGTGCTTTAGGATTTGCTGCATTTTCCTCCTCCTTTAACAGCCAGTTGTGTCAATCGCTGCATGTGAATCTGCGATGAAGCAAATGGTCTCGTCCCACGGTGACAATGTCAGACCAAGCAGATCCAGGCTCTCAGATGATGTCAATGGTGCAGCTGTGTGTGTGTGTGTGTGTGTGTGTGTGTGTGTGTGTGTGTGTGTGTGTGTGTGTGTGTGTGCGTGTGCTTGTGCGTGCGTGCGTGAGGTGTGTGTGTGTGTGTGTATTTGCTGATCCATACTATTTCTCTTTGTGAATGAGAGCAGCAGCAGTAGGGCGGGATTAGCAGCTACTGTAACGTGCAAACATGCTGGTGTGTTTGCAGTCAGACATCAAACCGGACGCTTTTTCCCCTCTGAGCCTAAAGTCTCTGCAGCACTTTGATCTCCTTTTGTCTCTGTGCTCTATGTTTGCAAAGTGTGGCAGCGTGGCAGCCACGCACAGTGACACAGGCCAGGTAGGCAGCCGAAGCACACACACACACACACACACACTGATCACACAGTCTCTGCATGGACACCAGGAACCAGAGACAGACACCAGGAGGATCTTGTGTCATTTAATATTATTAAATTATTATTATTATTATTTTTGCAAGTCATTTTCTCTTTAAGTTACAAACCAAGCTAACAAGAAGAGGACACCTGGTGTATTTACTTTGTTACGCAGGATGCGTTTTTCTGCTTTATCGCACCTTGACAATCAACACCCAGACACGTCCAAGCAAACACATCTAAACGATTATTATTGTGTGCGTGTAATTGTGATCCACGTTAGCGAGCTGCAATGTAGAGTTACAATAAAGAGAAACGGCTGTGGTGTAATAAGAATTAAACGTTACTAAAATATAGAAATATCAATTTATTTGTATTTATTTAAATCTTTTTGTTTTCTTGAATCGGAGGAATAGAAATGTTATGATACTTGTAAATATATCGTATCATTATATTCACATTCATAAATTAACAAGACAAGATGAGACGTGTTATTGTTTATTATTACTCACAACTGTGGCTATTTAATATACAATTATAATATTAAAAAGAACGGTAGAACTTACGAAATAGTGTAGTTCTTCTTCTTCTTATTGTTGTTAATATTCAGATGAGTCCCTCCGTGTCTGTGGGTGAGTGTGTGTGTATGAGAGAGAGAGCTGAGTGCAGCAGCAGCAGCAGAGCCCTAGCGCCATGCAGCGGCAGCACACAGACTCAGACCTTCATATTTGTTTCTGCAGCCGATGGAAAAATAAATGTTCACTCACTCTTCACTCTTTGCTTTATATTGAGGTCGACAGGAGTAACTACTTAAAATTTCCATTATTGTTCTATTGATCATTTTGGACCCCACGTAGTTTATTTTGTGCGAAGTGTTTTATTTAGTTGCCATGGAAGAAATCACGGATTAAATGTAATATTAGTTTAACAATTTAACTATTATGTATATTTTCCGATTTAAAGCGAGTGTGGATTTCCGTGGATCAGCCGAACATCCGGCCAAGAACAACCGAAACTTGTGTTATGTTAACCAAAGTCTAATTGGCTCCATCAAGTCAAATTGACAAAGCAACATCCCGCTGCTCTGCCCCGTGTGGAGGAGCCGCTCTCCCCGTGTTTTCTCTCCCCGCCACCTCCTCTCCACCCGGGCGAGTTTACCGGCAGCAGCAGGAAACGGACCGCGGGAGAAGGTTCCAGTCTACGGGTTCCTCCTGTAGACCTGTCCGGCACCATGAACGTCTTACACACACACACACACACAAACACGCACGCACAAACGCGGCACAAGTTAGTTCTGGATAAAAAAAAAATCTATTTATTTTTATGGCAAAAATAAATCGATAAATCGGTGTTGAGAGCGAATAATCGAGTGGATCGTTTCTGTCACGCTCCGTTTAGTTTATGGCGTCTCTCTCTCTCTGCGTTCATATATTTACTTCACCTCCAGCTTTATTTTGTAAGATACAATCGTTATTTTCCCTCATAAGTACAGTTTGATTATTTTTATTTCCAATCGTTAACAACAAAATACGAAATGTTAGGCACGATTAATATAAAAGCAAAAGAGTGTGTATTCATTTTTCTGTTGGAGAAACGAATAGTGATAAAGTGTATTAAATAAAAGTCTGTTTCTCTTCTTTTCCTTCTAATCAAGCTTTTAAAAAGAAAATGTTCCATTCACAATAAACTGAAATATTAAAATTAATTACATAATTGATTTAGAATTAAACATTTGTAACAAGCAAGTCAAACTATATTCTGATTGTTATTTAAAGCATTGTTTCCCATTTAAAAAGTACTGAGAATTAGTTCAATGAAACATGATAATTATTTGATTTCTATGCTGCTGATGAAAGAATCAAGAATATAGATTTTGACCATTTCGATCTCTGATGCCATCGAAGATGAAATCAGTATCATAGCAGTTATTTACCCCATGTTGCCTATTAATCACCTTCCATTAGTGTCCTTTGTCTGCTTCCCAGGATCCCAATCCATGTTTCAGGATAAATGAGTCATCAAGTCAACCACAAAAACACAATCATTACTGCCTTTTGTTCCGTGTGTGTGTCGCTCCAGTGTTGTTTTTCATTTGCTTTTCACAAACACACATCAATTAAAAATGTGTTTTCCCACCGCCACCGAGATTGGAATCGGGACGGCGTGTCACGGGATCCAACACGGTTTGGTGAAGGGAAGGAAAGGGGAGACGGGGAGACTCATGTGCCACACTGTAAAAAAAAGAGGAGGGTTCTCCATCTTGCTTTGTCAGGGGGCCCTGCTGACACGGGCAAACATCTGCTGCGTAGAAATAGAGACTGATGACTCCAGTTAAATGCAGTCAGAGGGCCTGCCAGCTTAGACGGGAGACGGAGTGTCAGAGGATATGGACAGAACCTAAAAGGTGTTGGCTCAGAACCTACAAACTACAGGTTCTCCTCCCTCGTACACACGTAGAACAGAGGTCAAAGTGCGCCTCGCGTCCTTACCAGTGTCGGCTGTCTCCTCTAATAATCAACCTCTCTGCCATTTGATCTGGCAGCTGAGCAGTTTGTCTACGTCTGTATTTCCTTGTCCTGTCTCGGTCCTCTGGAGTGCGAATGGAATTTTTTTTTAGAGGCCCAACACGTTACACCTCTGCTCCGTCGTGATGTGTTTAGGATTAAGACGGCTAAAATCGTAAAGAGAGGGAGAGAAACTGCCCAGCACCTTTATTTCCAAAGGTCCAGGGGCGAATTGGGGAACTATGAGGCCCAACAGGCAAAGCCAGGTATTTGGCCCTTTTGCAGCCTTTTTTTGATTGTTGCCTCCCGGGAATAGAACTGACTACTCAAAGTAGACAAAGGATCAGATGAAAACCATTCAAAAATCAATGATCCTCTGTTCTTGGACGGTGTGAGTTGTAAGACAAGTTGTGGGGCGTCTTAGCTGGGGGGGGCAGGCGAGTACCTTCATGGCACAAGGACGCATGCTAATCCTTCCTAGCATGTCAGCGGTTGTGATCATGGAGACGGACCGGCACAATGCAGGCTCTGAGAAATCTTCCATCAAATAATGACTCCAGCATAATAGTGTTGATTTACATGCACTTGTGAATCCTGCATGCGAGTAACAAAAGGCAGGAGGAGAGCGCGAGTGTGTTTGTATGTGTGTGTGTGTCTGTGTGTGTGTGTGCTTTGCATTCTCAATTTCAGGTACGACCGGTAAGCTGATTTATCTGGCGGCGAGAGAGAATATGCACGGATCATTACTGTGTGTTCCTCACTCCTCCTTCTCTCTAATGACCGCCGGGCTTTTGCCATTTCTGCCTTTGATTTGGAGCCCAATTCTCCAATGGGACTTGAGTGGACGAGCTGAGCTAAGACACAATTTCCAGGAGATTGCGGAGTAAAGAGCCTCTAGCAAGACCCCCTTTTTATTTATTTATATGGCACTTGACTCACCCTATCTCTCTATCTGTCTCACTCTCATTCCCGTTTGGGGGGAAAGGAGAAAGACAGAGTTTTCTAACAATAATTGTTTGGATTCTAAAGGATGAAAATCACTTAGAGATGCAGGTCAGAGCAGATATTAGCATGTAACTGCAGGTTGAGTATTCTTTCATGCTCCCCTGAAAGAACTATGGTCTTATGTACAATCACAAACATGCTACATCTGTGAGACCAAATGAATGTTGCTGTCGTTCGCACACGGCGCCGAAGACTTCCTCTTTTTTCTTGAAGAATTTTCTTGATACGTATTTTACAAAATCATTCACGCAAATAAAATCAAATGTCTAGGGTGACTAAGATCCGTACACGGACTCCGCCTGTAATTTGGTTTCTCGTCTGCAGCATTTGTAAGTGTTTACACGAAGGCGCCCAGCTCGTTGAATCACACTGATGCTGCCTTCGTGCCAAAAGGTTGAGACTTTTCCCCTGGGACCGTTTTACCGAGCGAGCCTGAAGGTCCTGCTCGCATTGTCTCGATCATAATTTTCATAAATGCTGCTGCGATAATTGCAGCGTGTAGAGAGAAGTATTTCCTCCAACTGCTATTTATCTGTCTGTCTGTCCATCTCCGTGTCTGTGTAAGCATAGGTTGTAATCAGTGTGTGCCATCTCTTTCACATGTTGATGAAGTGTACCCTTAAAGAATTCTAACAATGTGAATTCATACTTCAATGCCTCATCGTTTGTCTAACAACACTCCCTTGTGGACATGGAGGACACTGCAGCATTAAGGCGAAGCAGAGTGTAAGCTTCTTCTTCCCTTTATATCTTTTACTCTTTGGCAAATCACAGCTTCAGCCGCCGCAACATTTTCACACTGTTCATCTTATCTTCACCCCCCCCCCACAATGCAAAGTCGGGTCCATCGATGCAAGTAGGCGACGTGAAGCTTGTTTTGAAGGAAAGGATCACAAAACGTCACCTAATGAATCAAACACGTTACACAAAAAGCTGATCTCTTATGTCGCCATTGTCAGAAACAACGACTGAAAACTGAAGTGAAAATTACACCATTGCTCATTTATAATTTTAGTCATTTAAGACGAGTCAAGCATGATGATACACTCCACACACAAACACACAGTATTGGGTGAATCGCAGGTGTGCCAGCAACTGTTTCAAACACACCTTTGCCTAACATAGGCTTCAACCTCATCCATTTCCTCCTCAATAATGAGTCCAGATAATTCATTCAGTAATTCAGCCATCGGCGTGGAGAGGCTCTGGTTTCCATCTCCGAGGCGTTGATAGGCCTCATTATGATGCTGAGCGCCGTTTGAAGTGTCCAAGTGGATTCAAACATCAGCAGCAACACCTCAGTCACATGGAAAAATGTTTATACGTAGGCTGCGAGTAAAAACTTGGTGATAACAATGAAATCCTTTACATCTGTAATAGTAAAAGCATGATGGTCACAGGGGTTTGTGAGTGACGTGCTTGCATACATTTACACTGCTGCTAGTGGAGTTTGCTGTTTTAGCACAGATTCGCAAAAAAAAAATGTTTTTGTCATATTTGGATTCTGCATTCCAAATCATAGCAATCAAACTTTGTTATTTATATTATCTTTTATTTATCCTATCTTATATTTTAACCCAGCATCAGCCTTATGGATAGGTTTGCAAATTATAATACCTGATTTGTACCTTTTGTGTGTTCTTGCAAATGACCTGGCTTTATCCTTTTGTTATGAGTAATGATCCTAGGCTCCATTTGTAAATGAGCTGCCACATGTTGACAGGTACGTTGAACCAGTTTGCTAATTGTTTCTGAGAATAGGTTTTGCCATCTGTGGCTCTGGTATATTCAAATCTGAAACACCCACAGGGCGCCACTGAGACGAGGTGGATTCACTAAACAAACAAATATGAACTGAAATACTGCATAATAATGTCACTCTTTCTAAAGGTATTTAAAGATTCTAGTTTTCTCCACCTAATGACACTGGGACAGACACTTGTAGCTCATGCTTAGGAGCGAATTCTCACCAGTAAATCATCTAATCCTGCTTCCTTTAAACACATGAACATTGCATACATGACGTCCGTAATACATTTTCCCAAAGTGTTAGTCCACTTCAGGTTCAAGGTTCAGTAATTCCAGGTCTTGCCTTCACACTCAGCTCTTTATATCGTCAGCAGGAGGATTAAATGTCCTTCAAAGTTTTATATCCGACATCAACGCCAGATTGTTTTCTTTCTGGGGTTTTGATGTGTGTGAGCGAGGGGCACACAGCGACCCGCTCTGAAGTCCACAGAGCTTTTATCTGCTTCTATTTACACTGGCTGAAGTGTTAAGTGGTGTCCTCGTTCGGCTTGAAGGATGTAATGCCCCGAAATGAGAGATTTACAGGGGCGGAAATGGCAAAGTCTTCCCGTTCTCTATCCTGGCTCCATTCTAACAAAAACTATTTATGCAAATGTAAAGACGGTAGATTGGGGGAAAGCACTCCCCGGACAAAATCAGATGTTTTCCTCGCAGGCTGCCGTGCTGAGTTGGCAGATGTCCTGTCACTTCAGTCAGAGGCCCTTTGAAAAAACAAAAGCAGTAGACGGCGAGCTGTGCCAGGAGCTTCATTTCCCCACAGCCATCTGGAAAGATAGACCAGGGAGAAAGAGGGAAGACCTATGAATAACCACAGGACTCAGGCTCTATGGAATGTAACGGAGAGACGCTGCCCATATTTACACATTTACAACATCAAACCAACAGGGTCGTGCCACCTGAATGAGAATGAAATGGGGATAAATTGAAACAAGCTTACCGTGACAGAGGGACAGATTGATCTTGCATTAGAAAGTAATGTCGGAATAATGAGGCTGCGTGTTAATCTTAGATTCCTACTCCCACCACAACACAATGGAGGTGAATCGAGTTTCATTCTGGATGAACTTTTGCCGAACTGCCCCTTTAATGAGTAAGGTTACGCAATAATAATTCTTTTCTAACGTACATAATAATAAAACGGCAATTGTTTATTACAGCATTAAGCTATAATAAAATCTCTGTGGAGGCAAACCGGAGCCGTGATTTAGATCGCATGCGAGTCAGTTTGTAATGTCTGCCAGGATGTTGACCTAGGGATGGAAGTTTTAATGATTCACGTGGCCCACAGGCGGATTGAGCGATGTCCTATTTTGCAGGAATGCACAGTATCGCTGTCAGTGCGGCGACGCTTTATAAGTGCTAATGTAAATCAAAATAAAAAACTTGGAACGATGTAATCTCCCCTCCACGCAGCCATTACAGCATTCAGAATATTTTGCCAAATTTTTGGAAACCTACAAGGGTCGAAGACATCAGAAGGCTGTGGTTTCATAAAAGTAAGTAAGTAAAAGACCCACAGAGTATTATTAGTTTTATTATATCAAAAGTAATGATATGGGCTTTCCTCCAAAGCAACCAGAAAATTCAAATATCAGAGAGAAAATCATTTTATTTTCCTCTAAATGTATCATAGGACGACACCCAGAATACTCAAGTAGTCAATGTTAAGAGTGAACAGTCGACGAGGGGAAAAAATCCAATATCCCATGGTGCATTGCTTCATTTGTTTTTACTTAAGTCCATGTGAAGTCACAAGTTGTTTGTGTTCAAGGGAAATTTCCATGTTGTGTTTCAGTTTGTCAAGTTGGACTCCATTGAACACGTCCAAGTCACGTGACTCTTAGAAAATGTCTCCACGCCTGTTTAATGGCCGTCTAACGTTAAGTGTTGTTTATAATCTATCTGTCCAAACGGCTCATTCAAAGTGTTTACCTGATGCATAAATCATTTGTGCTCCAGTCCCTCTACAAGTTGCACAAAGCCAGTGTGAACCCGAAGCTCAACGCTCCACACTCCTGGCTGTCTGCTCGTGACCCTGACCTGTACCACCCACAGCTTACAGAGCCCTGAACCCTCGCTGACCCGTCAGGCGTGATGGGACCCACCGCACTGATGTGGCCAGTGGCTGCAGACTGCCATGACAGACAGCAGACAGGCAGCTTTGAGTCCTTTCACTCTCTCTCTCTCTTTTTACCCTCTGAAGAAGTCCGTAGTGTCACACACCCTCCCCCCCCCAACCTATTGAGGAAGTGTGAAGCTACAGGGCCCAGCTGCCTCCACTTCAGAGGCTGCCGGCCTGTCAAAACAGCACATGGCTCTGTCCCGCCAGACGAGTCGCGCCGCCTGGGAGCAGAGCACCCACGGGTCATCTGGAGTGACATCATGGCAGCCGTCCTCTGGGTGACTCAGGTGAAATAGTGAAGTCATCACAAAACTCACAGTCACTGTATAGTTGAGTTATTTATCTCTCATCCAGTTGCATGACATAATTGTTTAGCTGTTAACATATTATGGGTTTATGTGTTATGTCTAAATAAGAAATGAATGAAAGATCTCTTAGACGTCCACAAGACAAAACAATTGTCTCTGTTTCAGTTTCCCAGATGGTTACCACGGTGAATTTGTGTTCCTGGACCTCATTTGGACTCTCTGGGTCAGTAGATGTTTGCTAAATCAGTGTCAGTCATTCACGTTGCATTTATGAAAAAAAAATTCAAGACAGCATCTATCTGGCACTGGGATCCATTGGTGTAAGTTTGGGGCAAATTTAATTTTTGGTCCAATTTCCCAAAATGACCATGGCCCAAATAGTCAATTTTTGTAAAAAGCCCATATCTTCTGAGATAATTTCAGTGTAAGAAATGAATACATATCAGCCATAGTAGCTCAGTTGGGAGAGCGTTGGACTGAGGATCTTAAGGCCCCTGGTAATATCCTGGGTTTTGGCATAAATCACAACTGTCACAAAAATGACAGTGTAACCATGGACCAAATGGTTGGATTGTGTGGAAAGCCCATATCTCCGTAAATTAAAGAGCTAGAGCTCTAAAATTCAAATACACAGCATCTACAGAACACCAGGATTATTTTCTGCAAGTTTGGGGCAAAGTAAGTTTTTGGTCCAATTTTCCAAAACGACAGTGTATATACAGTATACATGGACCAAATCGCTTGATTTTCTAAAAAGCCCATATCTTGGCGAATTTCAGATTTAGAGCTCTAAAATTCAAATACACAGCATCTACAGGACGCGAGGATCATTTTCCATTAGTTGAGAATAGAATAGAATAGAATAGCTTTTATTGTCATTGTATATGATAATACAACAAAATGCATTAGTTTGGGGCAAAGTAAATTTTTGGTCCAATTTCCCAAAACGACATGGACCAAATCGTTTAATTTTCGAAAAAGCCCACATCTTGGTCAATTTAATCTAATTATCTAATGGATATTTTAAATACATGTAATAGACCAAAACAAAGTATGTTGAAAAGACGCCATCCATTTCACAACTGCAGTAACTTCAGAATAACCACACTGCTAATTGCTTCTTGCTCAAAGGCAGGGCAGCTTCAGGTTAAGTAGCCCTTTTTGCTCTTGTTGCAGGGCTTTTTCAGAGCAAGCTTGTCCCTTCAGCGCTGCCCTCCTCTAACAGAAAATCAAGGACGGAAAAAATGTCATTGACTACTAATTGTGTCTGTGGTCATGTTTTGACAAAGCAGACCTCAGGCGACCTTTGTCCAGTCTGCAGGCCATTTAGCTGCACCGAGGCACTTGGCGAGCCAGATAATAGGTGAACGGCCTTGAGTCTAATAGGCCATCTGTGGAAAACACACTGTAGTCAATTAAGAGTCCACTTCCTCCACTTATGATGGCCATCAGACAGCCTCTGACTCTTCACTGGCTTCCTCCATCCCCTCCTCTTCATTCACAGTGTCCTCTAGCTGCCCAGTCCCTCGCAGGCCCACGTTCTGTCTGCTTTTGTTGTCTACCGTGTTTTAGTGGAGCGGCATCTCCATTGAAATGCAGTTTTCCACTCAGCGATTGTATTCCGACCCTGATGGTCAAACAGAAGCTGCTTCATGGCCATTTTCTCCACCATCCAAAAGAGCAAGACAGAGCTGCTGACCTCCTCCATTCAGAATAATCAACCACACAATGGACCCATTAAAAAGTCCTTAACATCCATTTGACCAATGCATTTAGTGTTCCACATCTAATTCACCACACTAAACGCACACTTGAAACACACACAAATCCTTTTTTCCAATAAATGTACTCATGTGTCAAAATAGAAGGTACTTAATGCGAAGGTTAAATACATCAATAATACTAAATTAATGTTTAGTATTGGTTCTCAAACTGTGCTACATGTACCACTGCTGGTCCCCACCAACATGTGAGAGTGATTCCTATTTTATTTGAGAAGGTCAGTTAACAAAAAAGCAAAAAAGCAAATAATAGTACATAAGAAAGACAGCAAGTTAAGATGTGTGATAAGTTTATATTGAATGCAAACTTTGAAAAGTAACTAGTTGAGCTGGACATTAGAAATACTCAGATAAACCACAGATAAGTCAGCACTCACTCTCACACACATTGGCAGTATTATATTTAATAACAGCCCATCATGCTGCTGTGGCCTTCGAGGAAGAAACACCAAACACTGCATACTGAAGCGCTGTCACACGTGACACTTAAGGTGTGACACAAAAGCTTATAAACTTCACACCCTCTCATTTCCAAATTTACTTTTCTTGCAGTTTGAACCTCAAGCTGGAAACGAATCTAGACGAGCCGGACGAGCCAGAAAAACATGGACGTTAAAATCGGTTGGCACCATATTTCTTAATTATCACCTGGAAGCTTAAGTAAACACTGCAGTGATTCACGTGTCTGAAAGTGATCAGGCCTCCAGTGCCAGTGTTAGTCACAGTGGCAAGCGTATTGTATTTTCTTATGGTCAAATTAAAGTTTGGTCCTCTGCACTCGGTGTTGCAGAGTTCAATGTACGACCACATACTTAATCAGATCCACAGGTGTTAGCAGCTGCCTTGTTTCTTAAAATATACATTGTTAAATCAGAATGTTAAGTTATTTACAGTGTTATTTACATCTTAACTATTTCAGACATTGTTTCTTTATAAGTTGTAGTATTGCTGCTTCTCTTACCAGCTCTGTGAGCGTTCCGACGGGCCGCTGTCGCTCCATGATGCTTCTTCATGATGAAGATGATCTCCACAATAAAAGGTAAGCGTGTCTTCTGGATTATCACCATGTTAAACTGTAGTGACGGAAATCTTACCTGTGGCTCGAGTATTCTTGAGTTCTTTGTTGAATATTCAATGTTGAGTGAAGGTATAATAGCACACCTTTATTAGCTATGTTCACTCAAATCATTCACCTCAACTGACCTCTTAGTTATAATCTTTCGTTTGGCGTTTTTCTTCGTCTCTCCGCTGACATCTTAAGGTAGTCTGGGGTAATAACAGCAGGTCTCGTTTGACACGCCCAAACTTTCTTTTCTGGCGCTGCTGAGTTTTGAACCAACCAAATCTAAATGAAAAAAAATCGTTAATATAATATAAACAAACAATCTTCCTGGTTCATAATTCGGTCGAAGTATTTTTACATTAATCTGAACAAATGTTTAGATTAGCTTCAAGGTTAGTTTGGTGGCGTTTAGCATAAAGTTGAGAAACACGGATCAGTATTATCATTATTCTTAAAGACACGTTTGTCATCACTTCATGAGATTCTAATCACTATTGTGTGACGAAGCTGAAATCAGAGAGAATCTGTTCATGGCGTTGTGTGTTTGCAGTTCTTTTCACATCAAAGACAGGCCAAACATTATTTCCAAGGGTTTTAATAATTTACTAAAAAAAGAGTGTAAAAGTTGCAGATCTCTCCTGTTCAGGCCGAGCTGCTCGATATTCAAAGTGATGACAGATGTAAGAAATTTTTGCAATCTTGCCCTCGCCGGTACAGTTTGTGTACACGTACTTGGCAATTTACCTCTTGGCTGTAATTAAATGACTTTGCACTGTATACTGTATATCAAAAAAGCTCACAGCAAAAAAATACTTTGATATGAATCACTTGAAAGTAAACCAACCAGCATGAAATGTACAGCTTTAAGAAATTGCAAAAAACACAGCTGAAAAGTGTATATACAAACATGCTCGGAGACTTACAAAGATCAGACTGAGTGAGGCTGAACAGACGGCTTCTCTAATGTTTGCTTGACATCATTTAGGAGTGCCAATGAAATAAAGCATCTTAAATAGTCAACAACCTTGCAATGCTCAAATACCATGGTAACCTATTGCCTAGTTCAAGTTTTTTTTAGCAGAAGAGGAACACTTTATAAATATATATCTCCTGCATCAGTTAGTTTAATTTAAACTCATTAAATAAAATGGCAAAAACGTTCAGTATCTGTAGAAAATAAAAACAAACTAAAATGCATTTTCTTTGTTAAATGTTCATACTGTGTCCACTTCTTAAGAGATGGTAATGCCCATCACCATTAAGTGGCTGCTTGGAAGAGGTAATATATATATTTATATATATATATGTATATATATACATACATATATCAAATTCTATAACATGATACAATTTGTATAAATATGGCATCTTTACAATTGCATTAAAATGACATTTTTTAATTCAGATCCCAAGACAATTCATTGTTAATTGGGAAAAAAAAGGCCTTGTTTAAATTTCTAATTTTCTCGTTTTAAATATTACAAAATAAGTTTCAATTCTTTGCAAATGCGTCTTACATTATAAACAACAATTCTGTCTTGACTGGTCAAATATTTCCCATTGTGTTCATACCTACAACAATAAAATTGTCACTTTGGAAGGTGAGGAAGAAAAAGTGCCATTGTTAAATGCTCCCCTTTGGAGTGAATCAGGACGTTTGCCCCTTCAGGAGAAAAGGTACATCGACAGTTCAACAGTGCAGTTCTATACAAAAATGTAAAAAGATGATTGATGTAACGAAGCGACGTGTTGCATGCTGTGATGTCAGTTTGCTGGTTGTACAATAATGGAGACACGGGGGTCTGCATAGATGTTTACAGGTTTGTACGAACATCCTCCCTGTAAAAGTCATCCATGATGTCTTTGAATGCTGCCAGGAGGTCTGACCCGTCGGGGGCACGATGGCGATCTGATCAGTAGGAAGTGATTTGTCAGTAAAATGGGCATAGCTGAGACTGATCCATCAGTTTCTTCCACAGAAAGCACCAAAGACCGGCAAAAGCTGCAGAGAAAACCAGTTTGCAGGTTTGAAGGGAGCATTGTCGGGTTTGTATCCTGGCTAACCATTTTAATTGTTCACAGCGTTTCACTCCACTTATTCATTACATTCCAGGTATGGGAGAGTCTGAGTGCAGGTGTCCTTTACCCCAAGTCTGCACTGAACCATGAGAAGAGCTCTGGTGCTCTCTGGTGGCCAAAGAGAGGAAGCGTAGGCAGCAGGGTAAGCGTCAGCTCCCTCCAGTGGGCCTTTGAGTCCACTAAAGCATGTTCAGGATGGCGTTGTACATCTGGGTCAGCACGGCCAAGTGGACAGGCAGGCAGGACTGGCGGTCTTGGGTGGCAGGCGTGCACGTTAGCCAGGAGAGGGCGTTGTACTGCTCCAATACAAACCTGGAGAATCAAGGGAAAAATCATCATTTATATTGCAAAACCCTTCAAATTTGAACTTAAACAGCACATTGGTTCTCAAACTGTGGTACAGGTACCACTGATGCTATAGTAGAATACTGGAAATCCTGTTAATGCCGCAACTTATCCATTTGGCTTTTCATAAATATTTAATTATTAATTTATTCCATAATTTGAATTAAGAATTGTATTGGATGCTGCTATGGGGGATGCTCTGTCTGGGTTTTGTTTGAGAACAACTGAAACAATATATAATTTGTGTCCCCAAATAAAAATGTGATTTCTGTCATTTTCACTCTTTCCAGTTCCATGGAGTCGCTGCTCTGTCCTCACCTGAGCACGTCTGAGGTGGTTTTGGAGTCTAAGGGGTGAGGCGACCTCTTGGTCTTGTCTGACACCAGCTCATCTGACTGGGTGATGGAGATGTGGTGATGGAGAGACGCCTGAGGGGGAGGAACAGCCCATCATACACACATCCACCCACAAGTATCATCAACTCTTTATGTTCATCTCTCACAAACAAACACACATGCACGCAGGGTACCTTGAGGAAAAGGGGGCACTGGCTCTCTGCCTGGGGGCAGGAGGCCCAGAACCAGTGAGGGAGTCCGTTTGCCTGAGCAGTGGAGACGTAGTAGCCCAGAGCCAGCGGCTGCTGCTTCAGCTCCTCTGGTGGATTGTCTCTGGACAGCAGGCGCTCCCCCTGGCTCTGCACACAGCAGGGGGCCGGAAGTGAATTACTGTCAAAAATCCTCTTCCATTTCCCAATGATTCATGTACAACTTTGCTTTTCTTTGTCATTTACGAATGTTTGCACGCCGGTTCCCAACTCACCCTGGTGTGCTGGAAGTGCGATCCCATTCCCATCCCGGACGGCGAGCCAGGCGAGGGTACAGGGGAGGTGTTGGGAGAGGGGTGGAGGTTCCCCGTGATCAGCATCATGTCGTGGCCGATGTCGTTCTCCAGCTCGTCAGGAAAGGGCAGGTCGAACATGTCGTCTGAGAGACAAACAGAAGGGACCGTGTTAACCACCAGAGAGAATGCAAAACACAGTTTGTGCCTTTTTCCACTGAGGCTTCGACCCAAGAATGTGTTTCTATTAAGAAAAAGGCACAGTGTAGTCCAGGTCTGGAATTTCCTCCCTTAATCCAGAGATGTTTTAGGACAAAGATGCCACCTGCTGGTTCAACACACTAACATGAGGATTTGTATTGAACAATTAAATCTAACTTTAACTGCTTTCACATTTTCCTTCACTTTTCCAGCTTCCCCTTTGATGTGGTCACTGCTTTCCTTTTCTCTCCATGTGCCAGATTCCTCCTCCTCTCAAGCAGAAAGCTCCTCCACCCTGTTTCCAAACCGTGTTTCCTGACATCCTGTATATATTCACAGTTGTTGCGACCCCACAACGAATTTCCCAGTCCCCTCACACCATTCCCTGTTTTCCACCTCAGATCTTTCCAGGTCTGCTCCACCTTCCGGAACAAGTTTCCTTCCTCCTCTCTCTTTGAAGTGTAAAAGATGACTAAATTCATTTTCGCCGCAGCACATGTAGGTTTGTTCCAAACCCCCTTTATAGCTTTACACTCAAATGTACATTTGATGCAGTTACACGGTCTGGACTGATGCATTAGTAAGGTTGTTGGGTCCATACCGTTGTTGTCCTCTGTGGGATACGAGCTGGGCGCCAGCTGGGTGGTGGCCGAGGTCGGGAAGACGAGGATGTGTGTACAGGAGGCGTCCTGGGGTGTGTTCAGCTGGGAGGTCTGCAGGTTCAACGCCGTGCTGCGGCCAAACACGGAGCCCATAGTCACTGCGTCTGCACACACACACACACACACAGGTGAGAGACACTCAAGTTAGTCAGTGTTCTTATTCATGTATTGTGTTTGACTAAATGACAACACGTTTCTGCCTGCAGGTCACTAACCAGGCATGACGACCAAGGAGCCCTGCGGCTCCATGGCTACCAGGCAGGCACTGAGGATTGCGGGCGAGTCGGCAGTTGAGATCCCACACATGCGGCAAGCCTCCCGCAGCTGTCGCCCGATGGAATGGAGAGAATGTTCCCCCAGGAGCGAGCTCCAGTCTGAGTGAGAGAGAGAGAGAGAGAAAAGATTTAGTGAATCTCTCTACAGTTCATGTGTCTGTGGTAATCTACATGAACAGGCAATAATACAGTCTAAAGCTTGGTGACTTAGTTAGAAAGCAACATCCTTTGAGCAATGCAGTGAGTATTATGGTTTTCCAGAGAACATCAGGTACGTCCAAGTAATGCAAGTAAAGTTTTGTAAATTGGGAAGAGCAGACTACAGCAGAGTGCATTTACAGGAAGCCAACGATCTGAGAATAAAACACATGAATGCTCGGGAAAATGAGTTTGCGGCGAGTTATAAATTACATCTGCTCAGGTTCCCTCTGATTTATATTATGCGGTCTTATCTGGGGAGAAATCCACGTCTGTTTTCTAGGTCAGTAATAAGAATAGGACAGGAAATGCAAATCATGGAGGTACAGGCGAGGCGATGCTGGCTGGCGCCTGAGTTTGAGCAACATTTGAGGGAAACAAAGTGACTCTCTGGTCTCTTACCCTTCAGCTCGCCGTGCCCCAGTCTCCCTAACCGGCCAATCACAATCCTCCAAGGCAGTGAGGTCATCTGGATAATGCCGACACACCACTCCCACAGCTTCTGCAGTCCCATCTTCCTGGCTGACACCTTGGGCCGCCGTGCTCTGAACAGAACACAGAACCAAGAGGTCAGACCCTGGCACGACGGGAGATCATTATGCGAGCGTGATTAAGGATCCTCCTGACGTACCTGTTTGGCACGTCTATGTTGATGATGCTGGTCTCCAGGAGCTCCCCTTGCTGGTCGGTGCAGGACACCAGGATCCAGCGCTGGTCGTGGGAGAGGCAGTAACCCACAAACAGCACGTTGTACTTGGGAGGGATCTCTGCCCAGACCTCACCGGGTTCTGGCAGCTTGGGACGGGTCGGACCCAGGATGAACGGGGGACAGTAGAGCTGCAGCGGACTGGGATGCTGCAGGAGGAGGGAAGGAGGGCATGTCCATGAGGAATACGGTAAAGCCAGTAACATTAAAGTCATAGCCACTATTGAATGTTTCTGCCTACCTCTGGACTCTTGAGCACAGAGTTGACGGTGGACACCGGTCCGAACCCGGTCAGGGACCTGATGTGTGTCTGCTGGGGGAGGAGACGTCTGCACTGGGAGTAACAGGAGAAGGCCAGGGAGCGCAGGTGCTGCAGGTACAGATGGTTCTCACCACTGGCTGGCTGGAGAAGATACTGACACGGCACCACCTGCACCAAAGGTCAGAGGTTGAAGCCAAGACAAGTAGAAGTTTATGCCTTTTACAGCTTTATGTAAAAGTTAAAGATTAAGTACTTTATGATCCAATTCCCCGGACTTTTCTATCATTTCATCCTACATCCACCAATTTCAGCGCTAACACACTATTCCTTCTTCCTTCTCTGCTCAGTCTGCTCTCACCTGTAGCACCAGTGCAGGTCTCATGCTCTCTGGTAGAGTCTGGAGCATCTCTGTGTAGCAGCGCAGCAGCCCTAACAGCCACACGCTGCCCGCCTCCACCTCCTCGCCCTCCTCTTCCTCTCCACCCTCGTTCCTCGAGCAAAGGAAAGCGTCTACTATGTAAATAACGATGGCTGGTGGGTTGGCGTAGCTGTCTGCTGTGTCGGGGGCGGTGGGGATGCCAAATCTGGCCTGCTCCGGATTACTGGGAGAGAAAAGAGCAAGTTGATGGAAATTTATGAGGGATGAAACTCATTTTGTGCAGTAATAATAATATTGCCACCCGGCTTACAGCTCAGGGTTTTCTGCTGGTGTGTTGGCTGGTGGCGTGGCACTTGAGGGCCCTTTGGAATCGCTGGTTCCTCCCTGGTTCGTCTCCCCTGGCTGCCCCGAGGTCGCCCCGCTCGGAGTGGACGCGTTCCCTGAACTGACACCTCCGGCCGCCTGCTCTCCGTCCACAGCGGAGGCTTGAGGCTGCCCGGAGGAGGCAGACTGGGCTGAGGGCGCAGTGTTGAGCGGAGGCTGGACCTTTGGGGGCAACAGGAGGCTGCCATCCAAAGGCAGAGCTGACAGCTGGGGGCCTGCAAGAAGAACCAGAACTTCAGATCTCAGCTAATCTTTTTGGTAAGTAAGATGTTACACAATGATGAAGAGTCATGTTGGAAATGGAAATGAAGAGCATTGGGAACAGCAGAAGAGGGTACAAAGGGGCATCATTAATGAGATTACATGAGATTACACTGAATTAGGTTAGATAAATTGGATTATCCTGGATTACATTTGATTAAATGAGGTGACAGCAGATTAGATGACATTCCCACCTAGCTGCTGCCTGCAGGCGTGAGCGTAGAGTTTGAGTTTGCTGAGGTTGTCGGTGTGCTGCTGTCCAGCCCACTGCCCAGTGACCCACTGATCCACCTCCAGCTCCTCCAGCTTCTCCGGCTCCACTCCTTCCCCCACACGCACCAGTCCGTCCCTGGACACCTTTGCCAGCGGACGGTGCTTCCCCAGGCGGCAGGTCTGGAAAGTTACAGCCTCGTTAGGAATGTAGAGATATTTCACTATGGGCCCAGATTGCACGTTGGAAAGAAGATGTTCTCTCAGTATGAAACCAAACCCGCTACCTCGTAAACAGCACTGAGCTCCTGGAAGAAGACCCCGGCTGCGGCCAGAAGAGCGGAGCTGTTGGGACACAGCACCACGTAGGCCACGTCCCTCTGGCCCCCATACGGCTCCAGCAGCAGCTTCTCCCAGAAAGGCAACGCCAAAGGGGACAACGCCAAGAAGTCCCGCTCCCGATCATAACCCAGTAACAATGGGGGGATGGGCAAGGGCTCTGGTGATTCTTCAGAACCTACATGACGAGCATATGACAACATTTAGAGAGGATGAGACACCTGTGGGATTACAACTGATAGGACATACGAGATGATAACTAACCGTAAGAGCCTCTGCCTGCCATCTTGTGAAACTGCTGCCAGGTGAGCGGACCCTGAACATGCTGGATGTTTTCCCACGTCCTCCCCGATCTCTTCTTCTGGATGGCGTCCTGCAGGAAAGGCTGCAGAGACAGCAGCACACGAACCATGTCCTGGGACGACAGCATGCTCATTTCCACCACTGTGGAGGTGAGCAGAGACATTATAGATAAATGTGTTACCAAATACTCAAACACGCCTAATCTGAGAGCTCTGTGGACACACTTCTTACCGTTAGTGTGAGGCCAGGAGTGAAGCGCCGTGCTCCTCACCACAGCTGGATCCACCTTCCCTCCTGTGGGGTTGTCCACATACTGCAGTCCTTGTTCCAGAGCGTTGTAACACTCCACACAGGCGTCGCTCCCGTCTGCCCACTGCTTATCAGCCATCCAGCTCTGCAGCAGCGCCCCCTTCCTGCCGTGGCACGAGCAGCTGAGCGGGAAATGCAGCGACGCCAGGGAGGAAATGGGCTGCGAGCACTGTTCCTGGAGGAGGACCATGACCGAGGGGGAGGCGGGGGCTGCGTCCTGCGGCCGCTTGGCTCTGGGGTCTCCCATGGACGGATCGCGTCTGCAGAGAGCCAGCCTCCTCTCGGCCGCCTGACCCACCTCGGACGCTCGGCCGTAGATGTCCAGCTCGTCCTCCAGAAAGAGGCCGGTGCCGTGGGCCAGACGCCGGTTCACAATGGCGCTGAAGCCGCACATGCAGCGGTACTGATCCTCGCAGGTGGAGTCGGGGATGTAGACCCCCACGTCTGCTCCTTTAACATTCATGTTACAGGCACAGATACAGCAGCTGTCAAAGTTGCGATCCTTGAAGACGTTGAGGACGGAGTCGGAGAGCAGGAGGATGGCGTACAGGCTGTGGGCCTCGGGCAGGGACGGGCCGGGCCGAGCGAGGGGCTCCACTGAGCTGAGAGGCAGGCTGGTAGAGGGGGTGGAGACGGGCGAGCTGAGCTCAGTCCCGTCCTGCTTCACAGAGCCTTGTCCGGAGCTCGCAGCGTTGACGCCCCTCGGCGTGCGGGGGGTGCGCGGCGTGGGCACGGAGAAGCGAGGCGTGGCCGGAGATGGGAGGATGCCCACGGTGGTGCTGAGGGAGGCGGTGGTGGCGCTCATGGGACCGCACTCCTGGTCTGTGAGGGTGTTGACGCTCGGGATGTTCCTGGAAATCACGGGGAACATTTACGGCTCTGATTACGCCACAATCACAAAGTTACACAAAGTACTTATTGGTCTCCAGGTGTGTTCAAACTAAACACAATGACATCACACTCAATAAACAAGATCTCCTCACGTGTATCCATCCTTGATGAACAGAGTATTCTGGGGGTGCATGAGGGTCGGGAAATGCTCCATTTTGGGCAGGAGGGCCCAGGATGGACGGTAGTAGCACTTCTCTGGAATCTTGAGTGGCGGCAGAATCTGACTGGGCAGGCAGGAAAGTGGAGCAAACATGGAGGAGCCCACCTGAGGCTGGACAGAAGGGAGATGGTGGAGAACTGGTGAGTCTTTACATTTTGTGGGGTGTTGTTGTAGATGATGGAGAGAAGGTTTGGTGTCTTCAAGCTCTCACCTTGAGGTCCTCCTGCCGGGGACTGGCCATGCCCTCGTCGATCTCCATCCTGTACTCAGCGTGTTGGGCGGAGGCAAGAAGCGGCAGGTGGTCGGCTCCTCCGCTGGGCGCCGGGGGCTCCTGGCTGGGCGTGTCTCGGTACGTCATGATGGGGGAGAAAGCCGGGTGCTGCTCCAGAGAGGGCGGAGTGGGAAACATCCGCTGGAGGTCTGCAACTGCTGAAAGGAGAGAGGAAAAGAGAGAGGAATGGAGAGATGGAGAGACACTCAAAACTCTAATATTCTCTATCATAAAGTGTTTATACGAGGCAAGACTCAACCAAGTGAACTCACTGGATGGATAAGGGACTGCAACTCTCCCTTCCTTCCCTAGAGGGCGATCTTCCGTGGACACTGGCAGCTTGGTGGAGTGCTGGTTGGGGTAAACATTCTACAAATTATTACACATAAAATCACTGGATTAGTCTGAGCTAATCTGGACTAGTTTGGGGAATATGAGCGATATAAAATATTATAAAGATATCCATAACGTGACACAATGGTCTTATAGGAACTAAGCACTGCTGTCTCACCCCGAGCTCCTCCTCATCTTCATCGAATATGTTGTCCAGGTCGGAGATGTTGACCACCAGGTCCTTCTCTCTGGTCAGCGACGGATTTGCTTTGGCAGCGCTGTCATCTTGACCTGATTCATCTGAAGGAGAATCCACACACCAACAGGAGGATGATCAGTGTGTAACATGGATGATGTATGATGTCGTATGATGTTGATGTTTGACGCCTCACCTAATTTTGGCGCCGAGTTAAAAATGGACATTGCGTCTTTCCCATCAGGCAGTGCACCGTTGCTGGTGATTTCCTCTCCCTGATGGATTACAGGCAGAGAGGAACAGTTAAGATTCACAGTATCTTTGTATCTGAACACCGGAAGTACTGCAGTACTCATATCTCATATTCTGGGGTGTGTGTGGTACCTTGGCTCTCTTGCCGAGCTCTCGTCCTTGGCCCTTTAGTCTCTTGGAGGAGGAGAATGTGTACTCGATGTCTCCCTCCTTGAAGTCGTAGGGGTCGTCCCCGGGCTCCCTCAGCGCCTCCACGCCCGCCTGCTGGAACACGCCCAGCAACTGGATGTGGTCCTTCACCCTGTCCTCCGAGATCTTAAATCTCTTGTGTGTCTGTGTGTATAGTCTGGACGAGACAGAAAAACAAACGCAGTCCATTTAAAAAACAGTTCTGTGTGTTCTTATGAAACTATTCAGTCATCGTGTCTCTGTCTCAGCGTGGAGCCTCAGTTTGTCTCTTTATCTCCTCTGTGTCCTCCCAGCTGCAGTCCACATCTCGCTGTAATTACTGAGTTGTCTAAACTTTCTCTCTCCTACCTCTTTAGTGGAGCTCCCTCGGCGGTTGTCTCCGTCTTCGCTTCCTCTAATCCATCATGTGGGAGTTCTGGAGGCCTGTAGTCGGTCTTATCAGTCCTGGGAGTCCTAAAGCCTCTCCACCAGCCGGCCCCGCTCTCCCTCTGCCTCAGCAGGGCTGCGTACATGGCCGTCTCGCTGGTTATCAGCCCTAAACCCGAGATTCCGTCTGGGCACATGGGCAAATCCATGGGGCCATCGAGGACCTCGGGGTCCTGCACTCGGGGGTGCGGGCTGAGCGTCGGCGGGGGCGGAGACACCGGCGAGTGGAGGTGGGATTCGGGGGCTTTCCTGCCATTGGGTAAGGATTTGGGATACTTGCAGGTCGGCAGCGCGGCGAGAGGC
The DNA here is from genome assembly GCF_046128005.1 of Genypterus blacodes. Taxonomy (NCBI): domain Eukaryota; kingdom Metazoa; phylum Chordata; class Actinopteri; order Ophidiiformes; family Ophidiidae; genus Genypterus; species Genypterus blacodes. Next base: position 1,767,501 of record NW_027466935.1, on the reverse strand, counting down.
TCCAGGGGCGGCTCCAGAGGGACCAGACCCCCGAGTTGGGGCCCCCCCGGCGAGTCCTGCTCCAAGTGGGTCTCCTGTGTGACAGATGCGCGGTGGTGGAAGGGGATCATGGCGGGCCGCTTGGACTGTTTGTCGGCCTTCTCCGTCTTGTCGCTGGTCTTGTGCTTGGGCAGGGAGGGGGGGTACGAGGAGGAGCCGGAGGACTGGGTGGGGTTGCCACTGGATTGAGGGATGGCAGTGGACGTGGTGGTCAGGCTCAACTTCTGTTGCTTTAACCTACGACACAGCCAAACAAATGGAAGATAAAAGATAAAGATAAAAACGCTGATTCAAGTAAATGCTAATATCCCTTTAGTAGAGACTTTTACTGTGTTCTGTATTGATAATAAACTTGTGTGTTTGAGCGACACACTCACCTGGAGCAGCTGCATGTGGCTCTGGCTCCCAGATCGTTAAAGTCCCACGTGGTCACACCGTTGGGCACCTCCTTCTTGGCCATCATGTCGGCGGGCTCATTCCATCTACAGGGAACAAACAGATGTGTGAGGACAGCTGCTTCACGTCACGGCAACCGTCACACCAGAGCCAGGGAAGGTGCTTACATGTGCTGAGGCTGGTTCAGGTAACATTCCCTCCACGCCTGATGCACAACCTGACAGGTCAGCTTCTTCCCAGAATGCTTTGGGCTGATGTTGGTGATCCCCATGCTGCTGTCCGGCGTGGGGACGCTGGAGACGGACGTCACAAAACCGCTGTCGGCTGGAATAAATGACAAAGGGCTTACAGCAGCAACTCATACAGTCATGTGTGTAGTGTGTGAATGCAGGAAGTGTGTGTGTTTGTACCGGAGAAGGGCTGCTCGGGTGAGGTGGGCGGAGTGAGCGGCACACTGCAGTGGTTGGGCTCTCTGGAGAGGCCCGGGGCTGAAGGGACGGGTGGAGGCTGCTCCACCGGGAGCTCACCCTGAGCGATCAGCACAAAGGCTGCTGGGTAAGTCATCCTCACACCACCTGAGCGGACAAAACACACACTTTACACACCAAAACACTGAACCCAATCACATGTGCTCACTGCATTTAAGCTCTTTTTACTCTTTTCACCAGTTGAGTTCTGAAGATTGACTCTATTCTAATGAAATATGAAGTTAAAGAGGACACACAGGACTTCTGCTCTAAAGAACAAGATATTTATAATCATATTAAAGGGTTTATATTCCTAAGGTGCAACAAATGCTGTATATTAAACGCCTCTCCTCATAAACCTAATAAAACATGTTATTATTCTTGTTTATATGGACTTGTGTGCTGCTTCTTCTCTTCTCTTCATGTACTGGTGAATTGTGACTAAGACTTCCGTCCCACTCTTCCGTCCTCATCCCTGTCACTCCCTGTTGGACTGAACTCTGTGGGATCAGACGTTGCCTCCCCGGGGGCGTCGCTTTGCTCTTCTATGCGTTTCTCTTCCTCCAACCCTCTGATGTGCTAAAGCCCCCCGCAGGCCAGGGTACATTTCAGCAGCGCCTCCTTTACTGTTAGTGCATCTCAAACTGACCGTGAGTGTGAAATGCAGAGCGAGGGGGGCGATCAATGCGTGACGTCTGCTTCTTTAGTGTGACATCAGCGTAGTCTAATGGGGTTTTTATGGCCGTTGTTCTGCTGAAAGGATCTTCACCGCGCTTCACTCTGTGCTTTAGTTTGATGGTACAACTCCACACCAATCTATGCTCAAAGCTATTAGAAGAAATTAATAAAGATGGTTCCATACCTACGATGACCTCCACCGCCACGTGACAGTTACGGTCGCACGTCAGACCAGCGACGTCCTTCTCCTTCTCGCCGCCACCGCCCGCACTTCCACCGCCTACGACCTCCTTGGGTTGCAGCACCATGGGGTAGAAGTAGCTCCACTCCTCCATCAGCTTCCTTACCGCCGGGTCGCTCATCTTGAAGGCCTGACCTGTGAGCGTGCCGCTCAGGCCGTACGGGCTCAGGATCACTGCGGGGAAAGAGAGGCGAAAAGGAAAGAGTGATTCATTGCCTTGATCAAAGTTTCATCAAAGTTTTAAAGCGCATGTAAACGTACAAAGTGACGGAAGTATTGGCCAAGTGTGTGTGTGTGCGTTTACCTTGCACGGGTGTGATGGAGGTCTGCGCGAGGCGCATGTGCTGCTCTGTGATGTGGTAGGCGGGCTGGTGCTGTGCGATCTCCACGCTGGTGCACACGTTGCTCTCGCCGTGGAGGAAGAAGGAGAAGCAGCAGGACAGGTGCTCGCTGCGGGCAGAGAGAGAGAGAGAGAGAGAGAGAGAGAGAGAGAGAGAGAGAGAGAGAGACAGCTTACAAAGTGCACGCAGGGACAAAAAAAACGCATGACTGCGTCCATTTTAATTTAAGGCACGCGAGCGTTAAAGTAATCAAATGCAGCAGGTGGTGATTAAAGAGACCCCGGCCAAGCTCGGCTATTGAAACACAAATCTACGGCGGCGTGACAGGCGACAGCTCACTCTGCCTTGCAAATAACAATTTAGCCAACGCGTCCTCAATGAGTTTTTGTAAAAGCCTTCTTCGCCTCCACCTACATTGATCATCTTCATCATTTCCCCCACACAGGCTCCTTATTGCAGGTATAAATCCTCATTTGCTTATGACTGATCGCAGTGACACCGTGTTTACATACGCAGCTTCGCCTTTTATTACAGCGCTCAGCCGCACTTCATCATGCCTTGCTCATTCTTTTCTTCTTTTTCTTCCCACACAGGAGTAATTGTTGGGCCCTTATTGCGATCTATATATTGGTGGGCGTGCTGGACATCATTAACTACCAAGACTGCTTCATTGATGTGCATTTTTAATCTATAAAGCCTTTTACCACCTTGGTTTCTACATTCCAGGCTGACAATAAAGTCAGCAGGTCCTGTAATCTCCTCCTGATTACCCTGCTACCTATGCAATATCTCCTCCTGCCCTGAGGGAGCTGGACCTCCGTTTGAGCAGCGATAGATCATCCAATTCCGTGCAAAGGGCCGGATTCTACACAGGGGCACAACTTAACACACTGAGCGTTATGAGGGCGGCCTCCAGATGGCGCTGTGCACAGCTAGAGAGAGAGCAAGAGAGAGAGAGAGAAGGGGGTAGGCCGATTTTTCTGCTTCATAAACATTCCTAATGCTCCCAGAGAAGAAGAACACACACACATACACACACACACAGCAGGTGGTTTGTACACTCATCTGCACAATCACAGGAAGGAGGCGAGAGCTGGAACATGTGCGTGCACCAGCCAGACACACACACACACCATCCAACCATCCCCATAATTCACATCTCTGCACCAGGAGCTGGATAAAAACAACACACACTTTCAATGTCACTGCCCTCCAACCTCGTCCTCAGTGCACCGCGCACCATAGGAGGAGCTAAATATAGCTGCAGCACAAGCTGTGAGGGCCAGAGGAAGGATATCATACCTTCATCCATCTATCCATCTATCCATCTATCTGATTGACTAACTGAATGATTCATTGATTGATTGTGAGGAACGTTCCTGATTTCCACTCTTGCAATCCAAACAGCCTTTCATGTGAAGCAGCCGTCTTATAACCAAGGAGGTTGTTTACACACACACACACACACACACACACACACACACTTGTTGGCTCACACACGCACACACACGCAGGTTAATCACAACACCTCATATCTACATACTTCTCTAGGTCACAAACGATGCGGTTGATAATCCCGTTTGTTGCCCTCGGTAACCACAGCCCGGAGCCAAAGAGCGGGAAGCCATTACCCGGAATAAAAGTCCATCATTCCTAATCTAATCTTTGGCTCCTGTGCATCTTATCCTCAGCAGCAGCACAAAGTTGAAGCCAGATAAACTATTACAGGGCAATAAGTCTTTGCAATAACTGCTGTGCAACAATTCCACCTTAAATCTGTTTCACTGTAATCACTGTGAAGCGACGAGCCGGACTGCAAACATGAGACGCTGCTGCTCGCCGTCCTCTCACAAAGGACATTTTCCTGCAACGTAAGCGCGCGCAGGGGGGCAGGGGGGTTTCTTGCATCCTTGGGGACATTTGTGCATTCTGCAAGTGTGTGTGTGTGTGTGTGTGAGAGAGAGAGAGAGAGAGAGAGAGAGAGTGTGTGTGTGTGTGTGCCGAGTACAGGTATTAATAAATGAAGAGGAGTGATGGCTGAGACTCGCCTTGGGGCTGACAGTGCTGGAGACGGATGGAGAGGAAGAAGGGAGGAGGAAGAGGAGAGCAGGAAATGTGAAGAGGGCGAGGGAGGAGAGGGGGAATGGAAGGATGGAGGGAGGAAGAGGGGAAAATTAAGATGCAGAAAAGAAATGAGGAAGCAGAAGTGAATAATTTAGTGCCGAACTGCAATTTCTGCACCCACATCGATGACATCATAGCTTTAATGGGAGGCTACTGAGCACAATTAATGCTTTTTATGGCCAAATCAATCAAGGGAAGTAAAGCAGGACACACACAGACACACACACCTGCCTCATGATTTGTCTGTCCTGTGCTTATATGTGACAGCACAAATCCATACAATCCCATGAGTGCAAGCGTGTGACCATAGAGGGAGATACACACACTTACATGTCTCTGTGTGTATCCGCATTTACCCAGATAAGTGCAAATTGTGTGTGTGTGTGTGTGTGTGTGTGTCATGGTGTGTTTTGCACCCCGTCACTACGCCACCAGACAGCCAAACAGCAGGGGGTCCCCTTAATGTCCGACATGCATCACTGCCCTGACACATGCATCTGTGTGTACAACCACGGGCGAACAAACACACACACGCGCACGCACGCACGCACAACAGGACGATGCTTATCTCTCGTGTCAACGTGTTGGCGGGCGAAAAAGATGAAATGGGCGATAACGGCTCTCAAAATGAAGGCGGTAAGAACAAATAAACAGTTTAACAACTGTGCAAGACGCACCCAGCTTCTGTTCACACTGTAACGGCCACGTAATGATTGTGATGCGATAATTGTGTGTGGTGCTCGGGTATCGTTAGCCACACTCCTGTGCATACTGAGACACGACAGCGTTCTGTTAAGACGATAAAAGAGAGATTAATCTGCTAAATCTGTTCCTTTCACTCTCTCTGCTCTCAAACACACCACTGCCAGCTATCTTCATCTCTGTAGCAACATCTGAACTCATCTCACGGGAACACACACACACACACACACACACTCGCGAATAGCAGGTGTGTTTAATTGCCTCTGTGCGCCGTATATACTGCACACGTGTTCCACTCGAGTCCATACGTACAAATACAAACACCAAACTTCCTCAAGCCTATGCAGGTGCGTGTCTGTGCGCGCGCCCACACACACACACACACACCACTATTAACACAAGCATAAGGGGGCTGCAGTCAGCTTGATGTATTATTCAGCGGCCCCCTGTGGGCGGCTTTAGCCAGCGTTGCTATCACAGTGTTTGTGCTCAAACACTTCGCCGACTATTTATAAGGATTCACAATGAAAAGGTGCCATGCTCAAGGACACAAAGCCGGCGCCGGCTGCCCTTTCTTTACACACCGCGCCAGCACAACAACAACAACACAACAACAACATCAGAGTCCGTTTCAGATGTGATTTATTATCGGTCTCTAAGAATGTGAATGCTTTGTCATTGGGTTTTTCTCCGTGTGACTAAAGGACTAAAGCCTGCGACTTAAGAGGCAAAAGCATCGACACACAAACCAAACGCTGCATTCTACCTTCATATCTGCGCCGCTAATTAAGAATAAGGTCAGGCTGCTGTGATGTATCACCTTCCTCTGCATCGATCCACAACTTTTTCTCCATATTTGTTACGCGCTCTCTCTTCTCTCTCTCTCTCTCTCTCTCTCTCTCTCTCTCTCTCTCTCTCTCTCTCTCTCTCTCTCTCTCTCTCTCTCTCTTCTCTCTCTCTCTCTCTCTCTCTCTCTCTCTCTCTCTCTCTCTCTCTCTCTCTCTCTCTCTCTCTCTCTCTCTCTCTCTCTCTCTCTCTCTCTCTCTCTTGCTCTCAGACTGATGGAAACCAACAGTGTCTAGACGGGGGGGGGGGGGCGTCTTATTTCCCATAATAAATTAAACATTTTATGATTATAAACGCATACAGAGTCATAAACTCTCTCACAAGACGTAAACTGATTTGTGGATTAAACCAAAAGGGACGGAGGGTTTGTGTTACACCAGTGGCAATAACGGGCAACACACACACACACATATTTACATTGAAAGGGTGACGTGACTTTCCACTAACACACACACACACAAACACAAACACACACGTCTGCCTCTGACCTCCTGATTCAGACGCAGACGTGAATGTTCCTGCAGTGTGTGCAGTGTGAGTGAGAACAGAGAGAATACGAGCTTACGTATGAACAAACAACTTATCACACAAAACACACTCTGCTCTGACTAATGAGTGTTGAGATGTAAAACATGATGAAGACTGCACAAAACCACTTTATAGACACAAATTGTAAAACTCTGACTCTGTCTTTGTGCTTCTTTTTAAGACGATGTCACGATTTCTCCAGTCAGTCAGTCAGTCAGTCGACTCATTGGCCGAGTCACTTCATTAACTCGTCAGTCAGCCGGTCGCGCCGATGCGTCATCAGTCAATGGAGTTTCTCCTCATCAATCAGACGCCTTGTGGCCGGGCGGTCACCTTCCTGAGCACTCAAGCTGTCAGGTGACCCCAAACTCTGACCTGAGACTTTCAACCAGCACACACACACACACACACACACACACGCAGGCCCAGACCGCACGTCGGTCAAATACACACGTTTACAGCGGGTGTGAGGACGAGACGGCGACGGTGACATCACCTATCTGAGAGGAATGTTCAGATACTGTTCTGTTCAGTGACCTTGCCATGTGGCCTAAAACCAAACGTCTGTTGCCTAGGAGATGGCTAATGTCCTGAGTGGAGGGGAGGAGGAGGGAGGGAGAGGAGAGGAGAGGAGAGGAGGATGGATGGTGCACTGAATGAAGTCAAAGTCCACTAACGCTCAACTGAAGTCACCAACAACATGCAGACCGGCGGGGATAAAGCAGATCATCATACACATATTTAAATACAAACATTATGTGTGCGTGTGTGTGTGTGTGTTAATGACAGAGGTGTCTGCATTATCAAACGTGTACTTGTCATGCATAGAATTGACTGAGGTAGTGGAAGAGAAAGACTAAATGAATCTCTATAGTAATGCTTAATTTACAACCCCACACACACACGTACACGCGCGCACACAAACACACCTCCTCTGATCCTCACCACACACCGAGCCCCCCCTTCCTCTCTCTCCCTTCTCTCTATCTCTCTCTCTCCTCCTTAGCGTCTGATGCAATCCGTTACCAACCCTGCTCGTCCCCCATTCAGACACAAAGAGAGAGAGAGAGGGAGGGAGGGAGTGTGTGTGGGGGGGGGGGGGCAGGGGGGCATGAGAGGAAGAGGTTGGGCATCCTCTCCCTCCATGTGCCAATCCTCATCCGTGCCCCCAGGGAGACACGTGCGAGATAAACAGCAGATAAGCCCCGACAAAGGCGGCGGCGCCAAAGCTCTGGGAGTTGGCACCGGTTTGTGGGGGTGACGGCGTGTTGAGGAGCACCAAGGCGCCTCCTGTTGGCCAACCAGGGGCATTGCACCCGAGCCAGTGAGGGAAGAGACAAAGGAATTGGTTACAGATGAGGCAGGAGGTCAGCAGATGCCTCGCTGTGATGTTAGGGAGCCTCATGGTACGGAAACAGTATGGATGCAGTCACGTGTGTGTGTGTGTGTGTGTGTGTGTCCACTTGTCTGTGTGAGAGCTTGGGATAGTTTGTGTGTATGCGTGTAAAACATACAATACAACTGGTTCAGGCACATACAGTACATGTTTGTATGCCAGTGTTCAAGAATGTAATTAATGGAATCTCTCTCTGTGTGTTTCTCTCTCTCCCTCACTCTTTCTGTGTGTGGGTGTGTGAGTCTCTCTCTCTCCCGCTCTCTCACTCTCTCTCCCTGGTGTGTGTACAGTAATTCAGCGAGAGAGGGAGTCAGAGTCGGCTCAGCAGGGGGGCGCAGCAGCTGAAAACGCATTCAGACGGCGCTGTCAAAACCAAGATGAATTACATTATTTACAAAAGAGGAGCGCACACGCACACACACACACACACATCTCTGCATACACCCAGACATTGAATGTGATCACAGCAACAGAACCCCTTTACTTTAATATATGTCACACACCACACACACATTATTTCCCTCAGTCCTGCCTCCTCTCACTCTCAGTCATCATCAGTTGTGGTTCAGATCTGTGACTGTTGCCTTTTTCTCCTGAAAGCCGAGTCAGAACCACGTTTATGTTAGACTGAAGGAGCAGAATTCCAAACATGACAAGAAGCTGCGCTGGAACGGAGAAACCAAACAAACAAACAGATGTGGGGGAACATATCAGACCTGGTTGTTTGGAGGTTCTCTCCCATTCAAAAAGACATCAATGAGCCATTTGGCGGCAAAGCAGCTGTTTGCTGAAACACTCAGAGATGTAAAGAGCAGAGCCACGTGAGCAAACTGTGACAGGGAGCAACAAGTGGAGCTGCTGTCATCACTCCAAACCTCTTTACTCGCTCACACACTGGCTCGCTCTACACCCGTCTCACACACTGCCACACACTTTGCCCCTACCGCACTCTCACACACACTCAGAGCTGTGAGGCCTCTGCTCAGCACTTTGATAGTCTCACACCACCAAACAGCTCCTGCAGCATCAATGAGGAGAACCCCCCCCCCCCACACACACACACACATACACAAAGCAAACTCAACACAATAACCATAAGTTTTAAAAAGGTGTGTGTGTGTGTGATGAACTTACCTGGTGCCCAAGGCCTTTTCTTCAAGTTCGTGCGGCTTGAAAAACCACTTCCCCAGCCTCACAAACCCTTTATCCATCAAACACCTGTAGGATGGAGAGAAAGAAAGAGGGGGACATTAAAGGAGAAGAGAAAGGACTCTTCCATTCCTACAGGGGGGGGGGGGGTTTGGGGGGACTCATTCAAACATGAAAGCGACGCGATTCAACACGCAAACAATGCAATGGAACCTGAGGACACAGATGCTTCTGATTCGTCTCTTTGCGCTGTAATTTTCCGACTGCGTGTTTTATGGGACGGCATTATCCCGCCGCCGTGTTATCTCTGGAATATTTATGTGACAGGTTGCGTCGCGTTATTTGCTGCATTGTTATGAATTTCTTTAGCTTGTGTGAACAGAAAGGTTTGAATGAATAGGAGCGTGGTGGTGGAGCAGCTGCTGTAATGAAACCTGCCCCTCAGTGATTTAATGCGGGGCAACTTCGATTCAATCTGTGACGTTTTTAAATCACAGATCACAGTCACTTATGTTATATCGCCATGACAACAATTGTACATCGCATAATGTGTTGTTCATGGAATGTCTGAGTACGAACATGAGCGCCTTAAAGCTACAGGCGGAAACTTCTTTCAACACGTTTTTGTCGGATTTGCTGAAAATCCAGGAATGTGGCGCCCCCTGCTGATTACATCGGAACTCACAATGGAACTTTGAACCCTGAAAAAAAGGAACTGTCAATTGTGTCAGGTGTCTTCAGGTGGGGGGAGGTGTGGAGGAAGGACTGCGGTGCAGCAAGTAGGACGTAGGAAGTAAGGAGGGGAGGATTCCCCTGCTGGATCGGAACGGCAGAGGTCACGGAATTACGTAGCCATATTAAGCCCCTCCCCCCTTTAGCCTGGATCAGCTACCTAAAGCTTTGTCGCCCTCCAGCCTAGCCATTTTTATCCCGGCACATCTTCTCAACCTCCCCGGCCGCTGCCCTCCCTCTCTCCCTCTCTCTCTCTCCCTCACTCACTCCCTCCCTCTCTGGATCTCTGGACCCCCTGCGGCCTGAAGGATACGCCAGCCTCCCTCTGCCTCTCACACACACACACACACTCAAAACCGACCTTCACGCTCCGGCAGATCTGCGCATAACTGTTCACCCTAAACCTTAAGTGATGAGGAGCTTGTGAATGTTTCATGTGGTGGAGAAACGCCGGCGGCAGCAGCAGCGATCGATCCTCATACATTAGATTAACCGTCATCCACCAGCATGTATACACGCTGGAAGTGGGGTGTGTGTGTGCAAACTATAGGATTAAAATGGAAAATATGACCGTGGAAAATGTGCAGGAATCCAGAACGAGTCACACACACACACACACACACACACACACACACCCTGGGGTGTCGATGGGTCTCCAGCCAGCTGACGGCTGATGGAATTCTTGGGGGGGAAAACCCTTAGAATGTTGGATTCTGTTCCTTTAATTGACGTTACACACTCAAATAACTCAAGGCTGTAATGAAGTCAATGGGAACGCGACCAAATCCTCTTTAACACACAGAGATGCAGAGACTCAAGCCCGACCTGGTTGCTCTTCTAGTTTGAGAAGATCTACAACAACAACAACATCCTGGCATTCCGGATCTTGGTCTTGTTTTTTATCGTGCACACACACACACACTGCCTGAACAGCAGGCGGCTCGTCCTCGTTTGGTCTCCGTATTGACAAACCGGCACACAACCCACTCTGGCTTCTCCCACGATGTTTACAGAGGATCGATGGCGCGTCAGCCGGCTCTTTCCCTCCTGGACTCAAAGATCCACATTCAGATTATCCAGAGCGCCCAGAGCAGCCGTCCCTTTCCTCTATCTCCATCATCATTACATGTCACACTGTACGTCTCTATCCCACAGTAACCACCTGCTTCTTCATGAAGTGCTAGTTACCCACTTTATGCTAATCGACGTCTATATGATCCTTTCCCTGTTTTTCCCCCACTGATGCCAAACGTCCCCTGTGGAAATCAGAGCGTCACACGAGGCTCTGCTGCACCGACCGCCGCATCTGAGCGAGGATTTATGTCTGTTAATAATCTGCCATAATAAAATCATTGGGCCCTTATGAAAGTGGTCGCCTGTAAATCTGCCCAGTAGCCCCAGTTGGCAGATATCAGTCCGTCTTATCTCAGCACAAACACCTGCACGCGTCCGTCCGTCCGTCCGTCCGCCTGCTCTTCGCTCCTCTCCCATCCTCACCTTCATCACCCAGTTCAGCCATTTAATCAAATATCACAAAAACATTCATATTAAACTGTCCACTTCCTGCGTTTCCTGTCCGTTTCGATGCAATTCCAGGTTGTGCGACTACAATTAATGCCTGACGGGCCTGTGCAGGTTTGGTGTCATGTGTGTGTGAAATGAAGTGATCTCTGCATTGAGAGATAAAGGAGTTTAGCTCCAAGGTAATAGGAAGGTTAATTCCTTCCTGCCCCCTATGATGATCATCGATGCTTAACTTAATAGAGAGCAAATATGTGCTGCTTCATTTAACAGATGGCTCAGACTCGGGCAGGAGAGCAGACACCCGACCGCAGCTCGGATTATAATTTCATTACGGCGAAAACGCTAAGAGTTTCTTCTTCTTTTTGTCTCTGAGGTGCCGTGATTTGCATATCAGCGCCGAAAGTGAAACCTTTGCAAAGTAATTCTAGTTCATCAAAGCAAGCGAGGGAGAGACAGAGAGAGGATTCATACGCCGAGACACAAAACCTGAAGGTTAAAGATGTGTGTCGATATATAAATAAAGTCATAAATGCAGCCGTTTGCGTTTTAAGTGGAGTCGGGCAACATAAAGTGGCTCCTTAAATACTTTCACATAAACTCTGAGGTGAATCCTTCCTCATCACTGTGTTGTAACCTGGATCACTAAACCTTCTATACTTGAACCCATCCTGAGCACTAAAACCAAGAAATGAAGCTTGAAATGGTGCTATGGTGCTACGTGAGCCCCCGGTGGAGCCTCAAGCGCCCCCTGGTGGTACTTTGGAGGATTCAGAACAAATAAAATGTGGCAAATTACGCATAAATAAAATGCGTTTCAAGTGTTATTCTCTTTTAATTAGATGAGATGAGAGAGTGATAATGATGATGATGATGGTGATGATGTGTTTACCTTTCCAGCAGGTTGTGTATGGCCTTGAACAGGAGGGTCCTGCACTCGTAGGACAGTCCACACTCCCACAGCCCCTCCTCAGCCACTGCAAGAGACGGACACACACACACAACACAAAGGGTTAATGGTCACTGAGGGGGAAACTGTGGGAATGTGGACGCGGCAGAAACGCACCAGCCTGCAACATGCTGCACACTTGTGATTGAGGCGTGTGTGTGTGTGTGTGTGTGTGTGTGTGTGTGTGTGTGTGTGTGTGTGTGTGTGTGTTTACATGGAATGCTTGGCTGTGCAGCTGTCAGGTTGGCCCAGTCAAACCCCCGTGCAGTTGTCAACCCCAGTTAGTTAGTTAGCACGAGAGAGAAAGAGAGTGAGCGAACGAGAGAGAGAGACAGTCTCCGTGTGTGTGTGTGTGTGTGTGTGTGTGTGTTTTAAATGTGTCATGTGCACTC